>NC_045769.1:10646710-10955921 GCF_008692025.1 Phocoena sinus | reverse complement strand
GCAAAGTGATTCAGTTATACATATATATGTATATATATATTCTTTTTCATTCTTTTTATTTTTTTAAATTTAATTTTATTAAAAAAATTTTTTTTTGGCTGTGCCGCCTGGCTTGTGAGATTTTAGTTCCCCAACCAGGGATCGAACCCGGGCCCTCAGCACTCAGCAGTGAGAACGCAGAGTCCTAACTACTGGACCTCCAGGGAATTCCCTATATAGTCTTTTTCAGATTCTTTTCCATTATAGGTTATTGCAAGATATTGAGGATAGTTCCCTGTACTATACAGTAGATCCTTATTGGTCATCTATTTTATACATGGTAGTGGTATATGTTAATCCCAAACTCCTAATTTATCTCTCCTCCCCTCTCACCACCATGCTATCCCCTTTGGTAACCATAAATTTGTTTTCTGTGTCTGCGAGTCTGTTTCTGTTTTGTAAATAATTCTGCTCTTTGGCGTAAAGTTAACTCTTCAACACTGTTCTCACCGTCACCCAGTAGAGGCATTTGTCAATGTTGTGATGGGGACAGGTTAGCTCAGTATCTCTCAGTTGCTGAAGTGTAGACAACACAGCTGACTTTGTCACAACTTCCTTACTTAGTACAAAAATTATGTGTTTATATTGACCAGGGAGTAAATAAATGGTGAGGGAACATTTCAAGTGATAATATTCAACTTCTTTAAAAACTTGCAAATTTACTAAAGAGGAACTTGGAACCTCTGGGGTTAGGCATGCTCTAAACGGATACTTTCCATCACTCTTTAACTCTCACTCTGCTTTTTAATTATGTTTTTCTGGCACTTTTCGCTGATGTTATACGCTCAATTAAATTTATTTTATATACTTATTTTTTAAAATATTTTTCTTTTTTTTTTTTTTTGCGGTACGCGGGCCTCTCACTGTTGTGGCCTCTCCCGTGTGGAGCACAGGCTCCAGACGTGCAGGCTCAGTGGCCATGGCTCCCGGGCCCAGCCGCTCCGCGGCATGTGGGATCTTCCTGGACCGGGGCACGAACCCACGTCCCCTGCATCAGCAGGCGGACTCTCAACCACTGCGCCCCCAGGCAAACCCTCTTTTTAAGAAAATTTTTGGCTGCTTTGGGTCTTTGTTGCTGTGTGCTGGCTTTCTCTAGTTGTGGCGAGCGGGAGCTACTCTTTGTTGCGGTGTGTGGGCTTCTCATTGCGGTTGCTTCTCTTGTTGCAGAGCATGGGCTCTAGGGCGCACGGGCTTCAGTAGCTGTGGTGCGTGAGGGCTCAGTAGTTGTGGCGCACAGGCTCTAGAGCACAGGCTCAGTAGTTTTGGCACACAGGCTTAGTTGTTCCGCAGCATGTGGGATCTTCCCGTACCAGGGATCGAACCCGTGTCCCCTGCATTGGCAGGGGGATCCTTAACCACTGTGCCACCAGGGAAGTCCCAATATATACTGTATTTTTATTATGGCTTGTCATCTGTAATCCTTGCTAGAATGGAAATTCTAAAACGCCAAGGAACTAGTCTTTGTTGCATTTCCTTTTGTCATGTCTAGTCCCCAATAAATGTTTGTGGAATGAACACCTATCAGAATGCCAAACATTCTGCTGGATTTCTTTTCTTGGCTTTCTTTTCTGTGAGTTGGATACTGGGCCTAGAAAGGCCTATGATGGAATGTCAAGAAATGCTTAGTTCGATACTAAGAGGCTGTTACGGGCATAAGAAGTTATTATTTTTTCAGAGCTATGAATAGGAGTTCTGTTGTAACTAATGCATTTTTGAATGGTTTTCTTATTATGGTAAAAAATATTAAATTTACTATCTTAACAATTGTAATTGGTGCATTTTTAATGAAAAGTAATACATTACATCTGCTTTGAGTGGCAGGTGGTTAAAACTGTGATCACTGTTTTCAGCAAATCTACATGAAGGAAGAACAAATTCACATGATTTGATTGGGGGATTAACATCAGGCAATCATCCCGTAGGAGCCGAGGAGAAACTAGAAGCTCTTGGAGTTGAATGGACACCTCTTTAGGAGCCATGAATGGGGCCCAGGGTTTTCGCTGAAGCGTTAAACAGCCAGTGTGAACATTTATCTTGTTGTGTATTAGCCATGACATATGTTATGTGAACTCAGCTCTGTACTTCTGCTGGATTTAGAATTTTTGTACTTTAAAAGTAGTAGATTTCTTAAAGTTATATAGATTTTAAAATTCATTTTCTCTCCTTTCCTTCCCCTTCTTTTCCCCTTCCTTCTTCCTTCCTCCCTTCCTTCCTTCCCTCCCTTCCTCTTTTTCTTTCTTTCTTTCCTTAACGTGCACATATTCCATACAAAAGTGTCTTTAAATAACATTTTCTGAGGTTAGAATCTGAGTCTTTTATGGGTTTTTTCTCAAAATACATGAGTTCCTAGAGGATGGGGTTTCTTTAAATGAACATGTATTAAGGATTGCTTAGACACCACGATAGATTAGGCACCAGAGGGAGGGTCTAGAAGCTGATAGCAAATGGAGAAGACATGAGCTCTACTTTCTAGACATGTAGAGTCTACAGCAGGATTATGAAAACTGCATCCCCCCAAACTGTACAGGTCGTTCATGCATTGTGTATGTGCACTTTTCCTCAGATTTTCAGAGAAGCCTGTACCACAAAAATATTAAGAATAGGGCTTCCCTGGTGGCGCAGTGGTTGGGAGTCCGCCTGCCGATGCAGGGGACACGGGTTCGTGCCCCGGTCCGGGAAGATCCCACATGCCGCGGAGTGGCTGGGCCTGTGAGCCATGGCCACTGAGCCTGCGTGTCCGGAACCTGTGCTCCGCAGCGGGAGAGGCCACAACACTGAGAGGCCCGCGTACCGCAAAAAAAAAAAAAAAAAAGTTAAAAATAACAACTACATTTCTTCTTTGTCTCTCTGAACACTCTCAAACTTTTCCTTACCTCTTTATCCAGAATTGTTCAAAATTGATTTCTCTATGTATTGCCCCGAGAATTTGGGAATCAAAGAAACAAACTGCTGCTTGATGTTTGCTAGGAGGCCTCTCCTAACCGTTCTTTTCCTGAGACACTGAATTCCACACAACAACGGCTTTGCTCCTTACATTCGTATCACCTTCATCTTTCTCTCTGACAAATAGCAATTTGTAGACTATTACATTTGGAAGGGTTCTCATATATAGCCTTATCTGCATGCTTTATTTGTTACATTAAAAAAAAGACAAAATGTTTCAGGAACATTTAGTCATATGCTGGAGGGCACATGGCAGATGGGACTTAAGTTGCTGCTTTTTCTACTTTTTGCACTTAAATTTTAAAAGGAGGGCTTCCCTGGTGGCGCAGTGGTTGAGAGTCCGCCTGCAGATTTAGGGGACACGGGTTCGTGCCCCGGTCCGGGACGATCCCACATTCCCGCGGCGCGGCTGGGCCCGCGAGCCATGGCCGCTGAGCCTGCACGTCCGGAGCCTGTGTTCCGCAACGGGAGAGGCCACAACAGTGAGAGGCCTGCATACAGCAAAAAAAAAAAAAAAAAAAAAAAAAATTTTAAAAGGAGTTGCTGATGTCAAAAATTAAGAAAGAAGGAAATAAGTGAACTAATTTGGTGAAGCTTTATTAGACATCTCTGTGGGTGTCACGAAAGGTCAATACGTGGTCTACTGCCTTTTTCACTAAAAACGTTGCTAGGTTTAAATTAACTGTCCCGTTGTTTGAAAGAGTAGGCATACGTGACCATGGAGAAGAATCCAGTGCACTGAAAACTAGAGGCCCTCCTGGTATCATCCATCTTTATTCTATCTCAACAAATGGTGATTTGATTCATTCTGCTTTCCTCTGTAAGAAAGAAAAGAGAATGTATGCTCCTACGTCTTCTGTGCCACATGCTACTGTTTGTGATGTGACGGAGAAGGAAGGGTTGTGTGTGTATAAGGATTTGGGCCAGGGGTTCAGCTCAGACACAACACAGTCTGCCGTGAAACAATCTTTGCACCTGGGTTTTGTGGCGCTCAGAGCATCACGGTAGAATCTGGAGTTCCTGCAACATTCTGTACCAGAAGCAGGCAGAGCAGGGAGTAAAGTAGAAAACGGGACAGATTCAACAAAGCAGTGGGAACCTTCCAAAGGCGCACAAATAATTGTTGATACATATTAAATGAAAAGCCATTCTGAAGGACAGAAGGGGAAGAAATAGGAAGGAGATATGATAACTGAAAAGAAGTGAAACTGGATATGAGGCTTTGAAGGGGCATTTCTGAGGGGATTATTTCAGGAAATGAAAAATTTAAGTGGTCAAAGGATTCTTGCAACAATAACAGTGGATTAGCATTTTTTTTTGTTTGAGCACAGACAGTATTTCTTGATAGGAAGGGAGGTCCAAAGATTCTTCCTCCTGTGCATTTTGTTCAGATCTGTCTGCACTCAATTGGCCTTCAAGTCTTGCTGATAATGTCCTGGATATCACTTAAATTCATCCCCAAACCACAGAAGGAAAACATTCTCCTTTCTGTGATAAAATGTTCTAATGCAACTAAAATAAAAGGCAAGTATTTTTAGAAAGTTTCACTTGCATAAGTCCAAAAGTAATTTTATAAAAAGTCTTGAGACTCTTAATAAACCAGGTCTCTGGAAAACTAAGGAGAACATTAAAGTAAAATTGTGTTTCTTGAACTAATGGTTGAACATCACTAGATGTAAACCAAAGCCTCAGTTACCCAAGGCCCATTAGCTTTATCAGTTCAATTAGACATCTACCTTGGACAAGGCATTGTGATAGAGACTCTGACCAAATCCATAGGTGAGTTAAAGATGGCTCCATCCTCAAAGAGCATACAATCATCTATGGAGACACAAGTATTCAACTTATCATGCTAGAAGGCAGATGGCGATGTGCTAATACAGGAAATGGTTAACCTGGGAGGCCTGGGTGCTCACACCCTGCACACCTCTTCCTAAAAGAGGTCTGTTTTCAGGTCTTGCCTTTGACTGGCTCCTAGGAGTTGAGCTCTGAGCCTTGGACTCATGGACGCCCCCTTTGTTCACAAAGACCCTCCAAATTTCCATTCTTTGTCTCATAAATGATTAGCTGAAATATTTGCACCCACTGATCAACTAGAGCAAAACGCTTGTTAACCAAACTTTAGTTAAGTTTCTCCCCTTTCTCCAGGCTGCTGAAATGTAACCCATCCTCAGCTCGGTCCAGCATACAGCCTCTCCTTAAAGAGCCCCTTTGGGAATAGGCTGAGCCCAGGATAACATGTTCTCTGATCTACTGTCCCATCATGCCCGCCACCTGTACTGGTTCACCTTGTTCATCTCACTTTCCACACCTTGTTCTCTCTAGTCCTTTACTCTGCTCTGTGAAAGAAAACCGCTTTTTTGCCAACCCCCGAGACACTCTTAGATCTCACAGCTGGAGATTTCTTATCTTTACAATAGACACCAGTCCTCCTTCCTTCCTGCTGCAACAGTCCCTTTCCCCTTCTTGTAATAATCCTTTCCAATAAAGTCTCTCCTTATTAATGTCCAGAGTTTGTTTATTTCTTTTTATTTATTATTATTTTTGGCTGCGCCAATGCGGCTTCCCCGACCAGGGATCAAACCACTGAACCACCAGGGAATTCCCAGAGTCTTATTTTTATTTGACATTGTCCTCTGGCTGACTGGAGAATCCTTTACCTAAGCGTATCCAAGCCTTCTTATTAGTGAATAAAATAAAGTGCTCAAGAATCTCAATACTTTCTTTCTATAAAATCTAATACTTTTTGAGATTGAATATGTTTTTATTTATGTGGGCTGGTGTCTATAATGAGTGTTTTTGTTTGCAAGCATAATTATCCTATAGAAAAAAGAAAATATATTTGTTTTATTGTCTAAGTTTCTGAATATCAGTACACACACACGCTTATAGTCTCATACATAAATTAATCTCAATAAAATAATTTTGATTTTAAGAGATGCATTGTGATTTTTACCGGATATGACTTTGTACTTGGAAAACTTCAGATTGTAATTAAAATGTTGACACAATTGTTCAGCTATTTCTACGATATCTTCCAGTTTTCATATAGATATTAGGAAAACAGGCTCCACTTTTGCCACTCATTGTTTTAAGCATTGTATGGATGATTTAGGTTCTCTGTATTTTAGTCCTCCCTTTTGGAAAATCACCATAAAAATTGCAATTAATAAAACTGTTGAGAATAGTAGATGTGTTATTATCCTTACTGTTAATTACCTGAATAATATTCCTTTTTTTCTTTTTTTGCTATACAATATATCCTTGTCATAATAAATTCTATTGAGTTCAAAGAGCACTGGTCCATTTACTTCTAAGACTGAAAATTTACCTCTAGTTTACTTGCATCTAGGTTGGTTTACCCCAGGTCTGTAGACTCCTTTTTGTCTTGTGACTCGTTCTCCTGTTGTTAAGACTTACCGTAAAGGCCACAGACCATCAGTCTTGGGAGGGTAGGGGGAGAATGCCTGGTTCTCATGTTCCTACTGGGGTTCTCCACACTAGGGGCTACAGAGACCTCGTCCTTTACCCTAACTCCTCCTAGAGCCTCAGGCTCTGCCTCTTCAAGGCATTATTTACCCTAAAGGTCCTCAACCTGTGGTGATTTTGCCCCACAGGCAATGCTATATTAGGAGAATTTTAGAGGCCCGTGAGGGGGAGTTACTAAACATCCTACAATGCTCAGGACAGATCCCCACAACAAAGAATTATCCAGCTCCACATGCCAGGAGTGCTAAGATTGAGAAATGCTGATTTACATAAACATTACTGATCCTAACTAACTTAGTCAAAGAATATTTTCTTTTCTCATTTGTTAGTTCACTTTATTATTCATTCAACAAATATTTATTGAGTACTATGTGCTAAACACTCTTCCAAATGCTTGGGATGCACATTATTTACACAATGGACAAAATTAACTTTCTTCACCCGCTGTGCCTGGGTGGCAGCATGCCTCAGTACAGTGGGGTGAAATATTCTGCTAAGGGGTGTTCCTGCTCTCAGTTTTGCACAAGATAACCCAATGTCCACAGAACAGAAAAAGTAAGTTTTAAAAGTCAAATTTAAAAAATATTAGTCCTTTGCTACCTTCAACTGTAACTTAGCCATCTACAAAGCTCCCAATAATTTGGCCCTTCTTAGCTCTTAGCCTTACTCTTTTTTTTTTTAACATCTTTATTGGAGTATAATTGCTTTACAATGGTGTGTTACTTTCTGCTTTATAACAAAGTGAATCAGCTATACATATACATATATCCCCATATCTCCTCCCTCTTGTGTCTCCCTCCCACCCTCCCTATCCCACCCCTCTAGGTGGTCACAAAGCACCGAGCTGATCTCCCTGTGCTATGCAGCTGCTACCCACTAGCTATCTATTTTACATTTGGTAGTGTATATATGCCCATGCCACTCTCTCACTTTGTCCCAGCTTACCCTTCCCCCTCCCTGTGTCCTCAAGTCCATTCTCTGCGTCTGCGTCTTTATTCTTGTCCCGCCCCTAGGTTCTTCAGAACCATTTTTTTGTTTGTTTTAGATTCCATATATAGGTGTTAGCATACGGTATTTGTTTTTCTCCTTCTGACTTACTTCACTCTGTATGACAGACTCTAGGTCCATCCACCTCACTACAAATGACTCAATTTCATTTCTTTTTATGGCTGAGTAATATCCCATTGTATATATGTGCCACATCTTCTTTATCCATTCATCTGTCGATGGACACTTAGGTTGCTTCCATGTCCTGGCTATTGTAAATAGAGCCACAATGACGACTGTGGTACATGACTCTTTTTGAATTATGGTTTTCTCAACGTATATGCCCGGTAGTGGGATTTCTGGGTTGTATGGTAGTTCTATTTTTAGTTTTTTAAGGAACCTCCATACTGTTCTCCATAGTGGCTGTATCAATTTACATTCCCACCGACAGTGCAAGAGGGTTCCCGTTTCTCCACACCCTCTCCAGCATTATTGTTTGTAGATTTTTTGATGATGGCCATTCAAAGAATATTTTCTTATTCAAAAATTGAAAGTGAGACTGTAACACTTGTCTAAGGGACAAATCTACCTTCACCCAAGTACACTGTGACTATTTTTTTCTCTGAGGCGCTTAAGCTCTTGGAGAAAAAATGATCAACCATTTGGCAACAAAAATGTATTGATTAGTTTGCAACTTTAGGTACAACAAATATAATTTCATCACATGATTACAATTCAGTATTTGTGCTTTGTAGGATAAGTAAACATTCACTTGAGCACAACAAAAATCTACACAGAATATTCTGGGGTTGTGTAAAAAATAAACATATCCTTTTCCATTTAATACCATGAAGAACTTTCAGTTTGAGATGGTGGATAAATGTTAAAATTTGACATTTGTTTAATGTGTCAAATTAAACATACAATCTAAATTTGGGCTATTTTTAATAATAAATGCCTAAAGAGTCCTGGAAAGGATTCCTGGCGTGGGTGGTAGGGAGGAAATAGAGCTTCCAATGAAGCTTTCTTGACATTTCAAGAAATGTCAATTTCTTGTCAATGTGGATGACACACAAGGCCAGCATTGATGGGGTGGGGTCTTGTTCACATTTAAAATTACTTCACAATCTTAAAAATAGTGTAAGAGCATAGTATCTCAGGAAATCTTTAATAAACACTTTCTTTGATCAAGAAGATAAAAGCCAGTCTAGCTCATTGAGTTGAAGGGAAAGAAGACTTACTGGGGAGAAGTTAGATACCTTTATTTTTCAAAAGAGTAAATCCCTGTTTTTAAAATACTTAAATGTGATAATATTTTCTTTCTCTCAAATTAAATGCTAGTATCCTTAAATCAGGAAGTCTATGATCCTAACTGGTTATGTCGAATCCTGCATCCATCATTATAAATGTCATAAGACTAGCAAGTCTGCCATACGGGTACTTTTATAATGAAACCACAGAGCTCAAGAGTCAATATATGACTTAAGACAATAATCTCTTCATATTTTATGAACTTCTAAGGTTAACTCAATATATTATTTAAGATAACAATCTCTTCATAATTTACAATAAAAATAAAATGAAAGTTTAGATTTTATATAATTTAATATACAAGCAGATTTTATCTCAAAAGATGCTCTTTTGTGAGAAAGCTTCTTCCCTTTGGGTAAGAGTTCTGTAATCATTTTACTCATGTAATATATAGAAGGAAACAAGACAATCTTTGATCTTTCTTCCTCTCAGCTGAACACCAATCGTTTTCTGATTAGCTGGGAACCCAGATATTATTGGGAGATGTGGAATATTTATCAGTGGGCTGTAGTGGGTAAATGAAATCACCTTGGTAAAGGACACTGATAATACTCTTGCATTTCTGTTAATAACCACTGATAATGGTCTGAAGCTGGAAAGCTTTTATATCAAAGTTTTGGAAATGTCTTGCCCATATCTTAAGTATTTACCTGGGCTGACAGACCCCTTAATCTGCTCAAAAGAGTAAAATAAACATTACAGCAGAGCTTATAAAATGATTTTGACCAGTGACTTTGTTTCCAGTCAATTCACATAATTGGAGACATTACATAACATTTTATATTATTAAAAATATGTAAGGGCAACTTTCCTGGAGTTTGGGCCTAGTTATAAGTTTTTCATTTGGGCCCATTAAAATTCTGTTTTTTTCCAGCCATTCTAATACAAGCTCCTTTGAACTCACCCACCGGTTGTATTGATTTGTACAGACTGGTATTTTGCTTTTCCTCAGATTTATTCGATGTGCAGCAGACTTGAACAGCAGACTTTTTCATAGCTCTGTTAATGTGATGTGATGTTTTGAGAAAATTTAGAGCAAACCACTGTGATCTAAGCTGGAATGAAGGAAGGGGTACCCTAAAGGTAGAGCCGCCTTATCCCAGTTCCAAGAGCCAGTCAAAGAGACTCGGGGTCCCATCCTTCTGCTCCTCACGCATTTTGTAGTACTGAACAACTGCATGAAAGATATCTCCCACTTTCCAGGCCTTCTGATGAACCAGCTGCACGACATCTAGAAACTAAAGTAAAGCACAGGGTTAGGCTCACATATCACAGAGGGTCCTCAAAGTTATATCGTTCAAACGCTCTTCCAAAGCCAGTGGCTCTCCAGGTTATTTTTTAATATCTCTAGTGACAGCACACTATATTCTAGGACAGTCTATTTTCTTTTTAGACAGTTCAGATAATTAGCGAGTTCTTTCAACTGAACTGAAATGTTCCTCACAGCAGTTGCCATCCTTCGATTTTGGGAGACTACATGGAATTCTTCTTGCCACAGTCTATCTTTTAGATATTTGAAGAGTTTCCTCGGATCTGTTTTCCTCTGGGTTGGACTCTCTCTAACAGGACTGTAGAGCATGGTTCCCAGTCCCTTCTGTCGGTGTCACAGATAAGTTCTCATTGGATGTATACATTTAGGCCAAATAAACTGTGTTACACTTTTGGGTAGGGTTATTTACCGGTTCCTCAGTCCATCTTGAAATTTTCCCTCCCTCTTCATCAAGTTTCGAGAGACACTGGCTTTCCATTGGAACAGGAAAAGCAAAGATTGAGGAAACATCTTAGATTCATCACCTGGTTAACGGTACCAGCTTCAGGTGGCCACAACGTAGAAAGTTTATGACTACAGGTGCATTGTGAGTTGGGGGTGGGAAGGTGGGAAAAGCATTATAGATGGTTCCCTTCGTGAAACCGTGGGATGAAGCCCAGAATGAAGGCTTCTCAAACTCCTTAGTCAGATACGTATAAAGCAAACTAATGATTATAAGAGCCAAAACCTGCAGGAACTATCTACTTTCATGCATGTTATCTCATTTAATTCGGTCAACAACCCTGTAAAGCAGGCATTTAACGATGAAAAATTGTGGGTTTGTGAGATGAAAAGTTGGCAGTAGGATGTATGGTCTTCTAACACTCCAGCCCAAAGCTCTTTCTACTATTGCACCCCATGCATTTTGGTCGTAGGAGAATAAGCCATTGATATTTATTTGGAACACTGGGAGAAACGATAAGCTGGGAATCTGGTATCGTTTAATGAGGAAGAAAAACCTATTTGTTAAAAAAGATGAGGGCTGTAGTTTAGTTACTATTTCTTCAATGTTTCCTTCTAGAATGTCTTTCCTCTGCTCATTTTGCATTTGTTCAGACTCTCAAGATCAGCTAGAAAGTGGAATGCTAATTTTTTTCTGGTCTTTTCCTCCCCCCTCTTCAGTTTGCATTTGCTAATTCATTTCAATTGCTGAGAAGTTGTCTTATAGAGAGCTACTATTTTTTTTTTTTTTTTTTTTTTTTTAAAGAACCTGTGACTGTTTATTGAAGTTGTTTATCTAGACTTTTCAGGAATTACTGGGCTCTATTTGATTTATTTATTTATTTTTGCTGTGTTGGATCTTCATTTCTGTGCGTAGGGCTTTCTCTAGTTGTGGCAAGCGGGGGCCACTCTTCATCACGGTGCGCGGGCCTCTCACTATCGCGGCCTCTCTTGTTGCGGAGCACAGGCTCCAGACGCGCAGGCTCAGTAGTTGTGTGGTTCACGGGCCTAGTCGCTCCGCGGCATGTGGGATCCTCCCGGAACAGGGCTCGAACCCGTGTCCCCTGCATTAGCAGGCAGACTCCCAACCGCTGCGCCACCAGGGAAGCCCGAGAGCTACTATTAAATTATGTTTCTTCTCCCAGCTGTGATGGCACCAACTACTGCACAGTTACGGAAATCAGTGCTTTATTGTACTCACTAGCCTTGTGTTGGCTTAATCAGAATAAAGCAATTCTCTAGGCTGGAAAATAAAATGCTTAACTTTTAATACATGGAAACATAAACATCATCTAAAAGATGATGTAAAAAAGGAGACCAATGGGAAGCCGATGGCAACTGTATTACAGAGAGTAAATCTCCCAGGAAAGGACATCATCTTAGCCACCTTTTTATATCTAGTGCCTGCACCTAATAGGGGCTCAATAAATATTTGCAGAATGACAAAAGGAATGAACAACGAAATGTGAGTCAAATACATTCAAAATGATCAAGAAGGCTATTTGAAATAAGGAGTGACATCCAGAATCATTGAAGATGAACCTTGTCTAAATATTCATTCTTGAGTTTTATATAATGTATTTGCACATATATAGTTAAAAATTAGCATGCACATCTTGGGGCTTCTTACTCGGTAATTTTCTACTGATAGGATGCTCCAAAAAAATGACTGGGGGGCCATGGATCTAGGCAAAGGCTGGGCAGAGCCTAGTCTGGTGCAATGGTAGTAGGCAAGGAGGAGAGTCAAAGCTGGTCATGGGACAGGTGTCTCATCACACTGTACCTGGGAGTGGGCATGTATATCGTGGGGGTAAAGGTGCCTAGGACCTCTCTTCACTGGTCACTCTAACAGCCATGGAAGGTTAGTGCCAATCAGCTCCATCAGTCTCAGTGATAGAATTTCAGAGACTATTAGTTGTCTGGTTTCCCTCAAAATTCTGCCTAGCTTTCTGTCTGTTAGATCTGAAATTTTAGACAGCTTAATCCTTTAGGTGAAGGCTTTGCTCAAAACACAAATACCCTCAGAAAGGGGAACATTACAGGTGATTACTAGTAATTTACGGAGAGGCGTAAAAATAATTTTGTGAGCTGTTACTTGTTTCTTGGTATGTGTGAAAGATACCAGGCATGTTTTCTATTGGACAAAGTGGTAAAAACATAAGGCCTCAGGGAAAGGGGGAGAAAGGCTAGGATGTCTTTGCATGATTTGGTTAATCAGACTTTCCCAGCTCTTACTGGAAGTCTAGAAGTTAGATGCTCCTAGTGGAGAGGACTTGAACATCAAGTTTCTGAGGTCTCACTGAGAGAGGCTCATAATTCATTGGCTTCAAGATTTCCCTCCAGGGTCATCAGTGGTCTTAGGCTAGACTCGTCCCTTGAGGGTATTTGCTCTTCCTTAACATGTCTTATAAAGAAGCAGTCAATATAAAGTAAACAGAAATAGAAAATTAGCCTTAGCACTTTTCTTTTTTCTTTCTATACACACTGGTTCACTGGGCCACTTATTCCCAACTTTTATCTTATTCCCAACTTTTATCTCTCAGGTATTGCTCTGAGAAAGAATCAAAATTCTAGAGCCGATGCCAATATTGGCTAAATCTTTCCCAGAAGGCTGTCTGCTTCAGACCTTTCTGGAAGCCCAAGATTAGCTACTTTGCATCTATTTGGGGCTTGCTGAAGCAGGGTCTCCCACTGTGGTGATGACCATAACATGTTGTTGACTGGCCAAAGTTGTCAAAGTGCCCCATCACCTAGGCCACTCTGTCAGTAGTTTGTCGAATGGTCACACGCTAGAATCTGTCTCATGATTTCTAAGTCCAGGCCAATATCCCAGTAAAGCAATTTTAAAAAATGATCTGGTTCCACTAAATATAGCATGCTTTTAGGCCATGATGACTTCATCTCAGACATCGAGACCTAGAACCATCTGTGGGGCTGATGAGCAGGGAAGGTCTTACACTTTCTTTTCTTCCTTCATTTAAAAAAAATTCTAGACAAAAATGAAGCTGAGATTGTGAAGAAACCAGAAAAGGACATTTCCAGCTCATTACTACAGCCTTGAAAAACTGCATTCTATTTAGCAGTTGGTTCTAGACCTTTCACTGTATCTGTCCATGTTTTTGACTTGGGAATTTCATAATCAGCTTTAGTGTGTCAGAGATCTGAGTTTTTCTTTCCAATGCACTGACATATAAAAATAAAAAATTTTCATTTCCTGTTATTTCACAATCAATAATAATTAGGCTCCCTTCCTATGTATCATAGTTGGCATTTCCATGAACAAATGTTTCGTCTTAGGTAACTAGAAGAATTTCTATCCTGTGATGGTATATCACTGGTAGACTCATTTGAAGAAAAGTATCACATGGTAGATGCCTTGTATATTCTCAGGTACATTTATTAAATTAGATTAATTGTTTACCAAATCATATGGTGGAATCTATGGGAGTTGTTGCAAGTTGTATGGGTTTTTGAAAACATTCAACTTAGATTTCTGAAAGCAGATACCTTCTTTTGTTCCAAGGTGAATTCCACTTGATTAAGCACAAGTGAGCTGGTCTTTATATTGATCCTGCAATTATGGCCTGTGGAGTCGTGATTCTCAGCCTTGGTTGTACCCTAGAACCCCCAGGGACATCGAGAAAACCCCAAAGCCTGAGTTTAATCACAAGAGGAGAGTCTGATTTAATTGGCTCACCCACTGGGGTCTATAAAAGCTCCCCAGGTGATTCTAGCACACACTGAATTTGAGAACAATGACAAAATATTCAGTTCAAGGCAGACACTTTCTTACGTTCACAAATGGAGAGACAATATCTGTTATGGACTGAATGTTTGTGTCCCCCCCCTTCCCCACTCCCATTCATATATTGAAGCCCTAAGACACAAATATGATGGCATTAAGAGGTGGGGGCCTTTGGGAGATAATTAGATTTAGATGAGGTCATGGGGATGGGGCTCCCATGGTGGGATTTATGCCGTTATAAGAAGAGGAAGAGATGCCAGAGCTCTCTCTCTGCCACATGAGGGCACAGAGAGGAGGAAGCCCATCACCAGGAAATGCATCTGCTGGCACCTTGATCTCAGACTTCCTAGCCTTCAGAACTGTGAGAAATAAAATGTCTGCCGTTCAAGCCACTCTCTATGGTGTTTTGTTAGAACAGCCTGAGCTAAGACAGTATCTAATTCTTCCTTATTTTTCCTTCCCTTGTCATGTATTTTTTTCAAAACTGAGACTTAAAGTGTAGTATTTTGGGGAAAGTTAGGTTAACAGTAAATGCCATCAACATTTTCTCTCTCATTCTCTTCCCACTGTTTTGCATATGGAAAAGAATAAGAAATTAAAGGCGAGGCCACTCCTCTTCTGACTCCCACTTTCTTAGGAAGGTAAGTTTACATCTGTTTCCTCTTTGCACATTCTGTTCTATGCACTGCCTTCAAGAAAAGGAAGTAATTCTCAAAATGAGCTTAAAGATGCGAAAGGCACCTGATTTATTGCAAGGCCAGTCATCAGGCCATTCTAGCTCACTGAAGCTCATTGAATTTAAACAGAAGTAAAAGAGCTAGAGAAAATAATGCTTTGGCTTCAAAAAAGCAGAACAGGGCTTCCCTGGTGGCACAGTGGTTGGGAGTCCCCCTGCCGATGCAGGGTACACGGGTTCGTGCCCCGGTCCGGGGAGATCCCACATGCCGCGGAGCGGCTGGGCCCGTGAGCCATGGCCGCTGAGCCTGCGCGTCCGGAGCTTGTGCTCTGCAATGGCAGAGGCCACAACAGTGAGAGGCCCGCGTACCGCAAAAAAAAAAAAAAAAAAAAAAAAAAGCAGAACAATTAGCTAGTTGATATCTATTTTTAAAAACAATTGCTCTCAAGATTTCTCCCCATCCCTGCTTTGAATTAAGTAGATTAAATTTAATTGATGTCAAAGTCATTGTGAATTAAATTCACAAACTATTTTAGATTTTCAGGTGTTGGAATTCTCAGCAGTCTTTCCTCTGGAATTCAGCATACTTTAAAGCCACCTCAAATTCTGCCACTCCTTCAAGATATTTCTTATGGAAGGGAGTCTCAAATTTTGGTGTCCATTAGCATCACTGTCCTTGAGCAAAGTTGTTAAAAATGCATATCTCTGGGCCCCACTCTTAGAAAGTGAGTTCCAAGAAAGGGTCTAGGAATATGAATTGTAAATAAGGGTCCCAGGTGATTCTGTGCATTTGGCTCATGGTCACAGGGTGAGAAGTACTGTTTCAGTGTGCTTCTCATTTTCCTTGTCCAGAATAAGCTCCCATCACTTTCACATTTGGTCTTTACAACCTGAGCCTCTTGGTTTATGTTCTCCCTACCTTGGGTCCTTCCTAGACTGGAATGTGAACTCCAAAAGGGTAGGATATTTTGTCTCTTTTGTTCCCTGTGTCCCCAGAGCCTAGAACAGTGGCTGGCATGTTGTACATATTCGATAAACTTTTCATGAATGTTCCGAATGTACGACATTCAAGTGGACTTGGAATTTTAATGATTAGAACACTAAAAGAGAAAGCTTGAAAAGGTGTCATTTATCGGAGAGGAGTGACAGTACAGTGGGCACCCAGAATGTTTGGAATTTGCCTTTTGAATAGAAATAAGGCTGGAAGTAGTTACAAGCTGACATTAGGTGCCCTTCAACTCCAGGGCCAAGTTCACCGGCAGCGGTGGGAAGGATGAGCTGCTTCAGTATTCATTCATGATATCCTCTGTCATTTTAGTTCATGCTTGAGACCACCATCAAGGGAGGTGTGTTGGCTAAATTAGTTTATCCAAAAAATTCAGAATTTACACAGATAGGGACTCAGGGTATGTATCTGTGAATGGTGTTTCATACTCTAGTGACAGTGGGGGAATGTCATTGCTGAACTTAACAGAGACATTTCTTTAATCTTCTCCAAGCCAATGAGGAGCTAGTGAGACACTGCTGCTCTCAGGTGACACAGCCTCCTTGGTAGGAAGCCACAATCTCTCTTCCACACCACTTGAAAATGGCCACTTAACTTCCTGGCTAATTTAAAAACAATCAGAATGAGGTCTTCAAATGTGTTATCGGTAAAAGAAAGGATGTCAAAATTTTACATAACAGTTTGCTTTATTTCACCAGTTCTGTCATAGAACTGGGCACAGGCAAGTGCCCTTTTATGGAGAAGCCACTATGTGTAGAGAACCCTAACTGACTCGGAAAAAAACTGTTAGAAGATTCAGTCCATAAAATTACATTACTTGGAAATAACCTCCTTGAACTGATGCTGAACAGGAGTGAAACATCATTAATGTTTTTCTTGGTAACACTAGTGGAGCATTTATATTCTCAGAAAAAATAGTTATGAGCAAAGACAGGCATCCTCTTTGAGAACTGAAAATCAGTGGGGATAAATAAATATTGTGTCAAAGCATCATGTACATAATTAAGGTGTTAATGACATATTCCTTGTCCTTTCATCTAAGGGGAATTTATGAGACATATATTCACATGGAGTGTTACGTTGTTTCTTCAAAATGGTGGATTGTATAAAAATCTACTCCATTAAGAGACCATCTGAAAATGCACCAGGTAATGCTTTTATTCAGGGAGAGGCTTGAGATAAATTTGGAAACCAAACTGCCTTTCATTTTTCCAGGAAACTGAGAATGTACCCTGGCTGAGAATGTTCTTGTTCTCCTCCCCATGGCAGGGGGTCTTGGGATTGTGTATGGCAGGAGGGAGGGGTCAAAAGTGAAGTGCTCTTTCACTGCATCCTTTGCACTAGGCAGGCTGGATGGTAAGGTGGAAGGAGAATTTATTAAATAGCAAACCACTCATCACCTTGCATATGCCAAGCATAGGAACGTATCTAGATTCAGAGAGCGTAGAGCTGTAGGCAGTTCTAGGCCTGGAGAGAAATATGAATTACTGGCTAGAGAGAGAGGCTGAAGTGGAAGAGGGCATGGAAAATAAACTAGGTCTCCTTCTCGATTTTTTTCAGTAGCCAATCCCATTGTCTGGGGATGCAGACATAGATACGCTGTTGTAATTACCATGTGCCTGAGCAAAAGGGTAGAGGACCTTTAATTTCAGGCTGTAGGATTCTGGCAGTGAGGGTTAAAATGCAGTTACACATTTTAAAAAGTCTAGATTGTAACTCAAAGGCAATCTAACTTGAGAGAGACGCACTACTGACAGGGATCTGTGGAGAAAGTGGGGTTCTACCACTAAGCTCAAATATCACTCTCTGAGGACTCTCTCATGGACTAGCTTTTGAGTGTTGAGTTGCTCATTAGTAAAAAAGGGACAATAATATCCATTCTGCTCTTTTCACAGCATTGTTGAGAAACAAGTATAACGAGTATGTGGAAGTGACTCTAAGACATTAAAAAAGGCACAGTGGCAGAGATAGGCAGTATCCTGAAGCAGCTTCCAAGATTTTCTGCCCTAATCCTCAGTACCATGAATAGAATGAGATAATTATGCCCTTATTATGTTATCTTAAATGGCAAAAGGGACTCTTCAGTTAATTTTGAGTCAATCAAAAGGGAGGCTATCTGGTAAACCTAATCTAATCCAATGAACCCATTAAAAGCAGAGAGTTTTCTCTGGCTAGTGGCAGAAGAAATAAGAGAGACTGACAGCATGAGAGCATGAAGGAACTGTGTGACAAGAAATTGGGCAGCTTCTAGAAGCTGAGAGTGGACCTCAGCCAATAGTCAGCAAGGAAATGGGGACTTAAGTCCTACAACCACAGGAACTCAGTTAGGACAACAACCCTAACAAGCTCGGAAGCTCATTTCTCTCTACAGTTTCCAGATAAGTGCCCAGACAGGCTGACATGTTGATTTCTGCCTTGTAAGTCCCTCAGTAGAGAGCATGGAAGTCATCCAAACTTTTGACAACAGAGCTGGGTATTGTTGTTTTAAGTTAGTAAATTTGTGACAGTTTGTTACACAGAAATAGAAAACCAACATAGCAACATTATTATGAATTTGAATTTTTTAAAAACATACTTTTAAATTATGGAAAATTGAACTCGAAGACATTGGTAGATGGATTCTTGCTTTAACCTTAATAACTGAGATTCTACAAGAGTAAGTGTCTGGTCTTAGAGAAAGGGAGTTAGAGTGAGAGTTGCTATTAATTTAGATGTTGGCTAGGGATCTATTTCTTAGCTTTATATTTCTAGGTGGAGAAAATAATGAGAAAGCCCATCCAATGCAAATCTGTCCCATAGGGAATTAAAAATGCCTTCTCTTTGACGCCATGCCATAGTTTAATTATCAGGATGGCCTCACATTGCTGAGTATTGGCTGAGGTCCATTCTAAGCTTCTAGAAGCTGCCCAATTTCTTGTCATGCGGTCCCTTCATGCTCTCATGCTGTCAGTCTCTCTTACTTCTGCCACTAGCCAGAGAAAACTCTCTGCTTTTAATGGGTTCATTGGATTAGATTAGGTTCACCAGATAGCCTCCCTTTTGATTGACTTAAAATTAACTGAAGAATCCTTTTTGCCTTTCCTTCTCTATTTTTTATTTAAATGAATGTCATGAAGAGGTTGGTTCCAGAGTGAGGAAACACACACAAAAATAAGACTCTTAGAAAACTATCCTGTCTCCTCAATTTACTTTTTCATCATCACCAACTAGCTAAGACAAATTGACGGTCAAAGAATTATCATGATTATATTTATGCAGGTGGAAGGTTTCAAATTTCTAATCACAATTTTAAGGTGAAAAGTGAAGGAAAAAATTTAAATGGGTTAACTGTGCATTTACTGAGTTTTAAGCAGGGATAAAACACAAAGCCTTGATGATATACAAACAGGGAACACGGTACCTTTTCGATTCTGTTTTCTTGAGATTTCTTAAAGTAGATAGTGGGGATCCCGAGTTCAGAGGCAGCTATCCACTGCAGAGTGGCTCGAAGCTCAGTGTCAGGACATTCTGGTTCCAGGTCAAAGTTGATCACCAGCAGGCTCCCCGGGCGGCTGGCCTTTCCCACTGGCATTCCAGAGGCACGTTCTGAATACAGACACAACTGCCTTACTACAATTTCCATACAAAGATCACAGGCAAATTTTGTCTCAAAATTATGGGAACGTGGCTTACCCTCTATGTTTTCTGACTGTCCTTTAAGAATCTCATTTTCTTCTACTAATTCACTTTGGGAGAAAACAACAATATATGGTTGGTAATGTTTAGGAAGAGCAAGGTGTAAGTGCTAGATGAGGTGATGGGTCTTATTGATCTAAAAGCTTCTGAAGTTTCATATATTTATTGTTTTTGTGGAATAAACTAAACAAATACTAGGGAAATACCAACGTGGCTATTACATAGGACTACTGGGTCTGCAATGAATAACACTACCCCTAAAATAAAGGCTAGATAAACTGCATGGTTTTAGTTGGGATAATTGGTGTGGGAGACTCTGAGAGATGCAAACTTTTCTTCTTCTTGACCTTCTTTCCATAAACATTCACAGGTTTGAACAGTCAAGGAAGGATTTTGTAGGTAACTAGATCAGATTTGAGGACTTATCCTTCTTCTGTATTTGCTTGTCATTTACAGAACCATATATTTCCATCTTGAGACGATGATATTTTTCTATACTATGACAGCAACATAAACTTGCATTTTCATTTAGGAAAATATTTTTCTACCTATACTTGGTTCTTTGACCTGAAATGAGTGAAAAGACAATCACAAACTTTAGAACTTAAGAAGGGTGACAAAATATCTCAATTAGTTGAAAATTTTCTTTTTCTTTCTTTTTACTGGGAAGATGTAGTAGGCTGGGGGTGGTTTAGAAGTAGATACTCATAATGGAAGTGAGAATTTCATTAAATATAGTCATGTTCAACATCTGAAGTGCTTTCACATAGTGAGTACTTATTAGGGAGATTTGTAAATAGTGGGAGGACTCAGTTAATGCTTTTAAAATAAGAGTATATGACCCAACAGCTGAAAGGAAGTGACCATCTTGGGAAGCCCATGGTTGTTGTTCTGTATTTTTGTCTTGTCTAGAAATTAAACTGCAGGTGCTCTTAAAAATGTGTCTCTATGCGAGAGGATTCTCCCTTATATTCTCTGTTACTGCTAAGATCTGGCTAATCCCATAGTATTCCTGATGTCGAGAGAAAGTGTAATTGTTCTTTCATGAGCACCTAATTATTTGTAGAAGGATGGCCAATTTCCCAAGGGTCTAGATTTTCTGCTAGATCTCTATCCAAGTGACATAAGTGAAATGACATATGGTAGATACGATTTCTACTACTATGGAGCTGCAGGATGCTGATATGGGTAGAGATGGTCTTGGTTTTCTCTATCTGTAGTCTGTGGGGTCCTAGGCTCATACTGGGGAGAAAGATGGACAAAATACCTAAACAAATGTTTCCTGTAGGAAAAAAATAAATTTACCCCAAAGTGTTTTTGTTTCTTTTGCCTCCTTTAAAAAACAAAACAAACCCAAGATAATGTTTATGTTCATCTCTACCTGTGAATGATGGCTGTGTGGAACAATAAAGAATGCACTGCAACCTTTAATCACTGAGAAATATTCCCGCAGGCAGGATACCTGACTAAACAGTGAAATAAAAATGATTTAGCTCTAGATAATAATTGAAAAAATAGATCAAGGAGCAACTTTAGTCCTATACTTCATTTTCATTTTTCTGAAATTTCAGAAATCTCCAAATAATAAGTCATAATGGTCAAAAATAGGTTTCAATTCATTTAATTTTCCAGGACAATCACAAACTCTAGATATAGTCCTGACCTCATGTTGCCCTCCCTTTATGCACCATATTTTATGACACACATATTGTACTTTTTTCCCTTGGTCTTTTAGAAGGTCCTCATATTGTGGGGAGCATATATAAAAATGACACGTTCCACCACGGTGCCATTTGGTATTGGACTCATTAGTGGCAATAATCCCAGGCATCTACAAGTAAAGGCAAAGCCATTCACACTATGTCCTATTGAACAATAGTTTTCGCTGGTTGGCATAGAACAATTTAAATGGATTTTTGTTTCTCTGTGACCAACTAGGTAAAATGACATATATGTCTGATTATATGGATAAGCTTTATCCAAAACGATTATATTATATTATATATACGTTTATATATATATATATAAATGATTATATTATAGGGGGCAGAATTGAAATCCAGAAGGCAGGTGGTGGGAAGGGTGAGGCTACTGCAGGTCTGAGTTCTTACTCCAGTGACATGAAATCATACATGTCTGGGAACCTCAGCAGGACAGACATGATGAAACCAGTGGTCGGGAACAACTCAAATGATCAAAATGGATGGCCAGATGGAATCGGAGTAGTGGTCTCACAATCACTGCATCTCAGTGGCTACTTACTTAATCATGGGAGAAGATGGCATGCTTTCCTGATAAATGTCCAGGTCCATAATGCCAAGACTGCTAGTGGCACTACTGTTGCCATTGCTGACAAAGCAAAAGTTTACATATTAATGCCAGTGTCCACCACCTGGCCACACTGCTGACACTGATGCTCCACCATTCTAAGAGGTTCTTCCTTTGGTCCCCAGAAGAATACTGCTTAGTGTCTAGGACTCCTAAATTGATCTTTATTTCTGACCAAATCAGGGGAAAACACAACAAAAGACATTTTTGGCTCAAGCCAATCATCGTCATCATCATCATCGTCATCAATGTTTCGTAATTTCTGCAGTGGTCATACCTGGTGGACCACACCTAGTGGGTGACAATCAGCATGACTCCTTTCTTCCCCATCCTAGTGACAGTAAGCATGTTTATCCATCAGCAAGAGACTCCTTGAGTATACCTCCAGAGACTAAGATACTTCTGAGAACGCTGGCTGAGGGGGAAGATACGGGAATGCTTATCTGCCTGCTTCTTGGCTTTTGACAGAAACCAGCGATGCATGTTCTCTTTTCCCTTTGCCATTCTGTCAGGGATATTCATAGGACATGCATTTGTCTCATTTTTTTTTCTGAGGGACTACAGAATTTACAAGTACAGAGTTGGGCAATGCCAGAGTTTTATAACTCTATCTTAAAATCTTTGAGAAATAGCAACACCTGATGCTTTGTGTGTTGTAGAGAAGGAGGGATCACATATTGCAACATTTTTGTAGGATGCACAATCAAAATATGGTCTAGTTACTAGCCTGGAATTTGTTTACTGAAACACAGAAGAGTGGAGCCCATTTTTAGGTTCTTGCAAAATGGAATGCATCCAATTTCACCAAACTCACTATATTTCCTCATACCTTCTCTATTTTCCAATGACGTCTCTTCAAGTAAGGTTTTCAAAGAGTGAGTGCTGGGATATCGTGTAATGGGACAGTCTTCTTCCGTCAGGAGTTCCATGAATAAGCAACTAAATCCCCTCATTTCAAATTCCTGTCTTGGTTTTCGTGTGGGGTACTAAATGTTTTCACTGATTGAAATCTGATGACTCAAACATTGCTCTGGAGGTAATTAACTGTATAAACTTATGCTAAGTCCAGAGATTCAAATTCTCTTTGCTTTCTATCTCTATAGGATAACATTTCCCACCAGTTTTTGAAATTTTAGATATATCACTTAACATTGTGAGATTTTCCTAAGTCTAAACAGACTGAACTGTCAGAAGTAAAATTTTCAAGGAGCCATACAGCCAGATGCATCGGAAGCCCATTTTCCAATTGGCCTTTCTGGAAAGTCTGTGGACTTGTTGGCCCAGTATCAAATAAGATTTTGGGTAGAAACATGAAGATTCTTTTCATTCTCACCTCACAAAGGACTAGTTTTTAGTTTATGTCTCCTGATTGGCTCAGGTCCTCCCAAATCTGATCTCTCTTTAGCACCTCTCTAGCTTTTCTAGAGCAACAATACAGAGGGCAGGCAGAGAAAGGGGAGGAACAGTCAGGCCAAACAACACAACACAGTATGGAAACGCCTCATGTAAACCCAGCCTGTCTTGCATCTGAAATACAAATGAACCAGAAAGAAAGTGTCAAACACACCAGGTGTAATAGCAGCTCTTCTTTAAAAACTCACAGTTGTCATCATTGAATGCACTAGCTGGAGCTTGCAGAGAAGGGAACACAGATGACTCTCAACCTTGGCCAAGCTAGTTGAAACCATAACTGGATATTAGATAGCTCTCAGCACAAATTATGACGGGCAGTCCTTCTTTTTTGCGCTATTAGGGACCCTTTGCAGAGAATGATTAAAATGCATTTCTGGAATCTGTGTTGAGACCTGTTTCCCTGGTAAGTCATTTAAAGAGCAGGTACCTCATGGATCGCTCACTGAGCTGCAGGAAGCTGCTGGTGTCATCTGGGTTTTCTTCCTCATTGGCGAGCTGGGACCAGCTGTCCGTGCTCTCTCCACTGCTGCCGGGAGGGTTGGAGAACTCATCGGGGGCTCTGCCTTCTGTTGAGACTTCAGCCTCTGGTACATCTCTGGCATCAGGGCTGTCACTGTAGACGGTAAGATATTACTAAGAGTGCAGGCACAAGACTGACCTTTTTAGGGGAACCTCACTGCATGCTCTGTTGAGCATGGATCTCTGCCATAGTCAGCAGGATGTCCTAGGACATAGATGGAATCTTTCTTTTCAGGATTACTCTCTACCTTTTGCCTTTTCAGGATTACTCTCTACCAGCTTTCTTATTTCTTCATTTGATCTCTTTCTACGGATTCCCTCCGTTCATTTAAAAAACATGTTGAAGCAACCTGGCCTGCATACATAAGAATTATTGAAGGGCAGTGGTGTTTAAAATAAAGATACCCAGAGCATCCTTCCCCTGAGATTACGATTCAGGGGTTCTGCAGGAAGGCCCAGAAACCTGCATTTTAAATAACCACCCCGGGTGATTCTAATGCAAGTTGTATGTGGACCATGTTGGGAGAACAACACCCAGCCCAGTTCTAGTGGTTTACCAAACCATTTTGCCTATAAATGCCTCTATATGTATTTTGCACTTGCAGCCACCTTTTTTTTTTTTTTTTTTTTTACCCCATCCTCTCCCTCTGAAACCTCTGATTTGTATCAGCATCACTTTTCTGGATGAGCACCTTTTTATATCAAGCATTTAACCTTTGATCTGACAAGGTTTTTTCTTTGAAACCTTTCCTCGTTGGCTTCCCACGAATTTCTGCCTTTCTGGACACTCCATGCCTGGAACCTGGTTCTCTCTTTGTCCTTTAAACATAGTATAGCCAGCTCTGATTGATTCACTGCCCTCCTTTCCAGTCTGTCCCTACGCAGTCTCATCTATTTTGCCTGTGAAAATAGCTTCCAAATCTGAGCTTCAGGCAGGGCCCCTCTTCCTGATTCTGGGGCTCTTTTCCTCAGTTGGTCTTCGGAACATCTCCAATCTGTCTCACTAACAGCTCAGAATCGACCTATATAAAACAAATTCTAATTGCCCTCCCGTCCTCTTCCTGTATTTCTTATTTCGTTGACTTTTCTGAGTGTCCGGGCTTAAAATCTTGCAGAAAACTTCTGATTTCTCCTTGACCTTTACATTCAATCATTTGCTATGCTTTTCAGTTCCATCTCTAAAGTTTCTCTCACATACTTATCTCTGTCTCTGTGCTCAGGTAGTTATGTTAATTGAGATCTTTCTAAATTTCTAGAATTTAGATTTGGAAGGAACCTCACAGATTTCCTGTAGATTGGGATGCCAAAGCCCAGTGAGGTGGAATGATTTACCTGAAGTTACAACAAGAGTTGGTACCAGACATCGGATCTCAAGTTTTGAGACTCCTGGGCACTGAAACTTGACTTCTTGCCTGGACTATATTGTGTCAGCCTCCTAACAGTTCAGCCGTGACTATTCTTCCTCTTTCAAAACCTTTTTCACACATATGCCAGGTTAATGTTAATTAACGTTCTCAAGGCATATATCTTTGGCTTTTCTTGTCAAAAACCTTCAAGAACTTCCTAAAGTTAAACTCTTTCCTTCACGGTCTTCCCTTGCCTATCCAGTTTTATCTGTATGACCCTAGTTCATTACTGAGTAAAGCCAGACTCTCTGCTGCTCCTCAAATGTGCCATACATTTCCTGCCTCTTGACCTTTGCCCCGTTGCTTCCTCTGACCAAATGCTGGAGACCAGGGTGCTTTGAGCACTGTTCCTGCAGTCCAGTGCTGTAGCTTCCACTTCTACCATGTGTCGTCTATTCAACTTGGACAAGTTAATAAAACTTTCCAAGAAAAATAAGAATACTAACCTCATAATGGTTTTTGGAAGAAATAAGCTAGAAAATAAAATCATTTAATGCATTTATCTTAGTGCTTGTATGTAAGTATATATTATTCTTTATTAGTAAATTATATAATTCATTAACAATCATATGTCTAATAACATTCTTTCCTGATCCTTGTTTCTTACTGTTCCTTAGCCAAGATGCTCTCACGTCCCTGAAGTCGTCCTTAATCTCTCTCACTAGGGCCATCTCTCTCTTGAATGATCAAAGCAATTAGTCTGTCTTTCTTTCTTTTCGGTAGCACTTAATGCTTCCTAGTTTGCAGTCTAGTGTATATACCATACATTATTAAGAGCTTTTATACTTTTTTATGTATTTGGAGTAGAGCTGTGAACACATTAAATATTTTTTAGATGAATATGTTATTGTTAAAATTACCTAGCTTCATAAGTAGAACCATATTCAAATTTAGATAGCCCTACCTGTTAAGTCTTATGTAGAAAGATATGAGAAAGATCTTTCTTACAAGCTAATGGCATTCTGAATAACTATGGTATTGAGGTGTGGCAGTTTCTATCACACCCTACTGTTAACACTTGGTGAAAGCAGGTTTTTAATAAGCTTGACTTTCCATTTGTTTGCCTGGCACAGTGACACACACACACACACACACACACACACACACACACACACACACACACACACAAGTGCTCTGGATTAGAGATCAGACCACTTCTTTTCTCACAGAGCAGCTTGCATTCATTCTCCTGTCGCCCCAATTCCCTACTGCACACTGCACCTGTAGTGAGTTTGCACACAGGAGAGGAGCCTCAAAATTATCATGCCTGCGACACAGCTGCCTCTCTTTTTTCTCCAGGGAGAGAAGGGAGAGAGAGAGACATGATGGAGGAGAGAGCACTTTGCTCTAGATTAGAAACACATTCAAATCTTTTCTGTGGAGAGGAGGAGATGTCACTACCCTGGAATGTAATTAAACAGCTCCAGGGAAATGAATCACTGTATCTCTTTAGAAGTCTCTATCTTCAGGGTTTAGTATTTGATTCAACCTTCATTCCAGGTGCCAGGCTCTTTGCTCCGAAAGCCAATGCACAGAAATGTGAACAGATTCATGGAGCCTTTTCTCATAGGCTCATCAAAACTAATAGCACAAAGAGAAGGACATTAATGTTTGCAAACAAAAAGCAAGAGTGTATTTCTCAGTGACAATGAAAAATATGGTCACTCGGTGAGTGGAGACTGGAATGCTTTTCTTGGCCCTTGTTGCACTGGCGTGTAGAGAGTAATGGCAGCTGCCAGCCACACTGAGAGCTGTCCTCAGATTGGGAATTGCCTTGCCAGGGTTATACCCTGTCCCAGTGAGCACCCCAATGACCAGCTGACACAGAGATATAAAAGTTCCACCTTGCCTCAATTTGCACTAAACATGACAGACCATCCCAGCTTCAGGGTTTCCTATAGGATGCGCTGTGCCCTCAGGTACAAACATATTTGGGGGGGGGACCATCTCCCTCTGTCCACTCTTGTCTTTCCTTCCTTCTTACCCATGTATGTACACTCTTCTCTGGCGAGCACTCCTTAACAAATTATATATATTTGCCTGAACTCTCCCTTCTCAAGGTCTGTTCCCAGGAAATACAACCTTAAGACACTTGATCACTTTTATGCAAAACACTTGATCGGTTACAGAAAGATCTACATAATTTTCCTCAATCTTAGAATTAGTACTGTTATCCTTTCTCCAAAAATGGTTGTACTTTTTACAATATTTGCTAAAATGAGTTCTAGTATAGAGTGTAGAGTTTCAAATGTAGATTTTTTTTGGTGTGATTAAATATCCCCTTGATATGTGAATGAATTACATAGGTAATAGCACACCAAATCTTGTCCCTAAGATTCCTTCTCAAAGTATCTGTACAGGTGCGGTTTTGAGGTGTGGCTGTTTCTAGTGTGATCTGTTGCTAACATTTGGTGAAAAGAGATCCTTAATAAGCTTGATTTTTCTTTCAAAAATGTTGAGATTTTTCTAAATTGGGCAGATAGAAAGGGGAAGAATGGATGTAGCCAAAGGAATATTCACTGAGTTTAACTAAATTCAAATGAAAGATAAGTTAATTCGCTGATGACAAATAGAAACAATATACATATTCTCCAAAGTGGAAATGAGGCAAATACTCAGCACAAAGGGGAGGGCTCCTAAACCATTTGTTTACTTGGTTAAAAAATAATTTCCTGGACTAATTCCTTACTGAATTAGGACCTTATGTTATTAAAAAAATTCATTATAGTATATTCCTTACTAAATCAGAAGTTAAATCTCAATGATTGACATTAAACATCCAGCTTAAAAATGAATCTGTCAGTATATTTTATTTTATCTCAATTTCCCACTCTATTTACAGTAAATCTCATACCCCATGTCACATAACTAGGGATTCAGAATGAATAGTGATTATATCTAAAACACTAGTTTCCATTTTCTTTTGAGAGAAATTTATAGGTTTGTTCATTTTTCCCAGACTGAACCAGGAGGAAACAGAAAATAAAAACAGACCACTCACAAGCACTGAATTTGAGACTGTGATTAAAAATCTTCCAACAAACAAAAGCCCAGGACCAGATGGCTTCACAGGCGAATTCTATCAAACATTTAGAGAAGAGCTAACACCTATCCTTCTCAAATTCTTCCAAAATATAGCAGAGGGAGGAACACTTCCAAACTCATTCTATGAGGCCACCATCACCCCGAATCCAAAACCAGACAAAGATGTCACAAAGAAAACTACAGGCCAATATCACTGATGAACATAGATGCAAAAATCCTCACCAAAATCCTAGCAAACAGAATCCAACAGCACATTAAAAGGATCATACACCATGATCAAGTGGGTTTTATCACAGGAATGCAAGGATTCTTCAATATATGAAAATCAATCAATGTGATAAACCATATTAACAAATTGAAGGAGAAAAACCATATGGTCATCTCAATAGATGCAGAAAATGCTTTCGACAAAATTCAACACCCATTTATGATAAAAAACCTCCAGAAAGCAGGCATAGAGGGAACCCACCTCAACAAAATAAAGGCCATATATGAAAAACCCACAGCCAACATTGTTCTCAATGGTGAAAAACTGAAAACATTTCCACTAAGATCAGGAACAAGACAAGGTTGTTCACTCTCACCACTATTATTCAACATAGTTTTGGAAGTTTTAGCCACAGCAATCAGAGAAGAAAAAGAAATAAAAGGAATCCAAATCAGAAAAGAAGAATTAAACCTGTCCCTATTTGCAGATGACATGATGCTATACATAGAGAATCCTAAAGATGCTACCAGAAAACTAGTAGAGCCAATCAATGAACTTGTTAAAGTAGCAGGATACAAACTTAATGCACAGAAATCTCTTGCATTCCTATACACTAATGATGAAAAATCTGAAAGACAAATTAAGGAAACACTCCCATTTACCATTTTAACAAAAAGAATAAAATACCTAGGGAAAAACCTACCTAAGGAGACAGAAGACCTGTATGCAGAAAACTATAGACACTGATGAAAGAAATTAAAGATGGTACCAACAGATGGAGAGATATACCATGTTCTTGGATTGGAAGAATCAACATTGTGAAAATGACTCTACTACCCAAAGCAATCAACAGATTCAATGCAATCCCTATCAAACTACCAATGGCATTTTTCACAGAACTAGAACAAAAAATTTCACAATTTGTATGGAAACACAAAAGACCCCAAATAGCCAAAGCAATCTTGAGAAAGAAAAATGGAGTGGAGGACTCAGGCTCCCTGACTTCAACTATACTACAAAGCTGCAGTAATCAAAACAGTAGAGTGCTGGCACAAAAACAGAAGTATAGGTCAATGGAACAGGAGAGAATGCCCAGAGATAAACCCACACACATATGGTCACCTTATCTTTGATAAAGGAGGCAAGAATATACAATGGAGAAAAGATAACCTCTTCAATAAGTGGTGATGGGAAAACTGTAAAAGAATGAAATCAGAACACTCCCTAACACCATACACAAAGATAAACTCAAAATGGATTAAAGACTTAATGTAAGGCCAGACACTATCAAACTCTTAGAGGAAAGCAGAACACTCTATGACATAAATCACAGCAAGATCCTTTTGACCCACCTCCTAGAACAATGGAAATAAAAATAAACAAATGGGACCTGATGAAACTTAAAAGCTTTTGCACAGCAAAGGAAACCATAAACAAGACAAAAAGACAACCCTCAGAATGGGAGAAAATATTTGCAAATGAAGCAACTGACAAAGGAGTAATCAGAATTTACAAGCAGCTCATGCAGCTCAATATCAAAAATACAAACAACCCAATCCAAAAATGGGCAGAAGAACTAAATAGACATTTCTCCAAAGAAGATATAAGATTGCCAACATGCACATGAAGGAATGCTCAACATCACTAATCATTAGAGAAATGCAAATCAAAACTACAGTGAGGTGTCACCTCACACCAGTCAGAATGGCCATCATCAAAAAATCGACAAACAATAAATGCTGGAGAGGGTGTGGAGAAAAGGGAACCCTCTTGCACTGTTGGTGGGAATGTAAATCGATACAGCCACTATGGAGAACAGTTTGGAGGTTTCTTAAAAAACTAAAAATAGAACTACCATATGACCCAGCAATCCCACTACTGGGCATATACCTTGAGAAAACCATAATTCAAAGAGAGTCACGTACCACAATGTTCATTGCAGCACTATTTACAATAGCCAGGACATGGAAGCATCTGTCCATCAACAAATGAATGGATAAAGAAGATGTGGCACATATATAGAGTGGAATATTACTCAACCATAAAAATCAACGAAATTGAGTTATTTGTAGTGAGGTGGATGGACCTAGAGTCTGTCATACAGAGTGAAGTAAGTCAGAAGAGAAAAACAAATACTGTATGCTAACACATAGATATGGAATCTAAGAAAAAAAAATGTTCTGAAGAATGTAGAGACAGGACAGGAATAAAGATACAGACATAGAAAATAGACTTGAGGACATGGGGAGGGGGAAGGATAAGCTGGGACGAAGTGAGAGAGTGGCATAGGCTTATGTATACTACCAAATAGACAGCTAGTGGGAAGCAACCACATAGCACAGGGAGATCAGCTCAGTGCTTTGTGACCACCTAGAAGGAGGGTGGGAGGGAGATGCAAGAGGAAGGGGATATGGGGATATATGTATACATATAGCTGATTCACTTTGTTGTACAGCAGAAACTAACACACCCATTGTAAAGCAATGATACACCAATAAAGATGTTAAACAAATAATAAAAAATAAAGGTAAATTTCTTTCCTAAGCACTTTAGCTGTATACACAAATTTTTATATGGTATGTTTTCCTTTTCATTCAATTAAAAATTTATTTAGATTTCCCTTGTGACATTCTTTGACCAACTTATAATTTAGAAATTTTTCAAATTTTTTGGGGTGTGGATTTCCCAGGCATCTTTTTGTTATTGATTTTTATTTTAATTCCATGTGGTCGGACAACATATTCTATATGAGTTTAATTCTTTTTAAATTTATTAAGACTTGTTTTATGGCCTAATGGTCCATCTTGGTGAATGTTTCAAGTGTACTTGAAAAAAAATGTATATTTTGCCATTTGGTGGCATCCTTAATACATGTTAATTAGGTCAAGTTGATTGAGAATGTTACTCAAGTCTTGTAGTATATCCTTATTGACTTTCTGTCTACTATTCTATCAGTTACTGAGCGAAGAGTGTGAAATTTCCAACTGTAACTGTGGATTTGTCTATTTCTCCTTCCAGCTCGATCAGATTTTGTTTCATGTAGTTTGGAGTTCTATTATTTAGGTGATTACATATATACATTTTCCATGTCTTCGTGATGAATTGGCCCCTCTATCATTATAAAATATCCCTCTTTACTCCTGATAAAATTCCCCTGACAAAATTCCTTATCCTGAAGTTGATTCTATCTGATATTAATATAGCTACTCCATCATTCTTATGATATTTCTTTTTCCATTCTTTTACTTTTAACCTATCGGTTATTTTATATTGGAAACACATTTCTTATAGATGGTTTACGGTAGGGTTTTGCCTTTTTATTCAGCCTGACAATCTCTGCTTCTTATTGGAGTGTTTTGATCATTAAAAAATTAATGTAATTATCAATATGCCTGGGTTTAAATTATTATCTATTGGTCCCATTTATTCTTTGTTACTTCTTCCCTCTTTTCCTGCATTTCTCTGGATTAACTAAGTAATTTCTACCATTCCATTTTATCTCCAGTATTGACTTATTGGCTTTTTGTTTTACTTTTTTAGTAGTTATCTCAAGGTTTACAGTGTGCATTGTCAATTTGTTACAGTCAATTTTCAGATTACATTACACAAATTCACTTAGAAAGGAAGACTTTTACACTTCCATTTCCTCTTCCTATCCTTTGTACCATAATTGACATGTATTTCAGTCCCTCATGTCATAATGCAATATTTCTTGTTTTAAATAATTATATCTTAAAGAAATTTTAAAATTAACAAAATATTTTGTATTTACTATTTGTGGGATTCTTTGTTTCTTTGTGTACATCCAAGTTCCAATCAGCATTATTTTCCTTCAGCCTAAGAACTTCCGCTAACATTTCTCATTGTGCAAATCTCCTATTGGCATATTCTCTAAAATTCTGTTGTATAAAAATTACTAGTTAGCTTTATTTTTTAAAATAGGCTTTATTTTTTTTCAAGCAGTTTTAGGTTAACAGTAAAGTTAAGCAGAAAGAACAGAGAGTTTCCATGTCCCCTGCCCACACACGTACATAATAGCCTCCCCCACTATCAACATCCTGTACCAGGTGCATTTGTCACAACTAATAAACCGAAATCAATGCACCATTTTCACCCAAAGTCCACCATTTACATTAGGGTTCACTTTGGTGTTGTACATTTTATGGATTTGGACAAATGTATAATGACATGTATCCACCATTATAGTATCATACAGAATAGATTCACTGCCTTAAAAATCCTCTGTGCTCTACCTATTCATCCTTTCCTCCCTCCTAAACCCCTCGCAGCCACTGATCTTTTCACTGGCTCCACAGTTTTGCCTTTTCCCAGAACGTCATATAGTTGGAATCATATAGTATGTAGCTTTTTCAGATTGTATTCTTTCACTTAATAATGTGTATTTAAGTTTCCCCTATGTCTTTTCATGGCTTAATAGCTTATTTATTTTTAGTGCTGGATAACATTCCATTGTCTGGATGTTCCAGAGCTTATTCATCTATTGAACTACTCAAGGAGGTCTTGGTTGTTCCCAAGTTTTGGCAATTATGAATAAACCTGCTATGAAATCTTGTGTGCAGGTATTTTGTGTGGACATACATTTTCAACTAATTTGGGTAAATACGAAGATCATACAGTAAGTAAGCTGGATCATATAGTATAGTAAGTAAGCTGGATCATATAGTAAGTAAGCTGGATCATATAATAAGAGTATGTTTATTTTTGTAAGAAACAGCCAGACTGTAATCCACAGTAGTGGTACCATTTTTGCATGCCCACCAGCAATGACTGTGAGTCCCTGTTAATTCACATACTCAACAGCATTTTGTGCTGTCAGCGTTTTGGATTTTGGCCATTCTCATAGATGTGTAATCGTATCTTATTTTTGTTTTAATTTTCAATTGCCTAATGACATATGATATTGAGCATCTTTTCATATGCTTAGTTGCCATCTGTATATCTTCTTTGATGGGGATTCTGTTCAAGTCTTTTGCCACAGTCCTTTGTCGGAGATGGTCTTGGGGAACATTTTCTCCCAGTCCACAGCTTGTCTTCTGGTCTCCTTGACAGTGTCTTTCACTGACAAGAAGTTTCTAATTTTAATGAAGTCCAGTTTATCAATTATTTCTATAGGTCATATCTTTGGTGTTGTATCTAAAAAGTCATTGCCAAAAGCAAGGTAACCTAAATTTTCTCTTATGTTCCTTTCTAAGAGTTGTATAGTTTTGCCTTTTACATGTAGGTCTATGATCTATTTTGAGTTAATTTTTGCTAATGGTGTTAGAGTTGTGTCTAGATTCATTCTTTGTGTGTGGATGTCCAGTTGTTCCAGCACTGTTTGTTGAAAAAACTATTTTCTGTTGTATTGTCTTTGATCTTTTACCAAAGATCAGTTGGCTATATTTGTGTGGGTCTATCTCTGAGCTCTGTATTCTGTTCCACTGACCTATTTATTTACCCTTTTACCAGTATCACAGTCTTGATTACTGTAAGCTTTGCAGTAAGTCTTGATGTCAGGTAGTGTCAGCCTGATTTTGTTTTTCTCCTTTAATATTCTGGTTATGCTGGGTCTTCTGCCTCTCTGCATAAACTTTAGAATCATTTTATCAACATCCACAAAATAAGTGGCTGGGATTTTGAAAGGGACTGCATTGAATCTGTAGTTCAGATTAAAAAGAATTGGCATCTTGCCAATATTGAGTCTTCCTATTCATGAATAGCTTTATTTTTTACTAGGTAAAAAGCACTAGGTTGGGAGTTTTTTTTTTTCCTTCAGCACAGTAAAGATGTCATTGTTTGTCTTTTAGTTTATATTTTTTTGTGGTAGAAAGCTGCAACTTTTATTTTTGTTCTCCAGTATGCAAGGTTTCTTCTTCCTTAGGTTGCTTTTAAGACTATTCCTTTATCACTGGTTTTTAATAATTTGATTGTGATGTACACTGATGTGGTTTTCTTTTTGTCTGTTCTGCTTAGACTTCATTGTACTTCCTGATTTATAAGTTTATCATTTTCATCAACTTTCATAATCATGTGTACTTTAAAATTTGAAGCATATTTATAATAGTTATTTAAAGTCTTAGTTGGTTAATTTCATCATCTCTGTAATTTCTAGGTATATTTATATTGAATAATTATTGTCTCAGTTATGGGTGACATTTTTCTGCTTCTTTGAATGTGTAAAATCTTTCAGCTTAACTGGACGTTAAGCTGAAAATTTATATTGTTGAGTGCTGAATTTTGTTGCCTTTCTTTAAAGACTATTGGACTCATTCTAGGTTAAATTAGCTTCAGTTCAGCCTGATTTTTCAATGCTTCTCTTCAAGTTTTGTTAGGGCAAGTTTAGATCAGTTTTTATTTTTCAGGGATAGTTGAGCCCTAATTCTACGGTATGATTTCTTTCAGGGTCTCTGCTAAATCCTGCATATGTTTAACATGGTTTCTCCACTGTGGCTGGTTGGAACTAAACGTTTCCTAGTCCTGTGTGAGCTTGTGGCATTGTTAGCTTACAGATTTCTAGCTTCATGGGGTTTCACCTATACATGCATGGCTTAGGGTTCAGTAACAGACTTGAGGGGAGCCCTCTACAGACTTCTGGAGTTCTTTCTCTGATAGCGCCCTCCAATCTCTGAATCTTCAGCTGAGTGACCACTGAGTTCTGCTCAGATTTGTCCCCTTTGTAATTCTGTCTGCAAAAGAAATCCAGGGGCTTCCCTGGTGGCGCAGTGGTTGAGAGTCCGCCTGCCGACCCAGAGTACGCGGGTTCGTGCCGGGGTCCGGGAAGATCCCACATGCGGCTGGTCCCGTGAGCCATGGCCGCTGAGCCTGCGCGTCCGGAGCCTGTGCTTCGCAACGGGAGAGGCCACAACAGTGAGAGGCCCGCGTACCGCAAAAAAAATAAAAAATAAAAATAAAAGGAAAAGGGAATCCAGGCAGAAAGTTGGACTATTATAAAGCTCATCATGTTTGTTTTCCTTATCTCAGAATGCTGCTTTTTGTGAAATGTCTGACAACAGTTGTTTCATATATTTTGTCCACTTTTCTAGTTATTTACAGAGGGAGAACAAGTTCAGCTTCAATTACTCCATCATGGGTGGAAACAGTAGTCCTTTCACATTTATCTTTTGTTATAGTTTTCTCTGCAGATATGCCATTAAAGTTTTGATTCCAATAATCTAATTTTAAATAATTATGTTTATATCTAGCAATGTTTAATTTCAATGATTATACTTATCTCTTGTAGTAATTAACTGACTTTTAACTTTACCTCATTCTATTTTTTTTTGCGGCACGCGGGCCTCTCACTGTTGCGGCCTCTCCCATTGCAGAGCACAGGCTCCGGACGTGCAGGCTCAGCAGCCATGGCTCACGGGCCCAGCCGCTCCGCGGCATGTGGGATCTTCCCAGACCGGGGCACGAACCCGCGTCCCCTGCATCAGCAGGCGGACTCTCAACCACTGCGCCAGCAGGGAAGCCCAAATCTACCTCATTCTATTTTGATTGCAGTTTTTCCCACTCCTGTTTTGTATACCTTAATTTTTCAAATATTTAAAATATGTTATATTCTGTATCTGAGCATCCCCACATCTGCAATCTTTGCTAACGCTAATTCTACTTTGATATTTGTGAGTCTTTCTTATAGTGCCTTGATTCCTGTGTATCTTGAAATTTGAAGTTTTGAGCCTATATTTGATAGGCATTATCTATCGAAATCCTTTGAGACTTGGGATTAAATATCAAGAGATTTATTTTTGCCTCTGCCAAGGTCTCACAGTGTTGTTAACCTAAGATTGCTTTAAGGTAATTTACCAGTTTGTGGTTTCCTACATCATGCAGATGGTGCAAATTAGAACCCCAAACATGCATTAAGGCAAGCTGTGTTTATAAATGCTCAGGGGACTTTCTCTTCTACTCTGAGCTCTACTCAGAAAGATATGTTTTCTTATCACGTCCTTTTTCTGGTGGGTGGACTAGTTTCTAGCTAGAACACCATAATGCTAGAGATACAAGTCCTTCGATTCAATTCTTCATTTTGTCGGCACCCTTTGTCTCTTCCTTTAGGTCTCGTCTCAAATATCAACATCCTGTCTTAAGTGGCCACTTCCCCCAAAAGGTAACTCTCTACCACATTACTCTTTTTATTCTCCTCTCATCACACTCTACATCACACACTTTTTCCAAAGGGTTTTTCCATGCATCTTGTCTGTCTCTCGCACTGGTGTGTAGGAGCCATGGAAACAGACACTAAATCTCTATTTTCTTCTGTGCTTGCAGCCCCAAAGGCAGTGTGTATCACAGGTGAGCATGCAAATATTTGTTGGATGAATAATTATTTTTCTTGAAGCAAATATAAATGAATACACAACATAAAATATATTTCTAAAAAATTTATGTTAGGTCTGTGAGTGCAACATGTGAATACTCAAAATTCTCAGTTTGGTGTTTATACCTTGTGGTCTCAAATTATCAAAAAGTTAGGTAATTGCTTTTCAAAAATCTCAGAGAAGGTGGCTGAGTTAAGAACACATGGCTGCTCACCAGTAGGATAATATTTTCCCCCAAATCAAGAACTGGGTTATCCTAAATCACCCTTAAGCTCTTTATAATTGATATAATTTGGTACCTGGACAAATGTGCCAGCCTAAAATACAATAGGTATTTCTATTTGGGCCTGCCATGATGAATTCTGAATTCTGTTTCAAATAACAAAAAAGTAAGAATGTGATTTTTATTTCATCATTTGAGATTTTATGAAGTTTTTAGTAAGAATTATGAACATGTCCCTCAGAGAATAGCCTAAAAATATCTTCAGGACATGACACCTCCCCACTTCCAAACAATCAATAGTGCCTGTATCATGTCCCTCCCTCTTGTGTATAAGAGGGTAGGAAGTCTTTCACAGGGAATTGAGTTCCATGTTTAGCTATTTTGACATGTCAAATCCCCTGATAACAACTCTGAGCTTAGAAAATGTGATCTAAATATAACTAATTTCCCCTTTTGCAAATCCTGAGAATTCCGTAGTTTTAATAAAATTCTCATGCCATTCATAACAGGTTTCTCTTGGGCAAAAGATCTCCTGGAATAAAGGCAACCATATACCTTAACCCCAAACAACAACAACCATAAAGTAAACATTTATTGAGTGTTTATAATGGCCTAGGCACTGAGGTAAGGGCTTGTGTACATTTCTTTATTTAAACCTTAAGAATCTTCTTATGATGTAATTATTACTATTATTCCCCCCCAACAGGTGAGTAAACTGAGGCAGAAATCAGCAAAATTGCTTAGAGTGATGGTTTCAAGGTTATTTAGTGGAGATCATGTTTCATAACAATTCTTTATATTGCTCCACAAAGAAAAATATATTCAATACTTAGTCCTTATGTTTTGGAAAAAGATTCAGCTCTCAAATTTCTAAGGCTGATGATGTTGTTTTGCACTTATGCTACCATGGTATACCATGCATCTAAAGGGCCAGCACTCTGGGACATGGTGTCCTTGCAAAGACCTTTAGAATAAGACAAAAAAGAAAAACTTGAGAGACCCTGGAGAAAAATGATACCAAAATATTTAATGTCAGATTCCAATATTAAAATTTATTTACATTTAACTGCTTTCAAATGGACAAGTTGATGTAATTTTCTTATTTTGCTTGAAAACTGCCATGAATTAATTTCAGAAGGTAGCATTCTATGGGAGATTAATTGTAATGGGGAGAATGATACCTCATTTCTTCTGTTGTATACATAAATCAAATTTGTTTTAGAGATTATTTAAAAAACCTTCCATCTTTCTATTATAAGTGCATAGTAACCCAGGGAGGTCAATTACTACCTCAGAAATTCAGTTCTTGTGTCAGTAAGCCCCTAAAATTTAGAATAAATACTAATTAAGATGCAAACTCCAGTCCCATGCACCCTATCTCGTCTAAGAGGTCATTGACTCACCTAGGGTTTTGGCAGGAATTCACAGTAGTGTCTCCACCCCTCGCCACATGTGGGACCTTTTCTTCTTTCAAACACTCTTCTGCTTCCTCTAGGGGGCTGCGTTTGGAAAGGACGTGTTCAGGTTCTCCAACACATTCTTCTCTCTGATCTATTTCAATCTGAATTAAAGGCACTTCCCTTGAGCAAAGTGATCGCCTGGTGTGGCTTAGAAGGACAGCATCCTGGCACGAGGAAGTTTCCTTTCTAGAATCTAAACTGTTGTGATTTGCAAGAGGCGCAGCTTTGCTTGGAGACGACATTGGGGGATGTTTGCTTTCAGTAATGGAGTTTTTCCTCGGGTAATCAGCAGGCTCCTGAACAAGCAGAGCTGGCCCACTCTGCACTCTACTCGAAGCCCATCTGCTCGCACACTTCTCCACCTGCAAGGAAGAGCCACCGGAAGCAGGCTCAGCATCAGCTGCCCGGGCGTCGTCCACTATAATTTTGTTCTTCCGCATGAGCGCTTCGATCGAGTTTGCCCACGTCTCGTGAATTAACATGTCTGTGATCTGGTCGGCCCCACCCCTCCGATACAAGCAAGAGTCAGATTTGCAGAGACCCGATGAGGAAGCGCTACTGACCTGCTGTACGCTGAGGAAATCTTGCTGGCTGTTTTGAGCAAAGCCATCTAAGGAATTGGCTTTGATGGGCACGTTCACCGTCAGCCTGGCGCCCAGGGATCTGCTGTTGGGCATGGATGACTGTCTGTAACACACCGGGGATCGCAGAGAAGGCGACAGCAAGCCAGTCGTCCAGTCCTGGCTGCTTCGTCCGGAGGAGGCGCCGTCTTTGTTCTCTCGTTCAATGTCCCTCAACATGTACCTGTAGAACTCCTCGGTGATGCTCTCGGTGCTGGACTGCTTTGAGGGACAGCTTGGCCTCACACTGAGGTGGTCATTTTTCCGGCAGGCCTGTTGCATAGCTGAGTTCAGAATACTGCTGGCATTCCTGCCTGCGTAGTAATCCAGCAGTAACTCAAACCCTCTTCCTTCATTTTCCATCTGGTTCACCATGAACCTGGAAAACTCATCGGTGATGCTCTCACAGCTCGACTGCTTGGAGACGGAGCTGGCCCTGCTAACTGGCTGGCTTAGGGTACTCATTAAACCCAGGCTATTCACATACGCCCCGGCGTTAGAGTCCTCCTCTGGAATGCTCTCACAGCTGGAGGCCTTCAGCCGGTTCCACCTGTCTCCACTGAGTAACCGACTCCGAGGATAGCTCTGGGCTTGCCAGACACCGTCTACCATACAGAACTCTGTGAGGTTCACGATCTTGGCTGCCACTTCGTCTGCGAAAGTGTTTACAGAATCTGGGACGTCCTCAAGGTTCATCGACTCGTCCACAACCCTGTTCATCAGCTTCTCTTTAAGTTCCGGGTACTCATCTGTTTTCCTCTTGATCTCGCTGAGTCGTGGTGGCTTGTGTTTCCTCACAGTGGCCCCACTGGCCTGGCTCTCTTTCTTCCTCTTCAAGGATCGGCAGGATACGTTGGGGGTAACCAGAAACTCATTCCCTCTTTTCCATGCACAGAACCAGGGCTGTTTTCCATTGGAGTTGTCAAGGCAAATCGCTGCTATTTCAGTTGCCATGGAAACAATGGTCTCTGCTAATTCTTCTGCAAAGTCTGCAATGCAGTATATGTCTGGGTGTTTTGCCGGTGGCAGGGATTGAGCAGGAAGCAGCAAATCGTTCCCTAGCAAAGACAGGTTACCTTGAACTTCATTGTTTAGAGGTGAGGCACAATTGTACTTTTCTGGAGCATTTGGACTGATGCTGTCCTCAACGTCCTGGGAACCGATGTACTTGCCGACGGTCGGTGTCATTTCTCCCTCTGAAGGGGCTCTGCATTCATTCTCATTGTGACTGGATTGTTGATGAGGGTTTGTTGTATCCTCTTCCACCATTCCCTTCAGATATGTCTCCTTGGGGGGTGTTTTAACAGACTCTCTGGGAATACAGGACACTTCAGGTTGCAGTGTGGGGTTCTGGAAGAGGACTGGCTTCTCTGGGCTCTTGCTATTTTGCCTGGGATGCTCATCATCTACAAGATCATTGACAACAAGACTCTGCATGTTGCTAAGGGGATGGCTGCTGGAGTAGTCAGTGGCTTTTGTCCATGCTCGACAAGTGGCCTGATCAGCTGGCTGGGAGTCTAGTTCGGTTTCCCTCCCTCTGATGGTCTCCTTAGAAAGGATGGTGGGACATTCACCAAGCTGTACAAGGTGGCTCATCTTCTTGAAAGTGAAGCATATCACATTGAAGAGCAGCTGATTTGTACTTTCCATTAAGGTGTCCAGGGTTTCAGATGAGTGCCTGCCATCGCTGGGGTCGATTGTTTTATTTTTCTGGTGAACTTCATCAATGGAATGCTTCAGGATAACATTAGACAGGGTCTGTGCCAGTTCATTCCCAAGGACATTTTCTGAGCACAAGGTCTGAGGCTTTGAAACAGTTTCTGTGATTCTCCTATTCATTGAGTCCATGAGGTCTCCAATGCTGCTGTAGGCATTAGGTCTTGTTAAGACCAGAGTGGCCTCCTTGAGCAATGCCTCTGCGATGGCTTCATTCCCCAGCTCCATGCTCTTCCCGGTCACTGAACCACGAAGTGGGGGGGCTGCTGCAGAAACCTCAGCGGCAGACAAGAAGCCACTTGAAGCCACAGGGCCCTTCACCTCTCCTGCTTCATCACCCAGGCCACAGACAGCGACAGCACTTGCCACCTGAGTCATGCCACACAGAGCAGATGGAAAGGAATATTTGCTGGTGGAGTGTTCCTTGAATACTCGAGATGACTGAGTTTGCACCGGTTCATTTCCTCCCAGTGGATGGTTTGAAACCAGGGATTCTTGCTCCATTTTGAATCTCTCTGTGGCCTGTGGACTGGAGACGGTTCCAATCACAGTGGCTGCACAAGCTAAGGCTACTTCTAGAGCACTCTGGGGGCGTTTGCTGGAGTTCTCTCCAGAGGGGATGCCTGGGGTCTCAAGTGAGACTTGCGTCTTGGGCCGTGAGGAGATACCTGGCTCAGGACCAGCAATGCTGCCTTCTGAACTCTGAAAGATGACAATTTGGGGGAGTTTATTCCATGACCGAGGGACCACAGTATCTTCTGTGGAGCAACCACTGGGGAGCAGTGCACTTCCCAGAGAAACACTGACTGCGGAGTCCTGGGGTAGCGTAGGCTGAGACTGAGATAATCGAATAAAGGCATCTTGCAGCACAGATTCTGCTAAATTCGTAGCATACTCGCCGGTGGTGGCTTCTCCATCTTTCATGGGAAGAATAGAGTTTGTGCCGTCTTCATGGTCTCCTGGGTCTAAACTGCTGTCATGCTCAGAGAAAGTACCACATGCAGAAGGTCCATCTCTCTTAACCATCCTTGAGAAATAAGCATTACCTGGAATACATAGTGCCTGTGATTCTCCCTCTTGACCTTTAAAATTTTCTGAATAATAATCATTTGTGGTTGGCTTATCATTTCCCACAACTTCACCTTTCCACTCTGATGGCTTGGTTGAGGGATCTAGACTCTGCAAACTTGTATCTTCTGCCACTTTTCCCAGAGATCCTTCTGTTTTAATCAATGGTGTATGATATTTGCTAACATATTTATCTTCCAAAGCATAAAGTAACTTTTCCTTTTTGTAATTCCATTCCTCCCGAGTGGCTTCCTTTGGCTTTTTATTTTCCAAAGCATTGTCTGAGACATTTATATTTTCATAACCTAGTGAAGAGAAAATGAGGGCCACTATTATTTTGTATTTATTTTCTTTTTTAAGACTTCATTTTTTAAAGAGCAGTTTTAGGTTAAAATTGAGACAATACACAGAGATTTCTCATATATCCCCTGCCTCCACACGTGTGTAGATTTCTCTATTTTGAGCTCCTCCCGCAAGAGTGGTACATTTGTTACAACTGAAAAACCCATAATAACACATCAGAATCACCCAGAGTCCACAGTTACCTTAGGGTTCATTCTTGCTGCTGTACGTTCTATGGGTTTAGACATGTATAATGGCATACATCCATCATTACGGTGTTGTACTGGTTTCACTGGCCAAAAAATCCTCTGTGCTCCAGCGATTCATCCCTTTGACTACCATCTGCACCCTTGCCAAACTCCTGGCAACCACTGATCTTTTTTACTGTATCCGTGGTTTTGCTTTTTCTAGAATACAGGTTTTTCAGATTGGCTTATTTCATTTACTAATATGCATTTAATTTTCCTTCCTATCTTTTCATGAATAGCTTGTTTCTTTTAAGTGCTGTATAATATACCTGCGATTACATTTTAGATAGCAGGTTTCCATGAGTCTAAAATAACATTTAATTCCTAAAGATGATTTACAGAATCAGGTATCTTTATTTTTTTTAAATAGCATTTTGAATGTTTCTTTAAGAAAATGAATCCGAAAAATCTTTTGAGTTTCATTGTGGACTGCCACTCAACGAAGTGGCCTTCAATGCGGGGTACAAATGCAAGTGCTAGCTAGAGTGCGGGAGGGCATTTGGGAGCTGAGGGCTGGTCACCATGTTTCAGGGAGAAAGTAACACAGACAATTGTGTCTTGAAGTTTCCCAGTGGGTACAGGAGGAGAAGGGAGGACGTTCAGGTCACCTAAATCATGGCCTTGTTGAAAGAGTTATTCTAAAGTTGGCACAGGATTTGCCCCAAGGACAGTGGAAACAGCATATGGGGTATCCCTTCCTCTGTGGGGAAGAGTAACCCATTGTTCACTGAGCTACAGACGTAGACGTAGAGAACGGACCTGTGGACACGGAGGGGAAGGGGAGGGTAGGACGAATTGAGAGATTAGGATTGACATATTACACTACCATGTGTAAAGTAGCTAGCTAGTGGGAACATGCTATAAAGCACAGGGAGCTCAGCTCGGTGCTCTGTGACCACCTAGATGAGTGGGATGGGGTGGGTGGGAGGGAGGTCCAAAAGGGAGGGTACACGTGTATACATATAGCTGATTCATTTCATTGTACAGCAGAAACTAACACAACACTGTAAAGCAATTAAAAAAAAGAATGAATAAATGAAAGCTAAGCACTTTCCTGGGTTATTTCCTTCTGTACTGACAACAATAATAGTTAAATATAATAAATATGTATGGTTAAATGATATATATATATAACAAACATATGGTTAAATATAATAGTGCTAAGAGCACTGCTATACTCCCAAATTGTGGACAAGGAAACTGGGGCTCAAAAAGACTGGATAACTGACCCCAGGTCTCACAGCCTCAAAGAGGCAGTGCTATGATTCAGGTCAATCTAACTCAGTTTCAACTAATACATGGCTTTAATGGAAAATTTAGGGACGTTAACTTTCCTCCAAGTGATAGTCTCCATCTCTTGGCAGGCAGGAGGATTTTGTTTTAAAACACATAGATTTCCTTCAGCATCCCTAAGGCATCTTTAGGGAGAATGGGGCCATCTAACCATTAAATCTGTTAAAGTGCCTCCGTCAGCATCCCCACTAGTGTTTTCTTACTCTCTCTCCCTCTTTAAACTCCTTAAGTGAAGGTTGTGATGTGTCAGCCAAACTGATGTGGCCTGAAACTTTTCTGAAATTTAACCCAGACATTTTTATAGGGTGACTAATTTCAGGATGCACATTCGTTTTATTGGAAAGTTCTCACCGTTCCTATATTCTTCCACATCGCTTTCCTCCTCCAAGTGCTCGGATGCGGTAAGAAAGTCTTCTTCAATTGAAGACAAGGAACAGTTTGTGTCATCCTCCACTTTTAAGATGTTTGTTTCCAGGTGGAGCTGCCGCTCCTGCACCAGTTCCAGACCAATCAAAAATTTGTTGATTTCAAAGATGATGCAATTGGTACTGTTTGGTCTGTTCCCTCTTGCACACTGGACCAAGCAGATATCTGACGACCAAGGACACTAAAAGCAGAGAGAGAAAAAGGCATTTGTTAAAAGAGAAAATATAAAACCATTCCCTCTGACCTTTCTTCTTCTATCAATCTCTCCTGTTAGAAGGAACGGGGACCTTTAAAATATTTGGAATATTTTCTGGGCTTTTATTGATGAACTGCTTGAAAAAAATTCAAGTGGTGCTTGGGGAACACAGGGTACCCAGGAGAAAGTTTGACTTAGTGGAAAATAGACTAATTATATCACATATTTTTGTTCTCTCCTGTCAAAGCAAAAATTGCCCTGGGCCACATTTACCAGGCACTGAAGACCTTACTCAAAGTTATTAAAATAGGAGAGAGAGGCCAGAACAGAGCTGGACCACAGCTCCACTGAAACAAAAGGCAATTGGGTATTTAAGAGCTAGCATAGGAGGATTGACATCCATCTGCGTTTGGTAAGGAAAAGTAAACTTTCTTGTATCTTCTTGGCTGGAGGTAGTCTTGCAAATTGGAGCAAAGTGCCCGCGGAAGTCAGGCTCCCACCCTTCCACAGAGACAGGAACACTAGCTTCGCTGATGGTTACATTTCAAAGAGATGGGTCCTAGATCCTTCAGAAAGACATTCTTGGGTTGTAAAATTGGCAAAAGGCTTTTAAAGCAATTTACATCTCAATGGGGCAGAGAAACAATTTATAACGATCTTTTCTAAAGTAAATGTTCTGAGAAAAGGGAGGTTTAGGGCCTGAAGTCAGGAGGAAGGCTGTCTAAAGTTTAACCAAGCTGAGGGGAAAGTTCAGGCTGTCTTGGGCACCCCTCTTGATTAAATTGAATCCCAGGTTCTCAGATCAGTATCTTTTTCTGCCTTGGTGATATTCAATACAACCTCTGCCAGTACTTCAGACGGATAAGGAGTATTTTCTCAATTACAGTTAAACTTTATAATTTGTATTGTTCGTTTGAAGAAGTAGCCAAAATGAGATTTAAAGAAATCCCCTGGAAGTGAACGAATTCTGTCTAAAGGATGGGCATATGGGGACAGCAGTGAAGGAGGTCAAATCATTGGCTGGTGTCCCACCGAGATCTGTTAATTCTGTTCAGTTCCAGGGTTACAGACTGTCTCCCTATTCTCTGCTACACATTTTCACTCGTCATAGTATTATTCATTAGAATAGCAGTAAAAAAAAGTTTTGATTGCCCACGCACAGATTACTAGTAAATCACAGACATATCTTGTGCATTACAAAAATGAAAACAATCTTGTAAGAGGAACAATATGCTTATTTATAGTAATTTTTAAGAGAAAATTATTTGAATGGAAACAACAGTTAGTGGACAAAGGGAAGCGAAATAAACTTATCTCAAATGGAATTCAAAATGTTTGGAAATATTTTATGTCCTAAACGGGATTATTTAAAACATGCTGACTGTGGTTGGAGTTACTTAGGTCTCATCCTAGTTAACCTGACATTTTAGAATCCTTGAGTCTGAATGTATGTGTGTGTGTGAGTGGTGAGGATGTGTATATGGAGAGGAACACATACACATAGACATTTATACTGTATTTCTGGAGTTTATCTTTTTCTGACATAAATATCATTTATCAATCTCTTTGATTGCATATTATAATTAGAGTAATTCTAGGACAGATGATTATAAAATGAAAAATTCAGTAGTTCTCTAAGGGTCCAGGGATCCCTAGGGGGCTCAGAAATAGGATTTATCTCTGTGCTTATGTGATTAGGTCTGTTCTCAAGGAAGGTGGTCCATAATCTTGCTTTTCAAAGTGTGAGTTTTGTACTAGCAGCCTCAGCATCACATGGGAGCTTGTTACAAATGTATAATCTCAGACTCCACCCCAGACCTACTAAATCAGAATTTGCATTTTCAAGGAATCTTTTGGTGATTCCAACATGCATTAACATTTGAGAAGTATTGGTCTATATCTTTTATGAAATTCACGAAGGATCTGTGCTCCCCTAAATGGTGAGGACCCACTGCTATAGAGTAATGAGAGCTGGCTTGATTAATTTTCTTTCCACTGAATTCAGACATAATATACTAAAGTGAAATTTGATAGATAGATACTTTCTGAGTGCCTATTATATGCAAGGTATGCTGGAAGATACAAACATGAATCAAATAATTACTCTAGGGGTTGGAGCATAACATACTCCCAGTAGATCAGACATGAATAAAAATAAAGTTGAACCGTAAGAAGTTGTCAGATTTGCAGGTCAAGATTATTGCATATTGTCATTTCCTATCATTTAGCCTAAATATAAATAACAAAGTGAAATGGGGTAGGAATCAAAAGAAATGTTAAGAAAGCGATATGAGCAGTTAAATAATACTTCAAGACAGGCTTAGGGAAAGGAGGTTGTTATTAAACATTCAATGTTACACCGCTGTGGTACCCTTAGGAAGAAAATGTATTTTCTTTACAATCTTCTTGAAAGTAAATAACCATCCTGAGAGGCTTAGGTAAATGATGGCAAACAATGGAGCCTGTAAAATAATGGGGGATATTATTATATAACTTTTATGATAGTCTACTAGGTGTCTGCATACCTTATGACCTTTAATGCAAACAATTTTCTATGAGGTGTCTGTCGCTACTGCTCTGTTACAGATGAGAAATCAGAAGCACAGAAAGGCTGACCGATCCTTTCAAAGTCACAGAAATATAACGTGGAAGAGCCAACAATGCAATCCAGGTCTGCTGGACTCCAATTCCTGTGTTCTTTCCAACTCTCCTCATGGAGAGTTTAATTAGAAATCGTTACTGACAGGCCTGGTGCCGAAACCACTCTTAAAACTAAGCTTTGAGAATTGATTTTGGTTATCATGGTTTTGCCTAGTACAAAGAGAGGATACTTAGAGCTGTTTATTCTCTTTTCCAACAATTCATTTTCTCACTAAGGAAATGTGTCATTAGATTGACGGGGAAGAATTTTGTTCTAGGCTTGATGAGCAAATTGTAACAGGCCGTGTGTAGATTTTCATTAAGTATCTGGAGTACGGCAAGAAAAAGTGGGTGGACCTCTGAATTTTTTGATATTTTGAAGGATTAAAGAATAAAAGAAGATTTAAAAACGTTCCAGCAAAACTAAAACACAAGGAAGAGAAATTTGTCAGAGGAAAACACATGCTCATTATTTTAAACTGGAGCTATCACTATCAACATATCTTATTTGAGAAAATTTGCGATCTTTTATACAGTATGTCTTTAGAAATCTTTTATGTGTTTTTCTGTAAATTGGTTAAACAATTTAAAATTTTAAAGTTTTCTTCAGTGTTATAATGATATATCTAATAATAATGAACATTAGTAGATTGAATGATAATAATAGTATTTTAAATTCTACTTTATTTTCAGTAATCTTTTATTCTGGGAACTTCATTTTTGGGCCTAGGAAACTCCATTTCCATCTTTGGGGCTGCTATCCTTTTTTGTTTTTTTTTGCGGTACGCGGGCGTCTCACTGTTGTGGCCTCTCCCTCTGCGGAGCACAGGCTCTGGACGTGCAGGCTCAGTGGCCATGGCTCACGGGCCCAGCCGCTCCGCGGCATGTGGGATCCTCCCGGACAGGGGCACGAACCCGCATCCCCTGCATCGGCAGGCAGACTCTCAACCACTGCGCCACCAGGGAAGCCCTATCGTATATTTATTAGCTTGGCTGGTTTGATATATCCTAAGAAATAAATAGTATCCGGAAAGAAGAAATTGTGCGATTCTAGGACCACAAGGTATGAATTAGAATTTGGCTATTGTTCCTGAAACAGAAGACAATTCTGTTTTTGATTATCCGGTAGATTTGTAGAAAACCAAGCTAACCAACCAATGCCTAGTGTGTCTGCTTTAGTTTAAGTGCAACTCAGCACCATAAACTTGAGAAGATAACACATGTCAGGAGTTGATGTAAGGGAAACTCTGTCAAGCTATGAGGGGCAATATTTAAGAGAAATACAAGTAAAGCCTATTCTTGAATACAAGGACATTTTTGATTCTTATGCTATGGGAGTCTATGTATAGCATCTATTTGGGCCTTGTACTGATTTGTGTCAAGAGCTGACCACAGATAACTTATTACTAGTGAATAGGTTATCAAGAGCTTATATTTCTTACCTGCGAAACTTCAAAATCTGCCTGGAGATTTCCAGATGTTAACCCACTTAGGAGGACAATTTCATTTTCTTTTGGCTTTTGGACGTTCATGGAGCTTATAAGTTTTGGAAGATCTGGTGAGACATTGACCAATTTCTGTAGAACAAGAATCTTTATTAGCTTAGATGTTTTATTTTCATTTCTAAAATACTACCCCAAAATTATTTTACTTGCAAAAATAATATACTCAGTAACAATTCATAATCTAGATTACTTAATCTATTAAGATTATTACTAGAAGAGATTGTATAAAATTGAAGCATAAGGTTTAGATGGGAATAGAAAATTTCCTAAACATAAAGATTTAAACATTTTTACTTCTAAGTTTTCCGAAGTAAACACTTAATGATTATTGTGACACCACAGTTATACATGATAGTTGGGAACTTTTTTCCTTTAAATCCTTGAATAAGAAACCCGTGAACTAATAATGATGTGTTCTAATAAAGTCAACAATAATATTAATAATAAAATAATTACTAATATTGATTTTTCTGTATGTATTGATTACAAGGCACCATTAAGGACTGTACATATGTTACACTACTGTCTTCAATCACTGCAACACCCCTATATGGATTGTACCACTATTACTTTCCTTTCACTCATAAGTAGCCTCAGATCCAGAGAAGATGAGATGAGTTCCTTGAACACCTTTATGTAGTTTATTCAGTTTAGGTGTACCCTTAGGCATAGCAGATGGTGGTCTCAAATCACACCTAAGTTCGTTAAATACAATGTTCTTTTTTTTTCTCTTTGCTTTAGTCTTTTATTGTGGTAGACATATATACTTAATTTTCTTTTACATATCAAACAAAAGAATATCAAAACCTGAGAACACAAGCAGGGAATACTAAGAGATTCATACACAGCACAGATTAATTAGAAATACACATCTACATATGCATTTTATAGATTCTAAAAACGTGATTTCCGTAATATTACCAAATTTCCATTTCACATATATTTAAAAATTAATATCTGTAATCTATTTGCATATTTAAATACTGTAATAGCTGTGCCAAAGATCACTGCTGAAACAGTTTTGTTTTCATGAAGATCACATTAATCAGAGAAATGAGTAGGAAAAAATGCTGTTCAGTTATAATGCGTCTTTTCTATGTCATAAGGTTTGGTGGAAACACAGTTCTTAAGATGTCAATTGCTTTGGTCCTTCCTGCTCTCTCTTTGATGTACCCTGCACCATAATTCCATCAAATGAAATTATATGTACAATTTCTTTTGAAGATCTCTCCAGTACTACACTGATGAGTGGTATTTTGGAGCTCGGTGGAAGTCAAATAATAAAGAATCTGTATGGGCAATTGAGCTGGAGAACTTCAGGTGCAGCATCGTCAAGAAGAGAACATTGCGGGAGTAACTGAGTAACTGCAGGTCTACCATAGTGTGATAATCAGGTGGCCAATGGTGTGCTTTTATTCGTTAAAGAGTGTTACACCAAATAGTGAAATCAAACCACCTTCAGCTTTGGGAATGAATCCTTCCCACTGTAACCACAGGCTCTAGTTCCGAAGGATTGAGTGGGCCTTCAAGGTGTCGCATGTTGTCAAGGATTTACATCAGGATCTTAACACCTTGGATGAGCTTGGAACATTTAGCTGCCGCAGAGTGCAAAAAGTTTGAGTCCCAGATGAGTGTAGGGCTAGGAAACTGAGGTTAGATATAAAACATTTGATGAAAGCAGCAGGAAGGACAAAGCAGAGGGAAGAGCTAGCTGGTATCAAGCGGGTTTTGCAAAAACCTTGGAAAAGTCATCACAGACAGAGTGTTTGAGAGTGGAGAAGGAGAGAGTAAAAAAGCCACTCCTAGGCCCTGGCAGGCAGGAGAAAGCATCTGTCTACTGGGGAAAGCAAGTTTCACAAATATAAGGAGGGCAAGCTGTGTAGGAAAGTGACAGGAAAGGGGTCAGGGAGATGGGCTGTGATGAAACCACCTAATTAAAGAGTCTCCTACAAAGTGAGCATCATTTAAGTGGAGTCATGTTAGTTCTCTCATCAGTACAGCCAGTCCTTGAAGTGAGTTCCCAGAGAGCCCAGTTCCCAGTGCTACCTGCTGCAGGTGCTCTGTACTGCATGCATCCTTGTTCACATCCAGGTTCACAAAGCAGACCTGGGAAAGAGGGCAAATATTGTCAATTAAGTGAAAAACATGACAGTCATTTTTTTAAAAAAGATGTTGGGGGTAGGAGTTTATTAATTAATTAATTAATTTTTGCTGTGCTGCATCTTCGTTTCTGTGCGAGAGCACAGAAGGAGGCCACTCTTCATCGCGGTGCGCGGGCCTCTCACTATGGCGGCCTCTTTTGTTGCAGAGCACAGGCTCCAGACGCTCAGGCTCAGTAGTTGTGGCTCACGAGCCTAGTTGCTCCGCAGCATGTGAGATCCTCCCAGACCAGAGCTCGAACCCGTGTCCCCTGCATTAGCAGGCAGATTCTCAACCACTGTGCCACCAGGGAAGTCCCATGACAGTCATTTCTGAAGAAAGCAGGAATTAGTTTGGGGCAAATGATTAGAGAGTCGTACATATCTTGTGTAGTCGATCTGGCCTAGAAACAGCCATCTTACCTTTGGGCGTCTGCACCCAATTCCTACTCATAGTTCCAACTGATCCCACCAAATGCCCTCCGTCTTTCATGGCCCAACAAACAAAACAAAGCCCCTTTGTATGGAACCAGTGTAACAGTCCCAAGAAAATCTTCAGGTTTATAAAGTGTTGTCAAATCTCATGAAATAGGAAAAAGATTTGTAATACTCTCAACCTCTGTTTATAATTGCAACAAACACTACTTGCTGTTTCCCTCTTTCCTCTTATTTCCTGCTCCCTTTCTCCACCACTTTTCATATCATGTACGACCAATGGATTTCTCTGTCTCATTGTTTTAGTTAATTTTAATGTATTTCATCTTGTTGTAGAGTTTACCTCTTCTGTAGCTATCTTAATTAAGTGTTTGAATAAGTAAGAGTATGAAAGCAACAGCTACAAGATTAAATAATAATTCAGAGCAACAGTAAAAGAATTGTACAATTTAAACACATCACATAGATTAAACAAACCACCATGGGCATTCAGATGGGAACGGTGAGAAGAAAATTTTAAGAAAATTTGCAAAGAGACGAGATACGTTATTGAGAGATGAATAGGATTTTGGTGGGTAAGGAAAGAGACTGACGTCCCTGGGAGGTCAGATAGTATGAGTAATATTTGGAGGTAGGAAAGAGCAATGCCCTGTAAAGAAGCAGGGAGAGAGTCTGGTTGCAGCAAAGTCCTGGAGAAAGAAAAGTGTTAGAAATAAGGTCTTGGAAGGTTCATGTTAAATGAAGTCATGCAAATGAAGTTTTACAATATTTTACTAAAAATCATTCAAAGGTTTTTATTCCTAACATGTCGATTTGATCATACAAAACTGGATGAGAACATTAATTATCTGGGTATTTAGTCAGACGTTTGGACTTAAGTAGATGCCTGCAAGCATATGGGGGTTTCTGATTTCAGTTAGTCGTTTGAGGTCATAGTTTCTTAGAGTCCATTCTTTTTCTTTTTGAGGGAAAAAGAACTATAATTGAAAGATTTTGGGAAAGGCCTTAAAAACTAAAATGGTTATATACTGCTGAAGTGTAAAGATCTCTACTGTCTTTATCCCAAGTATTGGGAGATTTCTTCAAGTTTTCTGGGCTCAAAATATCTTTGCAGTGCATCCTACAGTATTTCTTCTTAAGAATAACTCGATGGGCATTTGGGGCAAGGAAGGGCATGAAATGCCACCCTCACTCTCATTCAGAGGTTCTCTTCTTTTGGGTTAATAAGATGGGTAAACAGGGAAGATTCAGGCTGAGTCCTTTTGCAGACAATGCAAATGGAAGCATAAATAGTAGGTGATGCTTGGAAGGGGTTCATGATCTAGAGGAGTTTGAGAATATTCATATAATGATAGTTACTTTGCCCTTGGAAAATTGGTTCAATATCCATTAGTACTCAGGGACTTTTCTTCATATGCAGCTGGGATGACAGTTATTGAATTGATTAGACAATTTTCCATTCACCTTAAAGAAAGTTGCATTACTGGCCCCTGGGCATCACAAAGCTCTATTATCTTATTTCCCAGTGGGAGAGGGCAAAGCAGAGAGACCAAAGAAAAGCATCTATAACAACCATTTATCTGCCCTCCAATATTGTCTTTAGTTTCTGAAGATGAACAATTTTTTCATTAATTTTCTGCTACAATGTGAAACTCTACCTATATTCAGAGGAAACCATCCATACTTGCTAGCTGGGCCAAGACCAAAACAAAGCAAGACATAAACCAACCACTTGCTTATATTTAGTCTGTATATATTTCTGCAGCTCTGTGGTAGGGGAGGTTTTTAGGGCCTGATGTACATCCAATTTTAGGAGACCTTCTTTTAGAAAAAGAATGATGAAATTTAAAATTAGATGTGAAAGTGAATATTTATTTATTTAGAAGGAGAAAAGAAATCACAAAAAACTCAAATTTAAAAAGACTGACAATAGAAAGCCCAGAGATAAACCCACACACATATGGTCACCTTATCTTTGATAAAGGAGGCAAGAATATACAATGGAGAAAAGACAACCTCTTCAATAAGTGGTGCTGGGAAAACTGGACAGTTACATGTAAAAGAATGAAATTAGAACACTCCCTAACACCATACACAAAAATAAACTCAAAATGGATTAAAGGCCTAAATGTAAGGCCAGACACTATCAAACTCTTAGAGGAAAACATAGGCAGAACACTCTATGACATAAATCACAGCAAGATCCTTTTGGACCCACCCCCTAAAGTAATGGAAATAAAAACAAAAATAAACAAATGGGACCTAATGAAACTTAAAAGTTTTGCGCAGCAAAGGAAACCATAAACAAGACCAAAAGACAACCCTCAAAATGGGAGAAAATATTTGCCAGTGAAGCAACTGACAAAGGCTTAATCTCCAAAATTTACAAGCAGCTCATGCAGCTCAATAACAAAAAAACAAACAACCCAGTCCAAAAATGGGCAGAAGACCTAAATAGACATTTCTCCAAAGAAGATATACAGATTGCCAACAAACACATGAAAGAACGCTCAACACCATTAATCATTAGAGAAACGCAAATCAAAACTACAATGTGATGTCACCTCACACCAGTCAGAATGGCCATCATCAAAAAATCTACAAACAATAAATGCTGGAGAGGGTGTGGAGAAAAGGGAACCCTCATACACTGTTGGTGGGAATGTAAATCGATACAGCCACTGTGGAGAACAGTTTGGAGGTTCCTTAAAAAACTAAAAATAGAACTACCATATGACCGAGCAATCCCACTACTGGGCATATACCCTGAGAAAACCATAATTCAAAAAGAGTCATGTATCAAAATGTTCATTGCAGCTCTATTTACAATAGCCAGGACATGGAATCAACCTAAGTGTCCATCGACAGATGAATGGATAAAGAAGATGCGGCACATGTATACAATGGAATATTACTCAGCCATAAAACGGAACGAAATTGAGTTATTTGTAGTGAGGTGGATGGACCTAGAGTCTGTCAAAAAGATTGAAGTAAGTCAGAAGGAGAAAAACAAATACCATATGCTAACACATATATATGGAATCTAAAAAAAAAAAAAAAAGTCACGAAGAACCTAGGGGCAAGACGGGAATAAACACACAGACCTACTAGAAAATGGACTTGAGGAAACAGGGAGGGGGAAGGGTAAGCTGGGATGAAGTGAGAGAGTGGAATGGACATATATACACTACCAGATGTAAAACAGCTAGTGGGAAGCAGTCGCATAGCACAGGGAGATCAGCTCGGTGCTTTGTGACCAGCTAGAGGGGTAGGATAGGGAGGGTGGGAGGGAGACGCAAGAGGGAAGAGATATGTGGATATATGTATATGTATAACAGATTCACTTCAGTATAAAACAGAAACTAACACACCATTGTAAAGCAATTATACTCCAATAAAAATGTTAAAAAAATTGTAAAGCAACTATACTCCAATAAAAATTTAATTAAAAAATAAAAATAAAAAAAGACTGACAAATACCACAAACATGAGAGCTTTCAGAAAAATGATATTTTAATTAGTAAACTGCCCAGTGCACCTCCATGATCCTTTTTCTCTACATTTTTGGCCCCATACTCTGATCATCTCTTCATATAAAAGCAGTTTTACTACATCATTTTCTCTAAAGAGGATCGAAAGATAATTCAGTCTTTAATACTGTTGATTTAAGTTTTTTCAACTTCGCAAACTTTTATTGATAATATCTTATACATTTTCCAGGTGTTGTCAAATTTAGTGAGAAACCACTACATAATTTCTTTCCTATATGGCTTGTTATATATTCATTCATTTTAATACCATTACAAGTTTGTGCTCTACAAACATAAAAATTTGGATAAATTCTCTTTTGTTTGATTCCTGTTAAAAAAGAAAAAAATAGTTCATGGTTCATTTATAATTTTCAATGCTGTATTATCCAATTTCCCACCAGGAAAGGACTTCTGTGTTTTCTAGGCACCAAAGAGAACCCCGTCTTGTATTTATAATTTTACATGTTTGGTGACTGGAAGAGTTCTCCACAGACTAGCTTCTGGCACATAAACCTTGTTTTCTTTTCACTATTTTATGTTTCTGGTATTGGGGATGGTAGGACACCTCATATTGTGAAACTGTCTCTGATCTAAAATCTTCAAGCAGCAATGTCTGGCTGAGTCCATGATGGGGGCATTCAGGAAGCCATTCCTACATGTGGATGGCTAGCAGTCACTTAACTGTACATGAAAGTGATCTCAAGCAACATAAATATATCTCATGTAAACACTAATCTACTCATTTCCCTTAAGCTAGACCACACACATGTCTGTGGTCACTCTGATGACCCTCCACACGAGAAGAGATAAGATGTAGTGAGAGTCTGAATGGAAGGAGACAATTGCAGTTAGAATGTCTTCACTTTGAAAATCACACAAACATACAACCATGTGAGTACCTGGGAGTGGGTTCTATGCAACCAAGGTCCTAAATTTTAAGCTTTGATAGTTTTACAGTAAGTGCACTTCATGGTGAAATGTTCTCTGTGATGAGAACCCTCTTAGCTTATGCTCACCCTCTATGACCGTGGGCTGTTTACTTGAGATTTAGCCATCTTCCGTTGCTGAAGTGGAGAGTATAAGACAAGACTCTGTCCAGAAGGGCTGGGGAATGGTGGGTATGGGGTAGCGGTTGTGTAGGTTGATGAGGGGACTACGTGCTCTACATCTCCGAGGTTTATGGCTTGGTGTCAGGTGCCGAGAAGACAAACAAGTATTTTTCTTTCTCTCAGGGAGTTTTGGTCTGCTGAAAGCAGAACACATCCCTAACACGATGAACATGAAGTGTTACAGAAGTAACAGGCCTGTGTGCTGGTAAAGGAAGTTGGGAAAAGGGGACCCATCACAAATGGCATCTCAGAGAAGCTGGATTTGAAGTAAGCTTGGAAGGCAGGCAGGACACATTTAAAAGCAGAAGAGGGAAAATGACACAAACAGTGCATGGATGGTTTTCCCCTGATCAGCACCTGTTGAGTAATGCTAAGAGGCTCTGTTTTAAGCACAGGCTGAGTAGAGGGAGAAGACAGAGCCTGTGAAGTCCAAGGCGAGAGAAGCTTCCTTGAGAAACTCCAGAGTGAGATCAAAGTGGGTGGACAAAATGCCTTTCTTTCTGCACAATAAAAGACTCTGGTAATAATAGCAGACTTTTTTAAAAGAGTCAAATGAAAGAGGAAGTCATAATTTTGTGATACAATTCCTGTGCAGTAAGAATTGAGGGAGACCTGTGGGTTAGAGTTAGGTATTTCCTTTCTTACAAACAAGGTCGCTTCCATGTTATTACAGGAGGATATAAGGAAACTTGGTAATGGGAAGTTAAAATTTCTAGAGGCTTAGGGTGAGTGTTATGTGTGATTAAAATATTAAAGCCTGGGACATTATTCATTAAGGTTTAATGGGCTGAGTATTGAAAGGGGTCCCTCAGGGTCTGGAAAGAGCACTGTGGGCAGGGAGGTTGAGGCTGTATGTCTGAGACATCAGCCAATTAGGAATAAGATGTCACTACTCTGTGTTGACTCTTTGTCTCAGTCTGGAGTGATGTTATTGAGTTAACTGTAAAATGCCTGAATGTGCAAATCCAAATATGTCAAATGATACAGGGAAAGATTTTTTTTAAGGTAGGCATGTTTGTTTAATTACCTTTGCTTTTAAACACAGTTCATTTCCTTCAGCCTTGACTGGATTATTAGCTCATGAGGGCAGGTCCTGGTCATTACTGTATTCTTAGTGCTTAGCATAGCTTGGCACTTGATAGATGCTCAATAAATCCTTGCTGATAAATGTACATGCATGAATGAAGTGAAAGCACTGTCACAGGTGATAGGTGTAATAATTTTATTACATAAGTAATAAGTTATTTTAAATAAATATTTTCCTTATTTATTACATAGTTTTCTTCCAGCAAGTATGCAAGGGATTAAATAGAGAAGTTATCGGATAATTAACTGGGCTAATATTAATCCAGCTATTGATATTATTTAAAGTGCTTAGATTGGCTTCTTTATCCCATGAATAAGGATTTGCTAAAAAAATAGAAATAGGCAAAAAGTTGAGAACCATAATTGGTAATAAATACACATAAAAGATATTAACGTTTTTCTTGGACTGAGAGCTCCTTTCTCCTCATATAAAGTACATTCTACTCTGTGTCTGCACACGCCCTTGTTTAGAGCATCTGCAAACATATTCAGCCGTAGCAGATGATAAAAACACATCATCACTGAGAGAACACAAACATCTCTTTTCTTGCCTAAAGGCTAATTTTGTGGTTGTCCATAACTTTTAAGTTCAAAGCCTCTCTTCTGTCATTATTATGGTTTTAAAAAGAAATGTTATAGGAATAAGAATCACTGAGAAAATGATGCCACTTTATAATTTTGACTTTTAAATAATCTAATAAAATATTCTTCAAAGGTATTCATAAATAGTTAACATTTTAATGTTTGTAGGCAATACATTGTTTTCTCTGTTTAGTTTTTATAGATTATTTAGTCAAGTAATCTCAATTGTTTATTTTACCTATAAGTCTAGTTTCATAAATGGAGGACCACGTAGACCTGTTTAAAAATAAAATTTTACTGTGACGGTTTATTAGTGATATAAGATATATTTTGGTAAAAAACTACTATGAGAAAGAGGTTAACCTTAAACCTTATTAAAATAAGAAACAATAATTTTAAGTGGATTGTAATTCATAACTTTTGTAAGTTAACTGTATTTAATGGTTTTATTTCAATACAAATTAAGTCAAACAAAAACAATACTATACGTAACGTAAAAAATTCATGTTTGACTCTTTGAATTGACCCACAGAAAAAGAACTGGTGATGATTGTCAGACTCAAACTTATATTGTATGTGGACAGTTTTATTTTATCATGTATTCATTTCAGTCAACATTTTGGATTGTTCAGAGAGTCAAATGCAACAGTCGAGAAATGCCATTGCATCATGCACTCACTAAAGGCAAATCCTGTGCAAAAGGATACATGACAATGGAGTTTTAGCCCAGGATGTGGGACCTTTGATTTTCTTTCCCGGGTATGTTTTCATCTCTCCTGAATTCAGCTAAAATCTATTAAGGAAATCATTCTTACGGAGATCCTGCTTAGAAAATATTAAAAAACATGATGTCAAATTGCCTTTGGCATCAAGGCATTTGAATGTTTACTATGACCAAATATATACATATGTATTATCTTAGAAGAAACCCAATTCCTTATTTCTGCAGCTTCTAACAATGCAACCATCTGGCCATGTGGCAATGATAAGATCTCTTAATTTGGTGGTATTAAAATGCTGATCCACAAATCTTTCAAAGTAAAAATTGCTTCCTTTCTTCCCCCAACCAAAAGTCTTCAGCTAGATCCAGGACCAAAAGCATCTTTTCAAGAATATGACTTTTTCCCTATTAGTACTTTAGGCTGATGATAACTGAAATGGCAATTCATACATCAATGTTGTTATGTCGCAGAGCTGTCAGACATTTTGGGACAGACTTGACTATTTGGAATGATACTGCATTGGTATCCAGTTATTACTGCTTTGAAATGATTGAAGTAATCACACAAAATGAAATATGAAGTTTTATTTACACTTGAGACAGTCAAACCTTTCTGCTTTTTTCATTGTCAATATTTTTAAAAAATAACTTTGAAATGCTGTTTGGGGGTAGCTATTCAAGCAGTTTGTGATAAGAGACACAGGAAAAGGCATAGAGATTTCTGAACAGTGACAGATATTTTAACTAGTCATACATCAAGCCAATTTTATTGCTAACCTAAAAAATTAAAGATAAGGATGCTACTCAAGATTAATTGTTTATTTTCCCACAATTTTTGTTGTTTTAAAAGACATTTCTTTTGGAGCAAGAGGATAAACTTATGTGCAATATCTGATATACATTTACCAGATAAAGAACACATGGCATTTGTTTTAAACTTCCATTTTAAAGATACTCTTTATTGAGATATAATTCATATACCATATGACTTACCCATTTAAAGTGTATGCTTCTATGTTTTTTTTTATTAATTAATTTATTTTTGGCTGTGTTGGGCCTTCGTTGCTGCACACGGGCTTTCTCTAGTTGTGGCGAGAGGGGGCTACTCTTCGTTGCAGTGAACAGGCTTCTCATTGCAGTGGCTTCTCTTTGGTGTGGAGCATGTGCTCTAGACCCACGGGCTTCAGTAGTTGTGGCATGGGGGCTCCAGTAGTTGTGGCTTTTGGACTCTAGAGAGCAGGCTCAGTAGTTGTGGCACACAGGCTTGGTCGCTCCGCGGCATGTGGGATCTTCCCAGACCAGGGATTGAACCCGTGTCCCCTGCATTGGCAGGCGGATTCTTAACCACTGCACCACCAGGGAAGTCCCACTTCTATAGTTTTTCATATATCAACAGAGTTGTGCAACCACCACCACAATAAATTTTAGAATATTTTTATCATCCACAAAAGAAAATGTATTATTAGCAGTCAATCTCTATTTCTCCCCAAATACCCTCTCTGTAGCCCTAGACAACCAGTCATCTAGTTTCTATTTCTATATATTTGCCTGTTTTGGACATTTAGTGTAACAAGAATCATGTGTTTTAGAAACAAAATATATATTTGTTGGTAACTGATCAACATAATGTTTTTAAAGTCCATTCATGTCATAGAATGTAAAAATAGTTTGTTTTTTATTGTTGGATAATATTCCATTGTGTGTATATATACATATATACACATATATATATTGCATTTTATTTATTAATTTATCAGTTTATGGATATTTGGGCTGTTTCCAAGGAAATATGAATTTTTCACAATCTCCCCTGGTAACTGAGGACTTGGGAATCATAAGATAAGATGATTTTTTTTTTTTTTTTTTGCGGTACGCGGGCTTCTCACTGTTGTGGCCTCTCCCGTTGCGGAGCACAGGCTCTGGACGCGCAGGCTCAGCGGCCGTGTCTCATGGGCCCAGCCGCTCCGCGGCATGTGGGATCCTCCCACACCGGGGCACGAACCCGTGTCCCCTGCATCGGCAGGCGGACTCTCAACGACTGCGCCACCAGGGAAGCCCAGATAAGATGATTTTTGACTGTAATTTTTTCATCTCTCATCTTGGCGATGAGAACTTTCTCCTGTCACGTCTTCTGAATAAAAAGGAGTGATCTTAAGGAAAAATGATGCCCAAAGATGGTGGGGGCAGGAATGAGTCAAATTTCCCTTAGAACAGGGTTTATCTGGAAGTTTTATCTTTTTTGTATGTCAGATTGAAAGGACAAAGAATACATTGGTTCCATCTTGCTTACTTCTTCTCTCACAGATGTTATTTAGATTATTAATACACAAAGAGCTGAGATACATTCCTGAAGTCTCAGGAGTCATACCCTGGGATAATGCAGGCAAAGAAGAGTCAAATGCTGATCAACTATCAAGTAGATGAATTATTATAGACATTTTGGTTGATGGTGGTGTATCTTCTACTCATCGGCACACTTCTGTTTTCTTTCTGATCAAGATGATTTCTCAAGTCTTCACTTTGCCTACTGTAATTAAGCCAAGATTCAGAGAGTCACACAGCAATCACTAGAATGTTTAATAGGGAAAATCTTTTTTTTCTGGGGTACATGGAGCATGTGTAGGGGAGGGGACTAGTCAGAGGATTTATGTCTTCTGATAGATGAACAGCACCTCAGGAGGTGGGAGATGAGATCTGTTTGCTGATCCTAAAACATGACTAGAACATGAAATTCTTACCTGTAATCAAGTTAAATATGACGGTTCTACACATCTCACTCTTTGAAATTCATTGTGCTCAAACTGCTGTTGTTTTTTTTTTAATAAGTTCTTACCACTCTCTTGGATGCCTTCAGTTCAAAAGGTTAACTCTACTTAATCTGGATCAGCATCCTCTAAGCAAAAGAATGATTGAGGGAGCAGGACAGTTCCTGAATCATGGAAGCCAGGAATAACCCAGTTCCTCAAAGTCTATGAATGGCCATAATAAAAGAACTAACAACAAAGAACTGAAGAAATAAGTAAGCTATGCAGCAGAAAGCCACCTAATTTTCAAAGCTTTCAAAACAATCCTGTTTTCACGTAGAGGACACAGTCATTGTTCAGAATATTAAAATTTTATAGGTTTCACCAAATAGCGATGGAGGAAATTCCAGACACAGTACATGGGACAATGTGCTCCCCATATCTGGCTGGACCGTTCCCTCATCTTTGAGGTACAGTAGTGCAGAAATGACAGGAGGATGTGCTCTGCCTACAGACAAGCTTAGCTTCAAATCCTGGCTTCACCCCTTAACAGTTTGTAGTCTTAATAAGCCATAGAAAAAATGGGGGCAATAAAATATATCTGATTTGCAGAATTTCTGTGAAGATTAGATGAAATACAAAATAAACAATATCGGAGCAAACTGGATGACACTTTATTGCTTTCTGTGTTATAGTCTGTAAGGGTGAACTATTTGAAATTGTTGCTCTTTAATTTTTTCATACAAAAAAAATTTCATAAGGTCTAACCTAAATAATTTGAGGTAGAATACTTATAAAAAAAACAGCTGGGCTTCCCTGGTGGCGCAGTGGTTGAGAGTCCGCCTGCCGATGCAGCGGACACGAGTTCGTGCCCCGGTCCGGGAAGATCCCACATGCCGCAGAGCGGCTGGGCCCGTGAGCCATGGCCGCTGAGCCTGTGCGTCCGGAGCCTGTGCTCCGCAACGGGAGAGGCCACAACAGTGAGAGGCCCGCATACCGGAAAAAAAAAAACAAAAAAAAAACCAGCTATTTATGAGTGTAAAGCAATTAAAATTTGGTTCCTTGCATGTAGCTACTTCCTCTGCTACCCAAATCTTATTTACTTGATATAAATATTTGTTTTAGTTCGATTATGTAAACATTATTTATTGATGAAAAACATTAAATTATTTTTTCTAAACCTTTATTTCTTATGTTTGGAACCAAATATATACAAGTACAGTGTGTTACCTTATTTTTCAGGGCTATAAAACATTTAATTAAGAAATGCCTTCATTCTTGTTCCCAGAGGTGTTTATGACTTAATTCATCTGAATACCTGTAACTGTTATGGTGATGTTGTTATCATGTGTCATAAAACCAGTAGATGATTGCAACAGACATGAAATAGGGAACCATTTCATGAATATGAAAGTAAAAAAAATTATAATTTACAGCAGAAATGTAGACGTGTTAAAAACATTAACCACTGCTTAATCATCATCTCTTATTTAGTTCCCTAATAAGAATAGTGCTGTTTGAGAGAACTTATAGATCTGGAGAGAAAACAGTCTCTATTCTTAGAAATAAAGATCTTTAATGAGAATGAGTAAACACAAATTTTTACACGTACAGATCAACCATTTGAAGCCAATGCATGATTTCAATTTCTCAGTACAGCGTATAAAAGGATACATGGCTTAGCTTTATTTTAAAACATTTAAAAAGTCAGTTGAGAATGTGCTTTTCATCAGTATTGAAACGTTAATCAGTTAATTGACAAAAATCTTCCTCCAGGCATGATGAGACAGTTCAACTTTGACTATGGCATTAGAATGAAATGCTATAGATTTGATAAACTGAACATGAATTGCATATTGAAATATTGCATGGTTTTAAATTTTGTAGAATTTTATGTTTTAACTCTTCAACTAAACTTCCATAAAATTATTTCTCATTTTTCACCTTTAAAGTAATAAAGTTACCTTTTTTCTCTTCTTAAAGTCATACATATTTGCACAAAGAAAATGTAAAATGTGTAGAAATTGATGTTTGTAGTCTTAGTAGCTCAATTATTTGAGAGTAGATGAAAGGCAATTTAAACGCTTAAAATCACTGGGAATAAATGATAGTGAACCTAATTTTAAAATGCAAATAATTAAACCAAACTAATAAATAACTCCAAACTTTACCTCTCCAAGATACTTCAGGGATACTTTTTTTTTTTTTTTTACATCTTTATTGGAGTATAATTGCTTTACAATGGTGTGTTAGTTTCTGTTTTATAATAAAGTGAATCAGTTATACATATACATATGTTCCCATATCTCTTCCCTCTTGTGCCTCCCTCCCTCCTACCCTCCCACCCTCCCTATCTCACCCCTCTAGGTGGTCACAAAGCACCCAGCTGATCTCCCTGTGCTATGTGGCTGCTTCCCACTAGCTATCTATTTTACATTTAGTATATATGTCCATGCCACTCTCTCACTTTGTCACAGCTCACCCTTCCCCCTCCCCATATTCTCAAGTCCATTCTCTAGTAGGTCTGTGTCTTTATTCCTGTCTTACCCCTAGGTTCCTCATGACATTTTTTTTCTTAAATTCCATATATCTGTGTTAGCATACGGTATTTGTCTTTCTCCTTCTGACTTACTTCACTCTGTATGACAGATTCTAGGTCCGGGATTACTTGGTTGTCTGGTAAGTGCATGTTTAACTTCTAAGAAGAGGCCAAACTGTTTTCCACAGTGACTATAACATATTTTATTCCTTGCTTATTCACTTCCACAAATTTTTAATGTGACTGAAAAAATGATCTTCTCCAAGCGTTTTCTAAACTGATTTATACAAGTGGCAAGACTGAACAGCCATCATGGTGTTGCAAAAGGAACTGCATGTGCTGGCTACATATTCCAGCCAGTGAGTGCAAAGGCTGGGAGAGAAAAGAAAATTTTTTGCTTGTGAAAAGCAGAATCTGAAACATCGGTTCATTATTAGCTACTTTATCCTCCAATTCTTGTTGTTAGATGAGATGAAACTTAAAATACAGCAAAGAACATTCATTCAGGTGCTACTATATGGACTGGATGGTAAATTTTATCTTATAGAAACTGAGCAGGAACCACCCACCCCCTGGTCCCCTGCATCCTGTGTGTAGAAAACCTTTAGCCTTTTACAACTTCCCAGAGTTCCAAAGAGCAAATTTAATCAGAAAAGTGAGAAAATGCAGAAACAAAGGAAAAACAGTCAAGCAAGACAAAATAATAATAGTTTAGTCATAAAACAAAGTCAAGGACCTTTAGTTCCTCCTCAAGGTCTGTAGGTAATTTTCTGAGCATATCCTTGAGTTGTTTTGCAGATACTGAAACCCCACCAGGTAGAAGAAGTTAAATGCATGCTGACCACAAGCCTACTGACGTCAATGCTCTATACCACATTAACACACTGAAGAATAAAAATCATGTGATCATCTCAAAAGATGTGGAAAAAGTTTTGACATTATTTAATATCTACTTATGGTAAAAACTCTCAACAAAGTGGATATAGAGGGAACATACCTCAACATATAAAGACCATATATGGTAATAAAGGCCATATATGAGAAGCCCACAGCAAACATCATCCTCAATGGTGAAAAACTGAAAGCATTTCCACTAAGATCAGGAACAAGACAAGGTTGCCCACTCTCACCACTCTTATTCAACATAGTATTGGAAGTTTTAGCCACAGCAATCAGAGAAGAAAAGGAAATAAAAGGAATCCAAATCGGAAAAGAAGAAGTAAAGCTGTCACTGTTTGCAGATGACATGATACTATACATAGAGAATCCTAAAGATGCTACCAGAAAACTACTAGAGCTAATCAATGAATTTGGTAAAGTAGCAGGATACAAAATTAATGCACAGAAATCTCTGGCATTCCTATATACTAATGATGAAAAATCTGAAAGTGAAATCAAGAAAACACTCCCATTTACCATTGCAACAAAAAGAATAAAATATCTAGGAATAAACCTACCTAAGGATACGAAAGACCTGTATGCAGAAAATTATAAGACACTGATGAAAGAAATTAAAGATGATACAAATAGATGGAGAGATATACCATGTTCTTGGATGGGAAGAATCAACATTGTGAAAATGACTCTACTATCCAAAGCAATCTACAGATTCAATGCAATCCTTATCAAACTACCACTGGCATTTTTCACAGAACTAGAACAAAAAATTTCGCAATTTGTATGGAAACACAAAAGACCCCGAATAGCCATAGCCATCTTGAGAACGAAAAAAGGAGCTGGAGGAATAAGGCTCCCTGACTTCAGACTATATTATAAAGCAACAGTAATCAAGACAGTATGGTACTGGCACAAAAACAGAAAGATAGATCAGTGGAACAGGATAGAAAGCCCAGAGATAAACCCACGCACATATGGACACCTTATCTTTGATAAAGGAGGCAGGAATGTACAGTGGAGAAAGGACAGCCTCTTCAATAAATGGTGCTGGGAAAACTGGACAGGTACATGTAAAAGTATGAGATTAGATCACTCCCTAACACCATACACAAAAATAAGCTCAAAATGGATTAAAGACCTAAATGTAAGGCCAGAAACTATCAAACTCTTAGAAGAAAACATAGGAAGAACACTCTATGACATAAATCACAGCAAGATCCTTTCTGACCCACCTCCTAGAGTAATGGAAATAAAAACAAAAATAAACAAATGGGACCTAATGAAACTTCAAAGCTTTTGCACAGCAAAGGAAACCATAACCAAGACCAAAAGACAACCCTCAGAATGGGAGAAAACATTTGCAAATGAAGCAACTGACAAAGGATTAATCTCCAAAATTTACAAGCAGCTCATGCAGCTCAATAACAAAAAAACAAACAACCCCATCCAAAAATGGGCAGAAGACCTAAATAGACATTTCTCCAAAGAAGATATACAGAATGCCAACAAACACATGAAAGAATGCTCAACATCATTAATCATTAGAGAAATGCAAATCAAAACTACAATGAGATATCATCTCACACCAGTCAGAATGGCCATCATCAAAAAATCTAGAAACAATAAATGCTGGAGAGGGTGTGGAGAAAAGGGGACACTCTTGCACTGCTGGTGGGAATGTGAATTGGTTCAGCCACTGTGGAGAACAGTATGGAGGTTCCTTAAAAAACTACAAATAGAATTACCATATGACCCAGCAATCCCACTACTTGGCATATACCCTGAGAAAACCAAAATTCAAAAAGAGTCATGTACCAAAATGTTCATTGCAGCTCTATTTACAATAGCCAGGACATGGAAACAACCTAAGTGCCCATCATCGGATGAATGGATAAAGAAGATGTGGCACATATACACAATGGAATATTACTCAGCCTTAAAAAGAAATGAAATTGAGCTATTTGTAATGAGATGGATAGACCTAGAGTCTGTCATACAGAGTGAAGTAAGTCAGAAAGAAAAGGACAAATACCGTATGCTAACACATATATATGGAATTTAAGGGAAAAAAATGTCGTGAAGAACCTAGGGGTAAGATAGGAATAAAGATGCAGACCTACTGGAGAAGGGACTTGAGGATATGGGGAGGGGGAAGGGTGAGTTTTGACAGGGCGAGAGAGAGTCATGGACATATACACACTAACAAACGTAGTAAGGTAGATAGCTGGGGGGAAGCAGCCGCAAGGCACAGGGATATTAGCTCGGTGCTTTGTGACAGCCTGGAAGGGTGGGATGGGGAGAGTGGAAGGGAGGGAGACGCAAGAGGGAAGACATATGGGAACATATGTATATGTATGGCTGATTCACTTTGTTATAGAGCGGAAACTAACACACCATTGTAAAGCAATTATACCCCAATAAAGATGTTTAAAAAAAAAAAAAAAAAAGACCATATATGGCAAACGCACAGCCAACATTATACTCCATGATGAAAAAAGCTGAAAGCACTTCGTTTAGGATCAGGAATGAGACAAGGATGCCCACTCTCACCACTTTAATTCAACATAGTATGAGACACTGGGATAAACTGCTCCCATCCAAGGTTTCTGTTTTCCTTTTTGATGATAAAAATAGTCCTTAGGAAGAAGGTTAATTAAATTTCTACAGAGCTTCAAACATTGATACTTAGACATAACTTAATTAGAAAAAGAGTTTTTTAAGCAATTTATACAGGTGTCCAGCTGAGACCTTCAGAGCTAATGCGGTAGCAGACACTTTCATTATGCAGCTTCTCACGCAGACATTTGGTCCTCATAAAAATCCTACAAAGAAGAGGCTATTATGACTCCCACGTGAGGAATCTGAGACCCAGAAAAGTTAAGTAACTTGTACAGAGTCACAGAGCTGCTGAGTGACAGTCAAGATTCATTCCCAAGCCGTCTATCTTAGAGGTCTGTGCCCTGCTATACTTTTTAGCATAATATTTACTATATGCTATATTATATATTATATAATATACTATGTTACATATGTTGTGTTACATACTATATTATATATATAATATGTATTTTACTATGCTGTTTTTAAAAGATGAATTGTATAGACTGTCAGGGGTTCTAATTTGATTAAGAATTGGATACATTTTAAGCACTTCACTCTAGTAGTCTAAGGTGGTCTTTTTTTTTTTTTTTTTAAACCATGGCTTAGTGATTGGAATGTGATATTTACTTCCAGGTCTTTAATATATTTGTGATTGAAGCCATGATGGTTGTTGAGAATTTTTCTCTTCAAGAGGCGTCTTATGTTAACCTCAGTTGTGATTTGGTTAAATCCACAAAGAGCTTGAAGTAGGAACCAAGATGGACGGCAGCACTTGGGAAAGGTGTTCCTCAGGGAGAGGGTGACAGTTCTCGGGAAGTGCTCTGAGTTTGATGGGTGATTGAGAAAGGGCCAGGAGAAGAAGAGACATTACCAAGATCAGCCCATGAGAGGGGAAAGCAGTGGCCTCATCTCTAAGACTGGAGCACAGGTTAAAGCTTGTGACAGAGGCTCCATAAACCACGCTGGGTTTGAGACCAACCTTGGATAACCTTTGGGGCATCTTGAAGTTCTCCATTTTCATGGGTGTGCTTCAAATATGATACATGTGGATATTCTTTTCTTAGTGTTAAACTTTCTCCATAATAATAGGCGATAATAGCAGCATGCATGACAGACTCTGCTGCTTCCAGGGAGGCGCACCTAGGGATAGCAAGACCATGGATAAAAGCTTAAGTCAATTAGCTTTATTATTGTGTTATTATTATTTATTAATATTATTATTTCTAGTTGGAGTCTCAATTTTACCCTTGACCTGGTAAACAGAAACTTACAATATGTGATTCAAACAAGGATTTTGCTTGACGATAGCTGTGATATTTGGGGCAAGGTATTTACAGTCTGAATATCCAAGACATGAATTTTTTGGAAAAGAGTATTAGCTGTGGCTTCTATAAAAAAGAAAAAGAAAAGAAATAAAATATTTTCCTTGAAAAACTAATGGATCTCATAGTGACCAAGTCTAGACTCTGGCCTTATTAGCCCTGGTATAATGAATGTCACCCAATTCTGTTCACACGTTGCAAACTGGCACTTTCACTCCAGAATTAGAAAATGTAGCCTGGAAATGTGTTTAGTGTACATTGGTAGTATTTTAAGTGAAATCAAGGTAACATGAAACAACTGAGTGATTTCTCATAAAAACTCTGGATTTCCAGCCTCTACAGAATCTCTGGGACAAAAGCTTTCATTTCCATATGACAGTCTCCCCCAGATCCTTTTAAGTGTGGCAAGTCTTCCATCACTTCCTATTGTATCCTGAACAGTGAGGTAGCATGGTAAACGCCATGTCATTGGTTTTTGCATGGTAATTTTTTTAAGAGTAGAGAAAATTATCTCTGTACCCATGTCTTTATTAAGAGGGGAAATAAAAATGCCAAGACTGTGAGTTTTAAGAAAAATGCTAGAGAGCCCATTTCTTTGTGAAAGTTAGTGCTAGATCCATGTTTGATATGCAGAGTATATCTGTGTTTAAAAGAAACAAAACAAAATAATATTATGAAACATCCACCATAAAGAACTACACGGGTATAAAGAAAAGATGCATGAGGAAACAACTGGTGATCTGTTAAAACGACTGAAATTTTAAAGGCATTTGCTTCGGATGTGAGTAAAATAACTGATGCTTCTGTGGAATTAGTTACGCATTAGGGGAAATAACTTGTCTGGGCAATTGCTTTTTACAGATGACAGGTTTATTAAATAGTCTATTGAGTGTAGCAGAAATCATGTGTTCTGAACAGAAACAAGTTTTACAAACAGAAGTCTAGCTGGAAATAATATTGCTTGGCATGCTGAAGGACAGCTATTTTACTATATAATTTACATGGAAAAAGTTATTTGTGGCATCTGCTCAAAGCACAGATTGATTTCTATCTATCTATCTGTCTATGTATCTATCTATCTGTCTATGTAGTACCAACCAGTTAATTCTATTTGTTCTCGGTATTGATAATTTTGATTTTATGGAGAACTTTTGGATATAGTTCTCCTGATGGCATAATACCAGGAAATGAGCTACTTTACTGAGAGAAGTTGAACAGCTTATTGTAGACTAGTCAAAACTGGTGAGACATTAGAAAACTAACATACCGGGTGGTAACCTTTTTCAAGAATGTAGAATTTTAGTTCATGTAGTACATTATGAACTAGTTTTTGTTTGCCTGTTTTGGTTAAAAAGTTAACACTAGATGACGTTATGAACATTGCAATTAACTCCATCAACTCAATAAGCTCCCATTGCTTGAGTCAAGATGAGATTTCTGAATGAACTGGACATGCAGTACTACATGGTTTTGATGGCTTCATATGACAAAGTGCTGAGAAGTTTAACTGTTCAAAACATCGACTTATTCATGGGTTCATGACTGTGTTAAAGATTTGATCATTTAAGTTGCCAGTACAACTCTTCCAATCACTGGATAGCTATCAAAATGCACGATTTCACTGCTCCAGTAATCCTGAAAGTAGGTATTTGCAGATGCCATTTGGGAAGGAATAACCTGGCCCCCTTTTTTTTCTTTTTGCGGTACGCGGGACTCTCACTGTTGTGGCCTCTCCCGCTGCGGAGCACAGGCTCCGGACGCGCAGGCTCAGCGGCCATGGCTCACGGGCCCAGCCGCTCCGCGGCATGTGGGATCTTCCCGGACCGGGGCACAAACCCGCGTCCCCTGCATCGGCAGGCGGACTCTCAACCACTGCACCACCAGGGAAGCCCTGGCCCACTTTTATATGCTAAAATCAGTTTCCCAAATGAAATGGAACCACATTCTTCACACCATGGTTTTGAAGGCTGATGTTTAAAAAGATTTCTCTGGCTGATGTTAAACTGCAAGTAAATTTAATTAATTTTGCTCAATTTCTCTTTCTTAATATTTCCAATTATGAAGGAAGAATTGGATATTACTGAAATACAGAATCATAAAATCATAAGTACTGGAATCTAAAAATGATGACTTTGGGACACAGTAATTCTATCTTTCCAAGATGGAATTACCTAAAGTATAAGAAGCACAGGTGTATCCAGCCTTGGCAGTACCTGTGTTTGGGAACAGTTGTTTTCCTTTATGGAAAGCAATAAAAGTAAATATCACACCCAGCTGGAGGAACCATGACTGAACTTGGTTTTGTAAATTGTAAACTGAAATGTAAAGCCTGCCATTGACATCTTGTGTAGAAGAAAAAGTTTCAGATTTTTAGTTTCAGATCAAGCTCTAGTAACTTACGATGTAAAAATGTAGTAATGCGATGTTTCTATTTTTAGAGTATATAGTTAAAAATTTTTGACTTTAAAGTTATTTTCAGTGTCAATCCTGTTTGTATTAAGTATCTTTCTCTCTGTTCAGTAAAAATGAATGGCAGGTGATTCTATTTCTGGCAGATGCTGGCTTTCCTCCTGGTGTGTGTCACTCATTTACATTACCTGCCTCACCTCTGTAGGCATTTGAGTTTGTGTCCCCTGTTACAGATGTTAATTAAAGCACGAAATCTTGAAGAGGAACAGTATGCAGAACAAGAAGAAAGGAGGGACCAACAGAGAACTCATTAAAATGCTCACATAGGGGCAGAGTAAGAGAACTGGGTTGCCTGAGAACCAGGAAAGTGTGGGGCTACAGAGCTTGACAGAAGACAGTGTTGGCAGAGGTGATCCGCCATGAGCCCTGAGCATCCTTGTACGCTCCTGCTGGCTACACCAAAAATGCAAGGCCCCGAATGCTCTTTCCCAGGGCCATTTCACAGCCTTGTGTTTGTAGAAAGCAATCTCAAAAGATGAAGTAATGTCTCCCTTCCCCACCGACAAAGAGCAAGCTTGCTTGCGGCTCACTCTAAAATCAGCGGATTCTCCACGCTCAGCATACCTTGGTTGTGATGCAAACTCACTGTGTGCATGGCATATACCTGGGACCCACCTGTGTCGTCCCTGTGGTTCTTGGGAGGCAAGAAAAACTGACACAGGGCTTCCCTGGTGGCGCAGTGGTTGAGAGTCCGCCTGCTGATTCAGGGGACACGGGTTCGTGCCCCGGTCCGGGAAGATCCCACATGCCGCGGAGTGGCTGGGCCCGTGAGCCATGGCCGCTGAGCCTACGCGTCCGGAGCCTGTGCTCCGCAATGGGAGAGGCCACAAGAGTGAGAAGCTCGCGTACCGCAAAAAAAAAAAGAAAAAGAAAAACTGACACAAACATACTGACTCTGGCTACTGCTGTGCTGTGAGTAATAAAGTACTTTTTCTCTGACCCAGAAATCTCATGTCTTTTCTAAGCATTCATTTAACAGTAACAGTCAGCTTGAAAGTAGGACAAAATCTCAGCTCTTTCACAGTCCTTACAGACACTCATTCAAGAAAGGAGGTACCAGCATTGCCAAGAGTTCAAGAAAGGTAAATACTGAAAATGGTCTATTGGTCCTGGATAAACTTGGGAAAGAACAGTATCCATGGAGTGCTGAGGGCTGAAGAGATGAGTCTAAACTATTTCAAAAGTTTGGCTATAAATGGGAGTACAGAGGGTAACTGCCAAAAGAAGAAATATGATCAAGGGAGAATTCTAATTTCTGGCAGTGATTTTTCAGTTATTTCACTTTGCCCCCCTCCCCTAATTTTGCTTGTGATTCCTGTTAAGACTGTTGATATGGTTGTGCAAGCATGCCCTGTAGTATAATTCCAAGGGGTACCATTTACTTTCTAGTTATAGCGTAATTGTAGGGTTATTTTTATTATTATTTTTTGCGGTACGCGGGACTCTCGCTGTTGTGGCCTCTCCCCCTGTGGCAAAGCTGCCTCAGGGGACACTCAGGAGGAAGCTGTCCCTGAGTAAACCAACCCCAGACTATAGAGATGACTTCCTTACTTGCACTCAAAATTCTCACTGTGAGCCAACTAAGTACCAGGAATAGTACTGGGTGACGATACATGGGTGTAGAAGGTACAGTTGCGGACCTCAAAGTTCCAGAAGCCTTTCAGGGAGAGATAGATAGACCCTGACTAAGCTGAGACATGAATAATGAAGAGCTTATTAGCCACCAAAGTAGGGGAGAGAGGGTTTGGAGAAGTGTGAATAGTTTGTATAAAGACTTTTGGGTCAGAATGCTACATGCTGGAGGGGCTCAGGAGCAGAGGCGTGAAGCTTCAGATAGCATCCTTTATCCCAGGAGGCCCCTGCTGCTTAGGTTGGAAGGGCATAATTCACAGCAGAACTTAAATATGCCTTTAGAGGCTAAGAACAAAACAAAAACCTGTAGTAGTATCAGAAAGAAGGAAAGAAGTATGCTTAACTTTTTTTTTCTAGTAATTAGGCAAAAATCCAGAGAAGCTCCAAGTGGTTCTTTTTCATTTATCTCATGTTTTCCCTTGCATTTTGTCCCCAACTGATTTTCCAATGAAATATGGTTTAGCCTCCAGCTGAAATATGCCTGTGTCCAGAAGCTTCAAAGACTGTGATCCCAATACTCACAGCTGACCTCGTCATCACCCAGAGGTTGCCTCCTTTTTGCACCTCCCATTCTTGTCTCTCTCCCGTGGGTCTCACCTTGACACAAGGTAATTCAGTTTCTAGAAAATGATCATTTGTGTCTCTTGGAAGTTTATCCTTTTTTAAAGAGGCTATCCAAGGGGACCCTCTGTCCCCTTAAAACCACAGTCAACCTGTTTGAATCTGTCCATGCAAAATTCCCCTTCACCTTCCAGAGAAAATGCCTTCCAGGCCAGCTGGTGCCACCCTGTGTCCCACATTGTGCGCGGGCAGTAGACTCAGACCCCAGGGCTGTGATGAGCACACCATTTCTAGCTTCTAGGTTGCACATTGCTCTGACAGAGACAAATCACACTCATTTCTGCACCCTTGCAAAAGAGAGCATGTTTCTCGGCTAGTAGAGCTGTCTGGAGTGACAGAATGATCCATTCTGCTATGATGAATTCTCATGATAACACAAACTGACCAGAGAACATAATCCTCAGCCACTCTGGGAGTGATTTTGATATATGTTACTTTAGCAGGTACTCCTACCATCATTTAAAATCTTTTTCTTTTTCTTTTTTTGCATAAAATTAATACCTTTGAATCTGAAGTTAACAGTGATGTGGTGTCATGGGAAAGACCAGAGGACCATTTCCAGTGACCTATAGTTAACTTAGGAGAGAAGAGCTCTATGAAATTGTAGAGACAATGTTAAGAAAACTAGGGAAAAAAATCAAGGCAGACATCTTGTTCAGTTTGCAAAAATGACGCTACAGTTGGACAAAGATAAACTTCTGGAGATTAACCTTAAGGCTGAAATTTCTATAATGTGCCCCTATGACCTTAAGCCAAGCAACTGTCTGCACTGAGGCAGGTGGTATTTTTTGACCATTTGAAAAGAGGTGCTAGCAATGCAAAAATTACTGTAAATACATGCTGTGATTAAAAAGTGTATTTAAATGTAAAAAATGTTCTATAATGGGGTAATTGATATAATCTCATATCCATTATCTATATTCTATGTTAATGTCCATGAGAAGTTAATCTTGAGTTATTGACGTCTTCAGAAGTACCCCCTATAGTATATGACTTTGCCTTCATTTTATTCGAGCCTGCCTGCCTGCTTTATTTCTTCTCCCTCCCTCCCTCTCTCTCTCCCTTCCTTCCTTCTTTCCAGCCCACCTTCTTTCCTTCCTTCTCTTTCTCTTTCTTTCAACAAGTATTCCTGCCAGTCAGTTTCTGTTCAGCATGTTATAACAAATGTTATCATAAAAAATGAGACCATTCTATTCCAAAACCAAGAAAATTTTGGATCCAGGAGGGCAGAGACTATGTCTATCTCAGTCACCACTGTGGTTCCAGGGAGTAGCACAATGCTCGTTAAGGTAGGAAGCACATAATTATGGAAGTAAATTCAAATTACAGAATATCATCAATAAAATGGATCTCAAAGATGAAAAGGTTTCTATAACACCTGCATTTTTTCTCTTATGCCATGGATGTAGTAACCTTTTAGTACATTGTCTTTTGGTATACACAGATATGTCTGGTTTTCAAATTAATAATGACTTAGGTAGGGCTCAGGTGTGTAGGCGTATGCCCCTGCTAACTTACTTCATGAAATCTGAGGCCCAGAAATAGGGAAATGTATCCTCTGATCACACCCTCTTTGAAGGACTTACTTTCCTTTTCTAAAGAGCTGACAAGTGTTTGTTCTTTTTTCTGAATTGCCCAGCACACGTCAAATATTTCTCAAAGACCATGACCATGGCTTTTGTGACTGCTGGTAAGTTGTGATTAACAGGCTACAGTAAAATGGGATGGCAAATTAATATTTACAGAACTAAAAATACGATTAGTAACTACAGCTTTGAGAAAAACAAAAGCTAGATTTATGCAGGAAGCAATATTGTTCTCCTAAAAGATGCCAGTTTGCTCTTCAGAGGGAAAAGAAAAGGCAATATTTCTGTCTAATTCTCAAATGTAAGTCAGGAGAAAATGCTATGAAACATGTAATTTCTTAGGACACTTTGAGTAGTTAAATTGGAAGCCACTAAGAGGTAAGGCACAAAAAGTCTACACTAAAGTGAAACAAGAATAAGCAAGTTTGTAGGAAACAGTCATGGAAATGTCATTTTGACAAAAATTTCAGAACATTTCATGGTTTTAAGTAATGGGAAGCAGAGATCAATGAATTAAAGTCTTGATGGTGAAAAGTAATATCCTTCAAATACTTGATGTATAACAGACCTGAGAGATTCCTCAGATAGAACAGAAATAGTCTTGTTTTTATCCGTACTAAACCAATAATGCAAAGCAGCAGTATTTATCTTGCAAAAGTCTTTGCTGCATTACCTCACCTCTTCTGTGATGGTGGGGAAGCAGCCATAGACAATACATAAAAGAATGGACGTGACTGTGTCTCAGTAAACTTATTTACAAAAACAGACAGTGGGCCAGATTTGGCTCGAGGACTGTATTTTGTCAATTGCTTCTCTAGAAAATTAAGGATATGAAATCATAAGACTTTACTTTCCCAGTTAATTGTTGCTTGGCAAATGTAATTGGAAGACCTGATTTCAGGCAATAACTCCATCACTCTATGTTCCTGGACAAACATTTAACCTTTCAACACTCACGCACATCTCTTTACTTATAATACCTACTCTGGCTATATCATAGGGTTTCTGTAAAAACTCAGTGAAATATTATTATTTGCCCTTTTCATCTTTCATGGGCAGCGTGTATTATTAATGGCTTCCTGGCATGGATAATTAGTATTAAAAATAAAAAAAATTTAAACAAGAGATGACGTTAATAATAGTAGGACTACAAATAAGAAGGCAAGTAAATGTCTGCACAGCTGATTTGAAAGGGGCTTAAAGCCTGCATGAATTTTTCTCATAACCATCAACACACTAAGAAAATGTCAGTCTTTGACCTACGGGGTTGGGATAGGGAGGCTGGGAGGGAGGCTCAAGAGGGAGGGGATATGGGGACATGTGTATGCATATGGCTGATTTGCTTTGTTGTGTAACAGAAACTAACACAGTATAGTGAAGCAATTATACTCCAGTAAAGATCTATTAAAAAAAATTAAAAAATAAATAAAATAAAATAAAAAAAGAAAACATCAGTCTGTTAGTATCACATTTTAAAAGTATTCATACATAAATATTATTAATTATAAGCTACTCATATTTTTGGTTTTGTTTTCAAACAAATGATGTGATGTAAATTTTCATGCACCACAGGAATTCATATTTTTGTGTCATCTGAAATGTCTTGTGGGGCTTCATTTTAGGGAGTTTCTAAAATGTTCACCATTGATTAGTTGTGAAAAGTGCTTTCATAAACTAAAAACCCAAGTGGACTTTGCCTAAGCAAATCAATTCTCCCTTCAGTTTCCAGGCACATGAACAGGGCTCAAGTCCAATTCTTTGCTTTCCCACTTTCGAATAACTTCTCTTTAGATCAAAGAGATCTCTGGCCGTATGAAGCGTGAGAAAGGGTTGTGGTGGATAGAGGGAAGAGGGCATCTTTAAGACAAAGTTACTGAAGGAAAAAAAAATAGTAAAATTGAGTTGTCATAAGAATAGCTCAAAGCCTGTGACGCTGATGAATTCCCTTTGCAGTTACTAACGTAAACCAAATATACATCCCTAGTTCTTTGTCTCTTAAGAAATTCAGCCGGAATGTGCTTTCCCAGACTAAAACATTAGAACAACAACACTCTGCTGAGTTAATAGAACACCACACTGAAGGTCAGTGCAAACAAGTAAAGGTAGGAAAATTACGCTGCTTTCACTAATCAAGCAAAATATCACTTTCTTCCAATACCGGACTGTCAAGAACAATGAATAAGCATTTGAAAAGAGGCTTCAAAATTGGAAGGAACCTTTGAGGTCACATAGGCCAAGTCACTTGAGAATTTGTTGTGATAAGTAAAGTATGGCCCTTAATTTTAGTATGTTTTTCTAGCCTGCACCAGCCTCAAATTATTAATGTTATTAGATGAAAATTGCAGTGACCAGAGAATTTTCTTTGATACAGATATATCTATCCATGAATTTCTGGTTGAAAATATACAAAATTCTGGTGATTTCAAGGATACATGACTAAATTCTCTTGTAGGTTGATAATATAATTTATTGGAACAAATGAGTGACATAACGAGACAACTGGGTTTGCTGTGCAGTCAGTACTAGAGAGGACGACTCAGTTTTAGCTATTTGACATTTATCATCCTTTGCCAGACCTCATTTAATGTCTAAGTAGCTTCCAGCCAGCAGCTATATTGTGAACCAGTTCATGCGGTGTCAAGGGGAACATTTTACGGTCTATTTTGTGGGCTGATGATGAAATTATATTCCTTAAAGTTGAAAAATCAATGCTATTTAACAAGCTTTTTTTTTTTTTTTGCGGTACGCGGGCCTCTCACTGCTGTGGCCTGCTCCCGTGGCGGAGCACAGGCCCCGGACGCGCAGGTTCAGCGGCCATGGCTCACGGGCCCAGCCGCTCCGTGGCATGTGGGATCTTCCCAGACCGGGGCACGAACCCGTGTCCGTTGCATCGGCAGGCGGACTCTCAACCACTGCGCCACCAGGGAAGCCCTGGCTTTGCTATTAATTTAATCTGTGGCTTTAAGCAATCTTCCTCCTCATTGCTATTTTGTTTTCTCACCTGAAAAGTGAATGGAGTGAACAATATACCCTCTCAGGTTTATTCCAGCTCTTGGGCTCTGCAATTTCACCAATGGTACTTTAGTCATTTAGCCTGGCAGAATAGGAGAACTCTCGTACATTTTGTTTGTTTAACATGTGATGTAAATACACTCACCAAGAGCTATTTTATTTTGGTGCTACCACTAGGCTCTGTCAAATCCATACCGTGATTGTGTTCCCAGGGTCAAATAGTACCAACGTCAAAGTGCTTCCTCATTGGCCTGTCATTTAGCATAGTACTTTAAAAACTAGGATAACAGTGGTGACTCATATTCATATTCCCTTGGAATTCATCTTTAATTCAATTAAAAATTAGAGTCATGGTCTTGAATTAGCTACTGAATTGACTCAGCAGTCCCTGGAGGAATTATATGACGCTGAGGGTGGTAGTAGGGGACTGGTAAAGTAATTATTTGTACCACTGGAACCTTAAAGTAAGTCTAGACATTTGAGGCTACAAAGGAATTCAGGAGAAAAAGATACCAAGATATCAGTGGACTTTTAAGGTTGCTAAGGACTTCTTTGTTTTTTTGATTTTTGCTTTCTGTGTTTGCTTTAGATTTTTGCACATTAAATATTTAGAAGAAATATGTGGGGCATTAAACAATAAAATAGTGACAGTGGGGCTGAAAAGGCACAGCCAGAACTGAGAAATAAAAGCAACTTTTTTTTTTTTGTGGTACGCGGGCCTCTCACTGCTGTGGCCTCTCCCGTCACGGAGCACAGGCTCCAGACGCGCAGGCTCAGCGGCCATGGCTCACAGGCCCAGCCGCTCCGCGGCATGTGGGATCTTCCCAGACCGGGGCACGAACCCGTGTCCCCTGCATCGGCAGGCAGACTCTCAACCACTGCGCCACCAGGGAAGCCCAGAAGCAACTTTTGATAACTAGTTAGAGATGAAGCGTGAGGGAGAAAAATAAGATGAGTGTGATTTGGAGGATTATAGCTTGGGAAAATGTGTAGATTACAAAACCATCAATAGAAATTTTGGGAGGAGGAACATATTTTTGGATAATACCCAAGTTATGTTGACTATGGGTTATTTTTTAGATTTTCAGGTGGGTGTATCTAACAGGCACTTAGAAATAAGTCTGTAGTCCTCAGATGGTGGTCATTGGTATAAAGATGTGGCTGAAGCCATGAGGTAAGGATGAATGATCCAGTGAGAGGCTTTTGCAAAGACCTTTGGGAAAAGCCACATTTAAGTGCAAGGTTGTGGGGAGCAGAAGTCCAGGAATAGGACAAAGAAGAAATGATCCTAGAGGTAAGGAAATAATTAAAAGAGAGAATGATGTTCCTGAAGCCATGGAAAAAATAGCCGGTCTTCAGAAGCTGGGGAGGTGGGTATATGTTTAGTTAGTGTTCTGCTCAAAGCTTAGCAACATAAGCAGTGGCAACATGTTAGTGGATTTGCTGTCACAAATAAGAGCAATCTCAGCAGAAAGGTAAGATAGCCAGATAGTAGCCAGATAGTAGCCAGATAGTAGCCAGAGACAATACATTTTTTGTTAGTTTTTAAGTCTGGTGGTCAAGAGAAGAAGGAACATAGGGTGAGTGGTTTCACAGAGAGCTAGGGTCAAAGGAAGTGTTTTGCTTGTTTTAATATTTGCTTTTTAAAGAGGATTCGGAGTAACATAAGTATTTATAAGGAAGGAGGAGAAGTATATATGTAAATATATGTGTACATGTAAGAATGCTGTGGTGAAGAGTACTTTCATTAAGAATGATGACATTTGCTCTCTTTTAACACAAAGCAATTTTGAAGGAATACAATATTGAAGTAATTGATAAACTAGCTGTCAGTTCCCAGTGAAGTCAGTAATGCAGGAAATTACAGTTAAGTCCCCCAGGAATTAATCTGAAAGACATAAGGCAATATTTTTCCCCAAATTGTCCTGAATAAGTAATGATTAAAAGTTGACAAAAAAGTTGAAATGACTGTTTTGTATAAACACAGATTGACTGACAAGTCTGTAAGAATTTTTGAGGCAGCAGGCTGGTTCCAGGGCAGCCTGGGGTACAGAAACAGAATGGGCAAAGGGACATAGGTGTTTGAAGAATGGCAAGTATTCTAATGAACCCAGGGAATGGGGGAAAGTGAGGGCTGACTGAGAGGCAAATTTGGAAAGGGCAGATGGTGGAGGATCTTGAATTGGATGTTTGGGTGCAAATGTACTTACAGGATTGATTTTTATCTTTTGGACCATTTTTTCTTTGTTAGGTCTTCATGAAGTCAATGAACAACATTTCAACAGAAATATATATATATAATATATATATAATATATACATAATATATATATAATGTGTATATAGTGTATATATGTAATGTGTATTTATATATATTTCAATAGAATACACATTATATATTTATATACACATATAAATAAATTGGTATAACTCATGTCCACTGTCCTTTATATTCCAGGTTAGGTAAGACTGTATTTTCTAAATCATCCTCTGAGAATAAGGCCACAGAGGGTGGTATTGTCTGCTTGTGGAGAGTGGTAACATTTTGGACAAGCTAATTCAGGTAATGAGAAAGGAAGTTCTAGTACTTGGTCCTGGACTCATACAATTTTTGAGCTGGAAAACACTTGGGAGATTGTTTAGTGACAGGGATCCTAAATTCAAATGCAAATAGAAGTTAGCAGGTAACAAGAATGAGGCCAGGTGGGCACAAGATGAAACGACAGATGTCAGAAACGAGTCCCACCAGCTGATTCCATCTGATACAGGTGGTCTGTTTCGAAAGAAAATTTTATTGCTGGCCAGCATTTAGAAATCAGATTTCATGTAGAAAACTAGATTTCTGACTTATTTTGAAATATTAGAAGATCTTCAACCCAAGACCTGTATTAGCATTTGGAATCAAGGTGAATTGACATGCCTGCTCTTTTTAGCTTGTGGGGAAAAGTGTGGAAGGAAATAACCAGTGTCAAGAGTAGATCCTTTAACTAGTAGAGTTAGGGAGCTTTTCTTTCTTACTGCTTTCAAATGTTCTGTTATGAAATTGCATTATATTTGATAAAAGAAAGAAAATAAGTTATAAGTAAAAGTGATACATCTCAGTCTAAAAATTGGTTGCCTGGGATGTCCAAGCGGTACTGAATTCTGTTTGGTGGTAGAAGCAAGGGCCATAAATTAATTGATCTTGACCTACAGGCAGGTGTCCTGAAGCGGCTTTGACTGTCTCGTGAGCCTTTCACTTTCAGTCCTTCCTCCTAGTGCACATGGCCTTTGATGAGAGCAACAAGAGGACTGGGATCTTTTGGGGGAAGCAGAGTCTGTTTCCTTTCCATGTCTGTGCAAGAGTGAGGTGGCAGCTCAGTTTGAAACACATGAATAGGAGGTACCTTAGGGGAGACTAGAGATTAAAATTTCAGAAACTTGAGAGCAGCAGTTGCAACTGGGTGTGATGCTGCCCCTTGCCCACCTTCCCCAGCCAGGGGAAGTTGGTGATACCTGGAGACATTTTTGGTTGTTACAACTGGAGAGTAGGTGCTACTGGCATCTAGTGGGTAGAGGCCAGGGATGTTGCTAAATAGCCTATGATGAACAGGAAAGCCCCTGCGACAAAGAATTATCCAGCTTAATAGGGCAATGGTGCTGAAGGTTGAGAGACCCTCCCTAGAAGAATTCATCCCTGGGTACTTAGCAAAACTACCCTACTCACTGCTGACAGACAGTCTGTTAAACTCATTGTATACTATTAAAGCAAGCCTGAGGCATAACTTAGCAATGGGCAAAGTTTCCTTCACTCGTTTCAGCCAATTCAGATGCTTCCGGCAAGTACATTGAATGACTCCAGATAGTCTAATTAAATTCCACCAACATCCCAGATGCTATGGACCAGCTGACAGGCCAGGTACTGTCTGGAATATACAGTGAGGGCTGTCTCTGGACTTAAAAAGAGTGTAATATCCAAGGATGGAAGGGCAGGAATTCTGCTTGTAGCACTTTCTCATTTCCTAATAAAGGTCTAGGGTGAGCTTGTCTCATTGTTATAAAAGAGAGGAAATAGTACTCCAGAGGCTTGGAACTGAAAACAGACATCCTATGGTGGTCATTAGCCAGGCCCACTTTTGTATTTCTTCCTCTTATTTATTTATTTATTTGTTTTTAAACTTCAGTCTCTAAGTTGTGAAAAAAAAATTAACACTATTACTTCTAACTAGTTTTCCTGGGACTTTGGAAAAATTGATTAAGAAAGACAAGTTAAACCAAACAATTCTGCTAAAAAGATATCTAAATTATGTAGTCAACATCCTTGAAGCTTAAAGGTATTTTAATGAGAAACACTGTTTATTGCTGTTGGTTTTTCTTGACTGATTGGCTTTCAACTCAAAGGAAATTTGCTGTAATTGCAGAAATTGTATGAAAATGGAAACTCAAACCAAATCTGAGCTATTATAATAATGCGTTCTTCTGTCAAAAGGAATTTTTAAAAATTTGAGAAATGGTTTGAACACCCAGGTTTGAAATTACACTCAGGTCTATTCATCTGTCTGTATTTTTAGTGGCAAAAATACCACTAAAATACTTCATTATGTACTTGAAACTCGGCTCACACGCTTAACAAATAATCTCTTGCTTTTGAGGGGACCCTGAAAGATAGAGATCCCTGTATGTGCGCTTATCAGAACCCCAGCTCTCAGTTATAAGCTCCTTTCTTTTTTAACATTTGAAATAGGAGATTGTTTTAATGCCAATTTTTGCAATATACTAGAAATCCTACCTCTTGCAAAAATAATCAAACATTTGATAAAATATTTATGTTAACTTGAAAATGTGCAAAGATATACATATATTTACTAAATATTTATTTATTTAAATTTTAAAAATTGAGGTATAATTTTTTTTCTAATAATATATATATTTTTAACATCTTCATTGGAGTATAATTGCTTTACAATGGTGTGTTAGCTTCTGCTTTACAACAAAATGAATCAGTTATATATATACATATGTTTCCATATCTCTTCCCTCTTGCGTCTCCCTCCCTCCCACCCTCCCTATCGCACCCCTCCAGGCGGTCACAAAGTACCGAAGCTCCTTTCTTCATCCACACATTCTTCCTGGTGTGACTGATCTTCTCTACTTTCTGAGGGTCACCCTGAAGACCCTCAAATCTCTTCTCTCTCCTCCTGATCTTGTCAAAAACTCCCACTTGTAATCCAACTACCAGGCTGGATTTCCACTTGAATGAGTAAGAGACACCCAGCATCACCCCCTCCTCCTACCTCCAACCAGATCCCCCCCACCAGTCTTCCCCATCACAGTAAATGAAACTTCCATCCACCTAGGAGCTTATGCCAAAATCGTAGGACTTATCCTTGACTTATCTTTCCTTTATTCAATCCATTAACATGTCCTGTTTTGTTTTGTTTTTTTAAACATCTTATTGGAGTATAATTGCTTTCCAATTTTGTGTTAGTTTCTGCTGTACAACAAAGTGAATCAGCTATACATATACATATATCCCTATATCCCCTCCCTCTTGCATCTCCCTATCCCACCCCCCCATCCCTAACCCCTCTAGGTTGTCACAAAACACCGAGCTGATCTCCCTGTGCTATGCGGCTGCTTCCCACTAGCTACCTATTTTACATTTGATGGTGTATATATGTCCATGCCACTCTCTCACTTTGTCCCAGCTTACCCTTCCCCCTCCCCATGTCCTCAAGTCCATTCTCTATGTCTGTGTCTTTATTCTTGTCCTGCCCCTAGGTTCATTAGAACTGCTTTTTTTTTTTTTTTAGATTCCATATATATGTGTTAGCATACGGTATTTGTTTTTCTCTTTCTGAGTTACTTCACTCTGTATGACAGACTCTAGGTCCATCCACCTCACTACAAACAACTCAATTTTGTTTCTTTTTATGGCTGAGTAATATTTCATTGTATATATGTGCCACATCTTCTTTATCCATTCATCTGTCGACGGACACTTAGGTTGCTTGCTTCCATGTCCTGGCTGTTGTAAATAGAGCTGCAATGAACATTGCGGTACATGACTCTTTTTGAGTTATGGTTTTCTCTGGGTATATAACCAGTAGTGGGATTGCTGGGTCATATGGTAGTGCTATTTTTATTTTTTTAAGGAACCTTCACACTGCTCTCCATAGTAGCTGTATCAATTTACATTCCCACCAACAGTGCAAGAGTGTTCCCTTTTCTCCGCACCCTCTCCAGCATTTATTGTTTCTAGATTTTTTGATGACTGCCATTCTGACTGGTGTGAGGTGATACCTCATTGTAGTTTTGACTTGCATTTCTCTAATGATTAGTGATGTTGAGCATCCTTTCATATGCCTCTTGGCAATCTGTATATCTTCTTTGGAGAAATGTCTGTTTAGGTCTACTGCCCATTTTTGGATTGGGTTTTTGTTTTTTGATATTGAGCTACATAAACCACTTGTATATTTGGAGATTAATCCTTTGTCAGTTGCTTTGTTTGCAAATATTTTCTCCCATTCTGAGGGTTGTCTTCATCTTGTTTATGGTTTCCTTTGCTGTGCAAAAGCTTTTAAATTTCATTAGGTCCCATTTGTTTACTTTTGTTTTTATTTCCATTTTTCTAGGAGGTGGGTCAGAAAGGATCTTGCTGTGATTTATGTCATAGAGTGTTCTGCCTATGTTTTCCTCTAAGAACATGTCCTGTTTAGATATACATTGTAATTCCTTGATACAGTAAACAAAGTCAATGATCTTAATTTTTATTATGTCACATTTTACCTACAACTTATAAGATAGAATTTAGACTCAATTTTCAATCAAAATAAACTTATAAAATGTTTCTCTTTAATAGTTTCAGGATCTAAGACATTGATAAATGTTATGGACTAGGTCTAAGACCTACCTCCAAGTTACTACTGTATTATTTGGCCACACGCTTTAGGTTCAGCCCTCAAATTATTTATCAAAATCTCCTTCTCAGTTTTATTGATCACTTTTCTAGGTTTTGGTTTCTTCCATATGGCTTTCGTGGATATAGAGCCACCTAGTTTCTTTGGTGGCAGACTCTTTTCTCTACCATCCCTCTGTGTCATGCTTCCCAATAAAGTGTCCTTTCTAATTCATTGGCTTCTAGAAGCTTGGGAAGGTTCAGTGGAACTCTCATTTGACTGAGACTCAAAAGTTTTCTCTGGGACTCTTGGATTTTTAAAATGTGTCTGGAGCTACTGCCCAGGGTGAGATGAGGTCACATGGACCAGCTCTACTGCCCCAGTGCAGACTTGCTTTGTCTGTTTTATCTAGAGCTTCTGTTTTGTTCAGTCTGGCTGACTCTGCCACCATTGTTTGATTTTTCACTTTTATGCAGGCAGCATTTAGCTTCTCTTTGAAAATCGTTGAATAAATATTTAAAGAATATTGCTTAGATCTACATTGTAATTCCTTGAGGCAGTAAACAAAGTCAATGAACTGAATTAGTAGCCTAAACAAGGGTTTCTGCAACTCTGGGCTCAACCTGAGTTTAAAATATTTACATTTCATACTGAAGTATGTAGAGATAAAGGGGCATCATGTCATTCTCAAAAGTTTTAGAGAGGAATCATATATGTGTGTTTACACACAGATGTATCAGTGAATGCATGCATAAAGGAGAGGGGAAAGCTAATGCAGTAATATTTGAGCATTTAGGGAATCTGGGAATTCTTTGCCCTCTTCATGCAATTTTTCTGTAAGTCTAAAGATTTAAAAAATAAGTAGAAAAGTTGATTTTTTAGGAAAAAAACATTAAAAGTTGTTTGAAAACTTGGTAAATATCTGGACTAGATAATGTAAATGTCTCTTCACAGTTCTATAATTACTTATTTCCTTAATCAAGTAAATCTAAATTTTTCCATAGACCAGCTTATCAAGTGGGGTGTTTGTCTCTTCTTTAACTTTTCTATTAAGTTTCAGAATAGACTAGGTCCCACTGAACAGCTGTCAAATATCTTCGTAGTTTTACAATATCATGTATGGAATGTTGAAGGCTGCTTGAGAATCTGATTCATTTATTTATAAATTTATGGCAAATGTAACACATTTTCAAATACCATGGTTCATTGATTAAAATGCAGTCTATAGGCTATAATTTACTTGCGGGGTGATGATAGCCAAAAGTCTTAAAATGATCAGTAAGGAAAGAGTCTGACTGTAACTATGAATAGCAACTATACTCCAATTAAAAAAAAAAAAAAGAAAACTATATGTTCAATTTCTTTTGTAAATATGTCTGTTCAAATTTAAAAAAAAAGAAAGAATGTGAACTGTCAAGGTAATTTTAATGAAGCATTAAACCAAAAGATGGTTCTTGAAATATAAAAAATTAAATTCTAGTAAAGAGCAATAGGGGCTTAAAAAGTAATTAAATTATTATTATTATTATTTTTTTCTGCGGTACACGGGCCTCTCTCTGTTGTGGCCTCTCCCATTGCGTAGCACAGGCTCCGGACACGTAGGCTCAGCGGCCATGGCTCACAGGCCCAGCCGCTCCGCAGCATGTGAGATCTTCCTGGACCGGGGCAGGAACCCGTGTCCCCTGCATCGGCAGGCAGACTCTCAACCACTGTACCACCAGGGAAGCCCTAAATTAGTTTTTAATTTAAAAAAGTCAAGGGTCCTGAAAAGTCCAAATCCTACCACTCATGTTAAGATAATGCTTCTGCTGTTGGGTTTGAACATTGGCTTCCAACTTCATTTTCCTCGTCCACATTTCCCTTTTAAATAATTAGGTTAAAAAAAAAACACGGTGAAGGTTGGTATATGATTTTTTTTCTCAGAATGGCAAATCAGAAATAAAATTGTATAGTTTGATTGGAGAAATCTATTTACAAAAACAAAACCACAGTTTTCATATTTGATATCTTTTGAAAAAAATTTAAGGGTAAATTTCAGGGGCCTTCTGAGTCAGACTTCATGTTTCGCCAGCCTATAGTATTTCTTTTTTAAAAATTTTATTATTTTAAAAAAAATTTTATAGGAGTATACTTGATTAAAAATGTTGTGTTAGGGATTCCCTGGTGACGCAGTGGTTGAGAGTCCGCCTGCCGATGCAGGGGACACAGGTTCGTGCCCCGGTCCGGGAGGATCCTACATGCTGTGGAGTGGCTGAGCCCGTGAGCCATGGCCGCTGAGCCTGTGCGTCCGGAGCCTGTGCTCCGCAGCGGGAGAGGCCACAGCGGTGAGGGGCCCGCGTAAAAATGTTGTGTTAGTTTCTGCTGTACAGCAAAGTGAATCAGTTATACATATACATATGTCCACGCTTTTTTAGATTCTTTCCCATATAGGCCATTACAGAGTGCCCATTTCTGGCAGCTTCAAACTGCTCTTCACTAAGACACCTCATTTTACCTGTGAAATGAAAGCAGTTCTTTATTGAGATAATGACCAAAAGTTATTTTTGAAGCTTGTTTGATGCTTGAGAACAAACAGCTGTTCTGACCCATGCCCATAACACCCTGAAGTGTTTCTATGCCTGAGATTGTCCCTCAATAAAAATTCTAAATGAACATCTTGAATTCAGAAAACATTGGTCCTCGGAGGCACTTAGTTCTAAGAAACTGCAAATCCAGATACTTGGAGTTCAGTATGATGGATACCAAGCCAATCAAAATTGAATATAAAAAAGTTGGCTACTAAGTTTGATCAGGAAGAAATGAGTTAAAGAAGCAACAATGAACATAGATTGGGGTACCCCAGAGTTATGAATAGAGTATAAAGCAATAAAATATGGGAAAGCTTTGCTACAGGTTCCTCAGAATCTGTTGTGATTATTTGTTAATAGATTTAGATTTGGGATTATTTCATAAGACTAATTTTTTAAATTAAACTTTAATGAAGATATTATTTTTAAATGCAGTTCTATTTTTTAACTTAAATTACAACTTCATTGTTACCCTTTTGTGGATAATTTGTTTTGAAAAGGAATTAAGTACTTTTTCCCTGACCATTTAGTGACTCCTTCCTTGTGTATGGCTATTTTGATCAAGAGATCTTTGTCCTGTCAAGCATTGCTGTTGATCAACTCTATTTTCCTCTAGATAATAGCTTCCCCTCAGCAATGTCCAGCTCTGGATTCTGTTTCTTCTCCTCACCCTAGAAATCTGTGCTAAGTAAGAAAGAGAGAAAGGACTCAGAAACTAAGAAAAAGTAACTACAAGATACTTTTTGAGAGATTAGGGTTCATTTTTCATAGGGATTCTGAAATTTTTTTACAGTTTAGAGTCATGGACAATTTTTCACATTTGTGTCAGTTTCATTTATTATCATCTCTTGCAGGAAAACTAATCTTCCATTATGCCTTTTACTTGTGTTTAGATTTTTCCCCTTTGGGGAAGTATAGAAAGAACCATAATGGCAGTATGAAACAGCTAGCTCAAGCTCACTGATGTCATCTGAAACTATAAAGGGACAAAGAATTAAGGAAGAAAGTCATACAATTTTAAGTCCAAATTTGAGTTCATTGGGATTGGGGGGGTTGTGACTAGAGTTTTCTTATACTTGTGAAGATCCAATGATAATCTTAAATTTGGCTATAAATTTACCATTTCTAATTGTAGATCTGCAATAGAGATTCCAAAAATATAAAGTTTAGAAAAGACCTCTTTGCCCTTTATTACACAATTTTTAGTGCCCCAACTTTGGCGCCTTCTCCAAATGGCAGACTCCTTTATACAGGAGCTGCTTTGATGACAACTTTGACTAGAGTGTAGATGCTGATAGCTTTTACTCTCAATTTCTCTCCCTTTTACAAATCAAAGCTGTGTAATTAGAGATCCATATCAGCAAATGCCTAAATTTTCCACCTCATCTCAGAATTGAATTTGCAAAGAAGGTATCGCTGTTAAATTACTTGCCACCTAAATCCTTTTTCGTTTTCGCCGAAGATTTTTAACCATCAACTGGTTTTCTGGACAAGGGATTAAAAAGTCCCCAAAATAGCAGGATCAAAATCATTTTGCCTAAACAAAGAGATTGAATTAAGTCTGTTGAATGGACTCTGCTTTCCTTGTGCTATGAGACTGCAGTGTGAAATGTTATACATCCTCTGTCTGCCAGTTCTGGTTCTGCTCATTATATATAAAAAGCTCCTCCATCGCATTTTCAGCTTCCTTTTCTTTCTTTTTTTTTTTTTTTTTTTGCGGTACGCGGGCCTCTCACTGTTGTGGCCTCTCCCGTTGCGGAGCACAGGCTCCGGACGCGCAGGCTCAGCGGCCATGGCTCACGGGCCCAGCTGCTCCGCGGCATCTGGGATCCTCCCGGACCGGGGCACGAACCCGTGTCCCCTGCATCGGCAGGCGGACTCTCAACCACTGCGCCACCAGGGAAGCCCCCCCTTTTTTTTTCTTTTAACAGAAACGTTGGCAGGCAACTTACCTCCAGGAATAGCTCAGAGCTGATGCTCTCAACTTAGTCATGAGAATTACATTTCTCTCCGCTTTGGAAATATTCTCCCCTAGTCTCTGTAATCATGACCCCATAAGAGCTAGGCGATTGCAGTTAAAATGAAACATATAGTTTTGTAAAACATATAGGAAGCAGACTACTTCATATAGGAAGGAGAAATCACGTTGTTGATTTCTCGTATCAACAATACGCCCTTACATTCTAAGCCACAAGAAATATTTATCTATAAGGACGTCTCTTCCCTTGCAAAGGAGGGTTTTATACGTAAAGCTCAGATCCAGTATATAATATTAAAAAGCATGCCTGTATATTCCTTATGTTGAAAATGCTTTCAACTAATGACTATAACTTATAAGAATGGTAGAACATTTTTACACAGTTTTCATGTTGAAAAATACCTACTAGTAGGAGTTATAAAATATATTGCAAAGAATCCAAGAGCACTCTTGAATAGGCTTTTATTTCTCATCATACGATGCTATTTCTGAATCTTTTACACAGTCAGTTTTGAAAATGAAAACATCGTTTTTCCTTTTCAGAGAAATGATAAGATTAATTTACCTGTTGAAATGAGCAAAGCAGAAGAATCATCAGCTTCTGCCTGTTATTTTGTTAACGCTGTATAAAGCAGTTATGTATTTTCAAAAGGATGCTTTCCAAATCTTGTACTTAATCATTATGTCCTTGGTAGGAGTACATATGCCCGACTCCCCACTTTCTCAGCCTGCATCCCCAGAGTTGTGTTTACTTACAGAAGCGCAGTTTTCAGACCTGTCTTCCACGAAACCAATTTGGCAGGGCGTCCTCTGATTCTGCAGCCAGTAGTCTGTAGATTCCAGCAGGCTGTTGCTGCGGAGAACCTGAGGAACCAAACAAACTTCTCAGTGTTATTGGCAAGATTTTCTATTTAAACAAGGAACTCTTTTCTGAAGAATCCGTAAGTGTTTTGTTTGCCTCAGAGCATCTGGATATTAGAAAAAACTTCCAGGATAACAGCACCTCTAGAATGTGTAAAATATTCAACCAGGAATCCACTTTAGAGGGATACATTGAAGTGAATACTGTTGTTTCTTCTTTCATCTAATTCAACGTCTGGAAACTTCAGTGTACCTGTGACTTTTGCATAATTTGCAGTCAAGTGATTTTTTTGGGATATGGTTCAATTGGCAATGGGGAATCAAATTTCATTTAAGTGTTGGAACTCTTTTACATTCTACAATATGAAAATTTCGATTAAAAAATGTAATTTCTCCATTTGGTGCAATACTGTTACTGAAATTATGATTCTTTAGTTCTTCAGCTTTGATAATATATCTGTGAAATAGGGCACAGTTCTTCTAGAACACTTAGGATACTATATTAAATTTTAAAATTATTAGGAATAAGTAAGTGTCTTACAACAGTCCTTTCCCTTTTTAGAAGCAGTATGGTAAAGCAAAATCAATTTCAATTCATAAATGAACAACACCAACTGTGATTTACAAATGCCTTGTTTCTGGGCTTTGATTTTAAAGCAATGAAGAAAAATTGCATTTCTGAGCCAAAACATTCTGAAGATTCAATCTCATAAACAAACAAATGACTCAACTTCTGATGTGCCTTAACTCTATTCAAATATTGTATAGGATTTTTCTCATCTTATATAAGATTTCCAATGCTCTCCTGGTACCCTCTGCTTTATCAGGGTACATGTCTGCTACTATTTGATAACTACCTTCACTTAATTAATATAACACATTTAATCAGTTTGGTTAATGCCACAAAAATAGAATGACACTTCAATTACATTTCATTTGCAAGGATTGTCTTCTTTTGTTCTATAAAGATAAAAGTACATTAATTTTTGTCTCTGCATGTTGAGTTAACCAAATATGTCTGACACATTTTTCTATAACATTTTTGTTTCAGCTAAGTGATATTATTACTTTTAAAATATTTTTCCCACTCAATGTTTATTATTCCTGGAGATGACAAATTTTCATCATTCTTTTCCAGAACAGTACAAAGAGACACTTTGATGAGAAGGTAATTGAATGACGAACTTGAGTTATCACTGCAGACTCAAGTTGGCAATGCCAAGATTTTATCTAAACTGTGGTTCTTAAAAGTGTGAGCTGGGACCCGCTAGGGGTCACTGAGATCTTTCAGAGAGTCCAGAAGTCAAACTATGCTTATTATAATACTAAGATTTTATTCACCCTTTTCATTCGAATTATCTCATAAGTACTCAGTGGAGTTCTCCAGGGTCCACACAAGGTGTGATGGTGTAACAGGCTGACTGCAGAAGCAAATAGGAGAGTCTAGCTGTCTTCTTTTAAGTCAGATATTAAGAAGATTTGCTAAAAATGTAAGATGAAATTACTCTTCTCACTAAAGTGTTTTGTTTTGGAAAACATAGGTATTTTCCATAAAAATATGTATGTTAACATGTAATGTGTTTGTTATTATTTTAAAATAATTTTAAAATAATAAATTATGCTTATTTAAATTGTTACTGTTATTTTAAAATTACACATATTTAGAATTTTCTTAGCTTTTTTTCTATGAATTATAACTTTATATAGCTTCTTTAAGTTTCAGTATTTTCATTTCTTTCTATGTGGCATCAGACTTCATCAAAATATGCTGAAAATACAATTTAGTATATAGCAAAAGCTGTCTTTTATAATTTTTATTTTATATTGACGTATAGTTGATTAACAATGTTGTGTTAGTTTCAGGTGTACAGCAAAGTGATTCAGTTTACATGTATCTATTCTTTTTCAACTTATTTTCCCATTTATGTTATTACAGAGTATTGATATGTCAACCTCAAACTCCCAATTTATCCTTCCCTGCCACCTTTCCCCTTTGGTAACCATAAGTTTGTTCTCTAAGTCTGTGAGTCTGTTTCTGTTTTGCAAATAAGTTTATTTGTATCATTTTTTTTGATTCTGCCTGCAAGTAAGTCAGACAAAGACAAATATCATATGATATTGCTTACGTGTGGAAATTTTCTTAGCTTTAATTTATAATATGGAAAATATCAATAAGTATAAACCCTACAATCAGAAGCTTCATGAGGTCCCCCAACATTTTTAGAGTGCAAAGGAAGTTTGATTCCAAAAAAATAAAATTGAGAACCATTGATCTAGACTAATTTTATTTAAAGAAGAAAAAGCTTCTCAGTCTACCTCCTCCACTGCCATTCACTTTTACTTTCAGCATATTTAGAATAGAATTTAAGAGACTGGACATTAGTGATCTAACCGCGTTGAAACCTAAACCTGGTCATTAGAAGCAGGAAGACCTTAGGTGGTTGCCTAAAATCCTGAGTCTAGGTTTCTACACCCGTGAATGGAGAGAGTAACACCCACCTGGTGGTGGGATCATTGGGGTATTCAGTGAGATGACAAGTGTCAAACACTTCAGCATGCAAGATGACAAGTCATCCTCTCAATACATGGTTCTCATTGTTACTATTTGATACGAACTTCAAAGGAAAATAGAAAATTGGAAGCCTTTGCCTGAAATTAGTGGATTGAAAGCATTTCAGATGTATGAAGACAAATTTTCTTCAGCAAATATTCTGACCTAAGGTGTAACTTCAATTCAACATTTTGTAGTATTAATGGTTGCAGCTACTATTTTTTGCGTGCTTAGAATGTGCTGGGAAATGTGTTAAATTTTTCATATATTTATTTATTACTTTTAAATTTAGTCCTTAGTGCAGTACTATAAGGTAGGAATTAAAGAGAAGGATCTTCATGGCAAGTGTCATTTTGCAGATGAAGACCTTGAGGTTCAGAGAGATTTGAGTTCCTGCCCCAAGCTGCTCAGAGCTGGACTTTGAATTCGGTTTTGAAGATACCAAGTCTGTGAGTGAAATCATTTAACAATGTTGCCTTGCATAACCCCTACAGATGGGTGTGATTTGGGGTATGTTTCTGAAGCGTTATGTGCCTCTAATTTTTGTAAACATAACTACGTTTACTCTGCATCATAATAATGTTAGAGATTGTAAATGGAAGCATCAAATGAACATACCAGTTAAGAATACCTTGCAATGCAGTTTAATAACTCCTCTGACTAAAAATCCCTTCTTAGCCATTTCAAAGCTCACTCCACAGAAAATAGGCCCTGGACATTTTCTGTATTCTAACATATTCAAGGCACATGTATCATGGTTGCAACAAACTGTGTATCAACAGGAGAAAACAACTGCCACTTATCGGAGCTTATGAATTATTCCTGTCTTAAGTCAGCCCTAAGAGGGGAGCAGAGTTCAGACACAATTCACTTAGGTCTTCCAGAAAAGTGGTGGGCTGGACTGGCATATTTTCCAGGTGAAACACAGAGAGTCAGAGATGCAAATGCCGAAAGGCATCACCGTGACACTTCCACACTGCAAGATTCCCAAGGCCATGAAAAAGACTGTCTCGTGATGAGGCTGACTGAGAGAATTGTCAGCTACCTAACAGATTTCTCCTGTGTTGAACTTCTCTGATATAGGGAAATAGCACAGAAAGATTAATACGTTGAGTCTTCTACTATAAGGGCATTTTTTGCACCTATTTTAAGCATAAATAATAAAACATATACAAAGATCTTGTTCTGCCCTATCCTAAGAGGGGGGAAAAAGTCGACAGCTTTATGGACCTGCTTACTCAGTGGAAAATGCTAGAAAGACTTCCCACTTGGCTATTCCATATCCTTTGGATCCTGAGTGTCTTCTCAATGGTCCGTCTTTGCTTTAGAGGAAACAGAAATGTCAGAGCGAGGAAGTGAAATTTAAAGTGCCACCTAAATCTTTCAATTGCTTAAGAACAAATGTTTTGAGGAGAACATCTTTCATGAGAATATTCATTCACGGTGTAATTTTAAAATGTGAATTTTATTCATCACAATTTAAAGAATAGTTTATTTGATCTTATCAATAATTAAAATACATTTCATTGATATTTAGAGATTATTAATTATTTAATACTTATATTCGTTCATTATTGACCAAAAAATAATACATTTAATTGAGAACTCTCTGGGCTAAGGCCCTAATAGATGTTATCTGAATTAAACTTCTAGACTTACGACGTAGAATTTGAGGGCTAATATGTGAAATGCACTTAAAACAGTGCTTGGCATATAGCAAGTGTTCAATAAACATTTGCTATTATAAAAATTATTATTCTGTTTGCCCAGACTTAGAGGGGTCAATAATTTTCTTGTTAGTGGAGAGCTAGCATTTCAGCCAGGCTCTCTGGTCCCAAAGCCCCCATTAGGCATGGCTCCATTGCAAGCTGGTAAAATTACATAATTTCTCATCCTTGGATTCTACCAAACATATGTCTATGTATTTATCCATCTCTCCCTCACGGGCCTGATCTGGGTGGTCAGGAGCTTTGAGCTCCAGTCCTGACCCTGCTGTCTGTGTGGTCAGGCTACCCAGCAGCTCCCAGCCTCCGTTTGTCCTTTGTATACAATTAAATCCTGTGATCTGAAGGGTCATATTCTACATGGAACATCAGTAATTCTCTGCCTTCCTCCTCCTTTCATTCCTTCTGCTGTTCCACTTCCCAAATACATTAAGAGCCAAATAAGCAAAGAAAATAAAAATGCAGGTTTCAATAAACCACTTAGAATCATACGTTAAGCAATTTTAACCCGTGAAAAGCTTTTGGTGTAATGGCTTAGCCAAGTCATTAGGAAAAGAGGAATGCTTGAAAGAAGAATATGTGCTTGAGAATTTAATGATTTTGAAGCTTTATGAATATAATCTCCCTGCTGAGACAGTCACTTTCTGATGGCGGGGAGGGAAAGAGAAAAACTCACCAGGCTCTCAATGGCTCATTCATTTATCTGTTATTTTTGGCTGCAGGTTCAATTATTTCAGATGAAGAGCTAATAACAAACATGCTGTGCATTCAGTAGTTTGAAATAACAAGGGCACATTTTCTCTTAAAATTTCATGAGTGTCCTAAGCAAAGGAGAAAGAGTGTTCTGCTCTCTTGTACAGTGACTTTCCTTTTTTATCTAGAGAAGCAAGTTGTAGGAATTTAGGATTGATATGGCATGGGGAGGGGAAAGTGGGCTCCTGGTAACCTGGACACAGCTCTAAACATTGCTGGGCAGAAAAAAATAATAGTAATTAGATTGGAGAAGACAGTAATTTAAGGTTAGTCACAGAGGTTTGGAGGCAGAGCTGATATTCTCTTCCATCTCATCACTTACTGAGTGATCTTGGGCAAGTCATTAAGCTTCTGCAGGACTTAGTTTTTGCATTTATTACAGGAGGATGATTACAGGCACTTCAAAAAGTTATTCCAAGGCTCAAATAAGAGAAGATTCATGAAGGACTACGCTCTTAACCGAGTAGGCAATTGATAGGGGATGGCTTTTATTATGAGAATGCAGTATAGTTGAGAAAACACATTTTCCATCTTAACATTTTCTTGATCTCCGCACAGCACCTGGCAGTTTCTCTTTATTTGTATTTGTGGGGCTCCATTCGTATTTTACCCCTCTCGCTTCTCTCATCTCCTCCTTCACTCAACATTCGGTCAACAGAAGTTCATTGAACTCTTTGGGAACTCACTGGGAATATTAAGATGAACAAAATGACTGCTGTGCCTTGGGAATTAAACTCTAAGAGGGGAGAACAAGCGCTGACAGCCCCGTGATAGAGAAAGCAGGTGCTTTGATCAGCACGATCCGTGTCAGAGATCACCCAGGATGGAGCAGCCAGTTCAACCTGCGGAAGGTTGAGACTGTGCACTTGACCCTCGTGTCAAGTTGAAAGATGCATCTGAGTTGTCTGGGGATGGTGGAGAAGGTTGGGAGAACATGTCTCTTTTTCTAACTAGCTTTCCTCTCTGATGCCCTAAAAGGGAGTATCCCCTCTGCATAGGGCCTCAGCGTTTTGCTCTTTCTACCCCTCACAACCCTTTTCCTCGGAGATCTTACTGACTCTCAGGGTACTAATTCCCGCCTGGGGGGATGACTCATTGGTCTACGACTTCATCTTTGACCTTTCTCTAGAGCTTGGCTTTTCACAGTTCTAGCTGTTAGGTACTTTTCTTGGATCTCCTGCTGTCACCTTGGACTCTTTGTGTCTAAAACCAAACCCTTCCCTCCCCAATTCTGGCCCTTAAAAGAAACCTGACTCCCTGACTTCTGTATTTGCAGTTAATGGAAGAACAATTCTCTCCTACCCTGGCTTAAAATGTCTGTGCCATCTGGAATGCCTCTTTATCTGTTTCTAGTCTTATATTTTGCTCTAATTTTTTCTTTAATTCACTTAACATTTAAGTACATGCTATAGACTAGTCTCTGGGTAATACAATAGTGAATAATGCAGACCCGATCTCCACATTTATGGAACTTAAAATCTGGCATGGAAACCCAGCAGTAAATAAAGGAGCACTGAAATACACTTCATACATTTTTAATTATAAATCGTGGTAGGTAGTATAAAGAAATTCAACATGGTGCAGTGATAGAGAATAAAAGAGATGGGATGATACTTGGGAAGGGCAATTAGGGAAGGCTGGACACCCACAGGGTCCTTAACAATTACAATTGTTAACGTTGTAATGGTCTGTCTCTTCTATCTCCTTCACCCCTTGCCTCTCAAATCCATCTAGCTTACTGAAACCAGAATCAGAGATAAGTACTAGCCTTTGAAGACAAACCTGGTTTCAAATTCCGGTTTTTCCATTAATTAACTGTGCAACCTAAGGCGGTCACTTAACCTCTTTGAGACTCAGTTTTTCCACCTACAAAATGAGGTCGGTGTTGCACTCACAATGAGGAATTTTTTTAGTAGACATTAAAAATACGAAACACACACAGTATCTGACTACTTTAGGTGTTCACAAACAGTGAACAGTGAATAATAAATAGCTATTATTATCACAAATATGATTACTGATGTTATGTAATTCTCCCCCAAGCCCTTAACCTCAGTTGATTAATTGACCCAATAAACATTAGCATTGTACCATCTATTCCTACTGGAAACCAGACCAAACATTAGCATTGTACCATCTATTCCTACTGGAAACCAGACCAGGCCCTGGGGAACAAGGAAGGACATATTTGCTCAGTGAGCCCCAAATTTTATGGGCCTAGTATTCAAGACAGAACCCAATTCAGCTCCCACCTGTTAATCATCTCATGAATATGTACTAAGCTCCAACGTTCAGGATACTGAACTATGCCCAGTTTAGGTGTTTTCCTGGCTTTGTCTCCAATACTTTCTCTGCACACACCCTCTGCTAGAATCTCCCACTTACTAAAAGAGCTCCAACTTCTAGACTTTATAATGCACATGCTTTTCCTCCTATCTTTCCACCAGCTCCCTGAACTTTTTCCCAGAAGTTCCTTCCCAGCTATCAAGATATAATTGAAACAAACCCCTTTTCCCTATCAAATGTTTCTTCTTCATGATGAAAACAATTTTTTATCTCAGAATTTTGGAATGTGCATGCATGTCTCGTCCTTCTCATTAGATGATATGAGTATTATTTCTGCAAGGCTTTTGTTTTCCTCAGAGATTTTATGGAAATGTGACAAAGAATTTTTATGTTGAGCAAATTCCCATTTTCTACTTCTGTACTATCAAGTATTGTCAAATTTTATTTTCTGATAATTGTAAGTATAATGATGTTAAGAAGCATCAAAGCCCTTAAAGAGAAAAATTTCAAACACAAAATGCTACGTTTGCCTAATGTATGTATCATGATTAATGATGGAATGGTGCTTAAAATTAATTTAATAATGTCATCAGAACAATGAACTTATTCTTCAAAAGCAGAGATTTATCGTTCCCCCAACCCCAAACAGGTAGACTCAGAGAAGTTAAGATGTGTTGGGATTTTGAGACATTGACTCTCTCAGCTGTCTGGAGGCTGGAGAGAAGCTGGGTTGGCCATTCCAGGGCAAGCGCCTCTGGCCATCTGCTTATTCAAGAGTTCCAAATGAATATTATTTTAAAAAATATGTATAATAATGTGGAAAAGATTTGGAAACACCGTCTAAAGAAATCGTCCTTTCAAATGTTGCACTTCATTTTCATGAATGTGTGTTGGAGATAAGGAAAGAAAAAGCAAGAGGAGCGATAAAATGAAGGAAGCCAGATAAGTGCACTAATAGAGTTCTGAGCATCCCTCAGAGAAGAATCTCCAGGCCCCTATTGCTGTTCTAGCCATTTTCTAGGAAACTCAATTAAATTTTTCTTACACAAAGAGATTGTAGTGCGAGCAGGGCAATTAGATTTGCATAGTCAGTGGTAAAGATGGCCGAGAGTTGATAAGAATGATGTTAGGGAAGAACGAAGACAGCTGTTCATCAGATATTATTACCTATTTGCTCTGCAATAAACAGTGGCATCTCTACTGCTGGTAACATTTTCTTCATAGAGATATCACATCCCTATAAAATTCACCCTTTTATCAATTACAGGAAAAAAATCTGTAAAAAATACAAACACATGGATGCTAAATAATACGCTGCTAAATAACCAAGAGATCACTGAAGAAATCAAAGAGGAAATCAGAAAATACCTAGACACAAATGACAATGAAAATACGATGACCCAAAATCTATGGGATGCAGCAAAAGCAGTTCTGAGAAGGAAGTTTATAGCGATACAATCCTACCGCAAAAAACAAGAAATATCTCAAATAAACAATGTAACCTTACACGTAAAGCAATCAGAGAAAGAAGAACAAAAAAACCCCCCAAAGTTAGCAGAAGGAAAGAAATCATAAAAATCAGATCAGAAATAAATGAAAAAAAATGAAAGAAACAATAGCAAAGATCAATAAAACTAAAAGCTGGTTCTTTGAGAAGATAAACAAAATTGACAAACCATTAGCCAGACTCATCAAGAAAAAAGGGGAGAAGACTCAAATCAATAGAATTAGAAATGAAAAAGTAACATTTTTCATTTCGTTTTCAAAAGTAACAACTGACACTGCAGAAATACAAAGGATCATTTTGTGTAATTTTACACACTTATTTTATGTTGAGTTAATCTGTGCCTTAGTGAACTTTTTGGAGAACTCTGTAATCTTTTGTTTTCCACTCTGGGATATGATACCTTTTCATTACCTCACAGCGAAACTCTATTGCTTATTTAAAGCACACTGAATTCCTAAAAAGAGACAAGGAAACAAACTGGAAATTAAATTATTGTGTGGAGGGAAAAAAGTGGCATAGGAAACTCAGTGGTTTCGTCTCAGTTTCTCAGAAGGTTGAATTAAATGTTAAGATAACATTTTCCTTTTAATGATGACTCTTCTGGCTGACTGCCTGACGTTTTATGTATTTAGCCTCCTTTGACAAAAGGGGGAAACTGTTTCCAAAGTATGAATAATCATGTTTGATTATTCATAGGACATATTCTGTAATGATCATCTGGTTGGATGTGAAACATTCTTGCATTACACGACTGACACCTAGTACAGTTTGGAAATCTTGCAATTGACTATTACAAAAGTATTGGAAAACAATGGAGTTCTTTTAAGGCCTTGGAACTAGCAATTCTCCACTGTCAAGGAGCAGATCAAAGGCATAGGTGGTTTGGAAGTTTGGGAAGGAAATGCTTAGCAGCGGATCTGCAATTCTTTCTCTCTTTACTGTGGAGAATGGTGGGAGGGAATACCCCCAGAGAAGAAAGAAGGTGACATTCTCATATTTCGTTATAAACGTACTAACCTCAAGATAAACTGTACTCTTATAGCGAGAGAGTCCTTATCTATTGGATGCTTTTAGCAATCCTGGTCGAACTAAGCTTGCTTCTGGGAAATAAATATGAAATATACTGATTTATAAATATTTCTGACAAATGTCACACATGCAAGTAACTGAGTATAAAATGGAAATTTTCACGAACAAAAGGGTTCTCTTCTTTGAAATTAATGTCCCCATGTATGTAATCTGGAGACTTTGTATATTAACCAGGCACAGAGTTTATCCTAATGTGGCAAGAAATGAACTAGGTAGACAGTTTCAGATCTCTCCCTGCTTTTCTTGTGCCACACAATTACTCTATCCTGGAAGTTACATTGTATATCAATGCAATCACAAGAAAGGTATAAGAGCACAGAGGGCGATCCAGCAGTATCAAGCCACGCTTGTTTACTTCTGCCACATCACACTTCAGCCAGTCAGCTGGCTGAAGAATGCTTTGAAAGTTGATCAGAGCTTTCTCCACATGAAAATGAAAACCAAGTTTGAGTCTCAAGTATAAAATACAAGAGTTTCAAACACAGATATACTCAGGAAATGCTATTATAGTATAATTTATGAATGGTCTGATTTAAAGAGAGTCAAATTAGACATACATGGAGGACAGCTGATTAATTGCTATTTAATTCCTATTTAGATACAGTATAATGCTGTCATGTTGATATGACCAGCGATGGAAATGTGATTTTTAATGTTAGGAGAAGCAAAAGATAGGAAAAAACGCACATGTAGGAAAACACATGATGTGTATCTAGACCTACCATTGACTTTGTATGATTTTTCTGCATAGTGTAAGTAGCGCATATTTTGCTGTTCGTCAAAGGGACAGCGGATTTGGCTACATATCCCTTGAGTACTGATGTGTGCCTTTGGCTTTTGGCAATTATAAGAAGGTGGCATTTCTCATTTCTTGACTCTTCTTTGGAAGAAGCTGCTGGGAACAACTACCTTCTAAGATGTCAGCATGTGGACACATAATTTGCTAAGGTTCACACCTGCCTCTTGGGTATTCCTCATTCTGGAGAGTGTGAACCCTCATCTGGATCTTTTAGGGCAGGTCTCCTTCTCAACATGTAGAGATAAGCCTGGTAAATGTGGGCATGCACATGACAGGGCTCACTTTCAGAGATTCATGAGCCAGAAGGCCCCTATGGAGGACTCTTCAAGTTTATCTGAGCCAAATCTTTCCATGCCATTCTGGCAGAATTGAAAAGTGGGCGCTTTTATCAGAAGGGTGAGCCTGGCCAGACACAGGGAAGGTGGATGCTGTTAGGACTGGTGGGGAACATGGTGTTTACTGCAGGCTACAAAGCTGAGAGTGTTGTTTACATGGAGGACTGAAGGGAAAGAGAGGAGAACCTTAAGGTTAGTGATGGGGAACCCTGGGATGGTAAGATATTTTAAAGGCCCACAGAGAGAAAAGAGAGTTTTGAATGCCAGATTAGATATTTAAAAAAATTTAGACCCCCTCCCAGTTTTGGATAGAGCTATTGAATACCTAATATAAAGGTTTGGCGTAATTGCAATAATTCAGGAAAAAAGATCACTTGCCTAGTTTCAATAGTGCAACATCACCCTCAATTCCACAAAATGTTTTAAGTTATTCTGGGTTTTCAGAGTCCTACTTTTTGGTTAAACAAAAAAAAAGAAAGAAAAGGAAAGGCACTGCAAAATCATTCCAGGAGTTCTTCACACACAGCAAAAATGAGAGAACAGAAGAAGACTAGCATATCGGAGTCTCAAGTACTCTATATAGCAATTGTTGGCAGGAAAGAGAGGTGGTGTGGAGTCCTGAATAGAAGTCTTGACTTTTGAAGTAAGAAGCTGAATCATGTTCAAACTGCAAAGTGAGCCATAATTGCTGGTTTTCAACAAAGTTTCCCACGTAAGATTACTGAATTGACATTTTCCAAAGAATAAACTCACCATGTAGCACATATAGCCCCACCTCTCTAAAGTTCATTGTGGACCAGCCTGCTTTAAAGGCAAGAGAAGACATTCATCATTTCAACCTGCTTTTGGTGAAGGCAGAGGAAATTAGTCCCCACCAGAGCCCGCATCATCTTTGTTCTGGCCTCAGTGCAACCTTGAAGCCTCCGGGATGTCAGTGTGGCTCAGCACATGAGGAAGTTTCCTTAGGCAGTCAGCAAAATGGCCCCCAGAGGGAATTCTGTGGCTGGCTCTTTAGATGCAGCTTGGCTGAATCTGAACCTGTGAACTCGCTACCTTGTCTCCTAGCTCTTCTCCCTAATGACCTCAGGGACACCACCACTCATGGATGTCTTGGTTCAAATAGTCAGAGTTCGTGGTTCTGTTCAACTCTCAATGTCATGGAGACCTATTGACCTTGACTTCCAAATGTGTCTCATCAGAGTTCATTTTTCCCTCCTCCCACTGCCTGTATACAGATTCCGCCTCTCTGTTCCCTGCTTCCCTATCCACTTCAGCTATGCTTCCCCTGGCATCCCAGACTCCACTCTCCCTTTGCTCTAAGGAATTATCTTTAGAACTACTATATTAACCATCTTCAAATATCACTTTTAGTAAGACAACTATTTCGTTTTTTTTTAAATGTCGTTTTACTGCTGGACAATGCACACTTTTCTTTTAAAAAATTTATATATATATATTATATATACATATTATATAATAGATACATATTTTTTTCCCCCAGCACCACGCAGCATGTGGGATCCTAGTTCCGTGACCAGGGATCGAACCCATGACCCCTGCATTGGATGTGCAGAGTCTTAACCCCTGGACCGCCAGGGGAGTCCATACTGTCTAATTCTTTTCTTAAAAATCTCCCTGTTTCTTCAATGCCCCTGATTACTCCTGCAGGAGAGCAATACAACAAGACACCTAGCAGTTTAACAAAATTTGGATAGGCCATTCTCTGGTATCAGAATCTGAGCCTGAAAATCACTACCAGGTTGCTTGATCAGAAGAGCGTATTTATAGAGCTCTGAGTAGTTTACACTTCAGAGGGAAAAGCCTTGTGTCTTCCTTCTATAGAAAGGTGGCTATGGCTCAATTATGCTGGCTTTGTATTAAATTTTATTTATTTAGTTATATATTTTTAAAAGCCCTTCCTTCCTTTAAAGAAACACTTTCTAGGACTTCCCTGGTGGCGCAGTGGTTGAGAGTCCACCTGCCGATGCAGGGGACACGGGTTCGTGCCCCGGTCCGGGAAGATCCCACATGCCGCGGGGCGGCTGGGCCCGTAAGCCATGGCCGCTGACCCTGCGCGTCCGGAGCCTGTGCTCTGCAACGGGAGCGGCCACAACAGTGAGGCCCGCGTACCGCAAAAAAAAAAAAAAGAAACAGTTTCTAGAAATACAGAATATTATAGCTATTTTCCATCATGTACTTCCTAGAATTAATACTGAGCCTTTTGGCCAAAAGCAGTATAATTCTGACTAATAAAAATGTCTTTAGAGATATGGATCAGATTCTGAAAAAGCTTCTCCGTTTGTATGCCCATGCCTGCACACATTAATTGAATTGCTTTTGTTAATTACATGTCATCAAAATGATATGGGCTTAGATGAAAATGTATATTACAGAGTAGGATGAAACATCAAGGGGCTTCCATTCTGTTCTTCAGATGTATCTGTGCCACTGTTGACAGCAAATTTAAGTCAGTTTAAAGGAGGTCAGTCACACCAAAGAATGCTCTTGAAACTTCAGAGAGCTGATCAGATGTCATATTAAGATCAAACTTTGCCTCTGGGAAACTGAAATGTTATCAGCCTGCTGCCTTTGATAAGTCAAAGTTTAAGGTGGATTTAATTAACATGACATAAAAAGAGAAGGCTTTTGAGGTATTGATTCTTCTCCAACAATTCTTTCCTCACATGAATCCTCTTCAGAGACTTGGTTCCACTATATCCCAAGTTACAAATCTTCAGTCCATCAAGTAAAGCATGCATTGAAAATGTCCAGCTATTGTGGAAATATGGCATTGACTATAATGCTTTCAAACTAGAGGAAAGTCTAACAGATACTCAACACAATGAAGGCACAATGCATGCTACGTCCAGATTAGTTTTTAAATTTTACTTACATAAATTTTGCCCTTGTATAAAGATTATTTACTTGGAACTAGTAATTATTGAGCACCAACTATGTGCCAAGGACTTACACAAAACTTTCTGTATATAAACGTCACACCACCCCTAAGACATCTGACTCAGAGAAGTTACATCACTGGTCTAAAATCACACAGTAAAAAGAGAAACGTGGAATTTAACTCAGGACTTTGGATTCCAGGTCCAGCTTTGTTACACAACATTTCACTACCTCCCTTTAGATAACAGATTTTGATTTATTATAGAGAAAATATAAGGACCTTTCACTTAGTGTTTAACAGACATAAAAGGATAACATTTATAATAATTTAGCTCATTTAAAGGAAAGTCTCTATGATTCAGTTTCACAAAGGTGATTACATTTGTCTTGTAAGGAAGAATTGTCCTATGAGAGGAGGAAACATCAGGGAATGTCCGTGTGAGATACAATTTTAAGAGATACCACAGAGAGCTCCAGTATTCCCTCTCCACCAGCAGCTCTCTTTCTTTCTCTCTTTTCTGGCAATATTTGGAATTCTATCATTTAAATGCATTATTTTACATACACTAAAACTTCCCCTGGGTCTTGGTGCTCATTAAATTAGGGTGACATAGGGGTTAGCTTACATCCCAACTTGGATGGATTGATGCTTTGTGATGAATGGAATTCTGAAATCATGTCCGGGCGCAATGAGCTCAGTTGTCAATGTCAGTTAAGGGAGGGGGCAGTCGAACTAGTTTAGCAGTCGTAGTAGTTAAGTAAAAATAGATTTTATGTTTGCAGTCACTATTTTATTGTGATTGCAATTTTATTGCTTTACTTTAAGCAATCACTAACACCTCGGTGTGAATTTGTCTGATGACTTTCTTAGCACTTAGAGGAAGGGGAGAAGGAAGAGAAAGAATAATTCTGAAGCTAGAGCTGGGATAATGGTATAACATTGTGCATACCAGGGAACTTTTGAGAGCAAAAGGGGAGTCTATCCACAAAATTCCAGGAGAGTGTATATATAGGCTGTGACTAGATGATATGGTAATCTTAGCTCTGGGGAAAGACTTACTGATAAAAACATATATTAAGGAGTCAATAATTCCTTCAAATAAGACCACCAAAGTCTTTTTCCTGATGATATGGCTTTTTCACAGCTATGGTGTCCAGTGACCATTTTTCCCTAACAAGAAAATTGCACCTGGGTAGGAGTCCCAAAAAGCTTAGACATTCACTGTGAAGCACACGGCACATGAAATACATTCGGTCAATTTGCAATTTTTCAGAGGCTGATTATTCAACTAATGCATTATCTTCTGGAACCTTGTTTCATTTCTTCCACTGATTAATTTAACAAGATATCAGTTCTGATAAGAAGGTTTGATGGGGAAGAAGATGAAGCTATTACATGAAATGAGTTTGGGGAATTACCAATAGAGTTCAATTATCCATGTTACTCTTATAGAAGGTTGACTGACTGTGAAGAGTGCTGATTCAGCTGGACAGCCTTGCTATTTCTAAGACAGAGCTGTCCTTATTCTTTTTGTCACTTTTGTACAGAATATACATTATAGTGCATTTGTGAACATATAGATCCTCACTTCCCCAATTAATCTGTGATTAATGCAATTAAAAATATAATCATGATCACTTAAATCAGCTTGCAGTAATAATAATAAATAATAATATAATAAGTAATAATAATAAAATAAAGGAATAAAGTCTCAATATTCATGCCTTTCACTGAGGGCCCATGTTCCTGATACAAAGAAGAGAAGAAACACAGGTGAGCTACTTTTTTGAAGGCAAGGAAAACCGCTATAGCCCACATGGTGTATGACACGTGGCATATATGGCTACTAAATTGTCTTAAACTGCAATTAGTATGTAAGCTTAAGAGAATATTTAAAATGAAAGGAATGTGCTATGAATATTAGAAAAATATTGCCAGTACTCAAAGGTATTGACTTCTCCTGCATTAATTTGTAACAATCCTTCCTAAATTTAGTTGGATAATGTCTTTACTCATTCAAATCTTAATCATACCTCAAAGTCCAAATTAAGATGAACTTGTCTATCTTGAGATATGCCTGTGTAGTTACCTCACATAATTATTTAACTTATTAATTATCATTTGACTTTTCACAAGAGAAACCAGTATTATCTCCCACACTAGACTGTAAATTCTTCCAGACCAGGGGCCGTTTGTGATCTACCCTTGTATCTTTCCTCAGGATGTAACAAAGTTTTAAAAGTATTTGGGTTGGACTGTATGGAATTACCCTTATTTGATTTTTTTTTTTTTTCTTTGTGGTACGCGGGCCTCTCACTGTTGTGGCCTCTTCCGTTGCGGAGCACAGGCTCCGGACGCACAGGCTCAGCCATGTCACAGGCCATGTCTCACGGGTCCAGGCCATGTCTCACGGGTCCAGCCTCTCCGCGGCATGTGGGATCTTCCCGGACCGGGGCACGAACCCGTGTCCCCTGCACCGGCAGGCGGATTCTCAACCACTGTGCCACCAGGGAAGCCCCTATTTGATCATTTTTGATCCATAAAAAAGTCAGTTTCATATGGTTCAACCTAATACTAGTTGTTCTAGAAATAATTGTGGAATGAGTAGAATTATATTTAAAACTTTAAATTCATATATATATATATATATATATATATATATATATACATGAAGTCATTTAGAATAGATGACTGAATTTTTATTTTACTTTTTCTAGTAGCTGCCCGGTCCCAAACAGCTTTATTAGCTCATTAGCTTCCAGACAAGATTTTTAAAAAATGAATATGACTACCTATTTTCTAGGGAAATAAGCATAATTGAGATAACAGATCATAAAGTACTAACTCTCTCAGCACGGTAATGCCAATATTGAATTTTTTTTCTGGCACTGTTTACTTGTTGATAAAATCATTCTTTAGAATACTATTAGTTGTAGGTAATCATTATTTTGAGTGCTTACAATATGCCAGGCACTGTTCTAAACATTTCACGTCTATAAACTCATTGAATCTGCACCTCAACCCTGTGAAGTGGGTAATATTATCTTTTTTCAGATGAGCAAATTGAGGCATGAAGAGGTAATTTGCTTGAAATCACACAACTAGTAATTGTAGAACTGGGTGTCAAATTCAGGCAGTCTGGCTTCAATCTTTCTTTTAAATGCCGCTGGAATTCTAATCAATAGAAATAGAGTTATTTAAAAAGTAGAATAAATTAAAAATCATTTAGCCTTATGAAAGACATAGCATCCAGTGAAGACTTTATAATTTAGAGTTACAGAGTTGAATAGACCATACCTAGGGCTTGAAAACCTGCTGCTTTAGTTCTTTCATAAGTAATTCAAAATCATTTTGAATTGTAGCGCCTCGGTTTTCTACATTAAAAACTGGAATTCATAGTACGGAATCCTCTATAAGAATTTTATGAGGATCATATAACACATGATAATAAGAATCCTTAATTAATCAGGCAGGTATATATTTATATTTGGTTATGAATATATGCATAAAAATATTTTGTAAAATTACATTTAATGCTACTTTTTTATAATCAACATATGTTTTCTAATGAAGATATTTGTTTTCTTTGGTACTTAAAAACTATACAAAATCACACAAGCAGAGAATACATAAGGCTGCTTAACTGGGTACAGTAATCAGTAAATTGAAATATATATACATATATAATGCACATTATGTATACATAATTATATATACTTATACAATATGATTAGTAAAAGAATTTATCTTAATTTATAGCTGTAAGTACTTTTTATAATTGAACTTTGTTTTAACAATAAATGAACTAATCCAGTGTGATTTCCTCTAAGTTTTCACAAAAAGGAACACACTTTTCTCTGGAATTCAGCATCAAATAGTGATAAAAGCATTAGATGAGGAATTGGGCATTTGGCTTTAAATTTCTGGGTCTGAAGTTGGATTGGCTGGAAAAATCAGACAATTAAATTAGATGATTTTATGTTGTTCAAATGACAACTTTCTGCAAGTGTCTTAAAGCAAGACTTGTTTATCAGTTCTAAAATCTATGCTCCAGGAAATGCAATTCTGTTCCTAATAAAATAACCAGGCTACCCTTCCCTTTAAGAAAACAGCAAAAAGAGAAGAGCCATGCATTTTTCTTAGATATAGACTTAGGAGCTTAGTATAATAAGTTGGGCCATTCAAAACCTGTGAAGATTTTTCTACAAGGAGATCCAAGAAGCCGTCAATCATGGCTATGTTTGGAAAGAGTTACTAGAAAAAGTTGGAGGTGTGGTGAAGCACTGGAGGCTTAGAATTTTTAAATCAGACCTTTCTGAAATGCTTGAGTTTTCCGATCATTTCCATGAATTAGAGTTTTGAATGTCATCAGGGGGTTGTCCTGGGGAGCAAATTGTGGGTGATTCTGTGGTGTGTTTTTGTTGCTGTTCCTGCTTTAGAAGAAGTGCTTGAAAAGTCAAACTAAAGTAGTGTTCAAGTTCAGTCGGTGAGAGGAGAGTGGTGTTAGGCAGTGTTACCTTCTTACACGCAGTGATGGAGCTACCCAAGCTACTTCCCGAGCTGCCGCTGGCGCTGCCCTGCTGCAGTTCCGGAACCTCATACATCAGGGGTGACTCCAACTCGCTGTTTGTGCCCCAAAACACAAAAGAGAACACATTCTGGTGAATCATCTCCGTACTCAGAAAGAAAGAAGCATGACGTGGTTTTATGGAAAATCATCTTTTCAGACTGTGTGGAACACTGCAACCCTCCTGCTGACATTGCTGTTTGCCTCTTTGTTGGTTTCACTTTTGTAATTGGTGGAAGCACTATGACCTATTCCATTGTGAATAGAAAATTGCGACCCATCACCTTCCAGTGTAGGTGGATGGACACAGCGCATCTGCGTGACTTCTAGCAGGGTTGACATCTTTTCTTAAGCAAGCAGTTTTAAAACCCAAGGAATATCCTTTCAATTTTCACATTAATTCTGCTCGGCCAAAATGGACACATAAAAATTACTTATTTTGGGCTTCCCTGGTGGCGCAGTGGTTGAGAGTTCGCCTGCCGATGCAGGGGACACGGGTTTGTGCCCCGGTCCGGGAAGATCCCACGTGCCGTGGAGTGGCTGGGCCCGTGAGCCATGGCCGCTGAGCCTGCGCGTCCGCAACGGGAGAGGCCACAACAGTGAGAGGCCCGCGCACCGCAAAAAAAACCAAAACCAAAACAAACAAAACAAAACAAAAAAAACCCAACTCATTTTATTTTTTAAAATGAGGGAAAAACATAATTTTAACTGGGAGGAAGGGTGGTACTGTGAAACGAACATGAGCTTTAGAAAACACAGGTCATCTCTTTATCATCTCTGTGGCTGGAGATGGTATCTTAACTTCTCTGTCTCCATAATTCTAGACTTCTATCCTTTTCCCCTATTTCTGTCAAATATTGGTGGGCTTGACTATATATGGGGCTGTATAAATATTTTTAAAGATTTGAAATTATTTCTGCAGCCTCAAGGTGTGATATAAATTGAAATTATTTTTAGAATATTTAGAAAAATTAAGATTCAGAGGGGTTTTTGGTATTTAAATTAGGCTAAATATTTTTCTTCTGAAAATACACAAATTTGGGTTTTAAAAAAATGTACTGTTATCTCAAGTCTACACATTTTATTTTCATGGTTGTTTGCCACATAGAACATATACAATTCATTGAAATACATTTTTTGGAATACTGTCTAATGATTCTTTATGCAATTATCAACCCAAAATATAGAATTTTTTTCTTAAGAGAAGCACAATAGAAAATCAGTTAAATAAACAATGTATTTCTGAATAACATATAACCCTCATGCTTTAAGTTCTGAATTAGTCAACTTTCACTGCATTGCAATTAACCATAAGTCAAATATTGCATGTATGTAGTCTGTTTGTATTTCTATTATTAATTATATGAATAACATTTTTACATGACTGCTTATGGTGCTACGTAACAGATCAGAAATTTGGGTAAAAATTTCAAAGAATAATTCAAGTAAGATCCGCTTTATTTTAAACTTTATGTATTATTTTCTGAGAAGTTGCCACCTTGAGGAATAGAATGAGTATAATTTAAATGAAAAGATAGCACCCATGTTATTTTTGTTGAACTAGTGAAAGGTTGCAAAAGGAAGGAAGGAAGGAAGGAAAGGAAGGCGAGGGGAGGAAGGGAGGGAGGGGGAAAGGATGCAAAAGCTAACTGGCTCCAGATACTGGCTATAACTTCTTAGCCAGGATACTGCCTAGCTTTTCAGGGTCTGTCTCTTCTTTTATAGATGACATGTTTGGAGTAAAGTCTGTGGTCCCTGCTAGCTATGGACATCACTTTCAAAATATCATAGAAAGTCTGAGTTTTCAGCCGTATTTTTACAGGCTTCCCACACATGAGGTTATAGCTTTTTACGCTATTAAGTGTGATTCTCCCTCAAACGCAACTGCAGATGTCCCTCTGAATGCTTTCTTGGCCACAGGAAAGTTTGGCTTTTACACAAACACGAAACACGTGAGGTTCCAAATCATTTTCACGTGGAAGACAGGACCACAGACCAAGCTAACTTTGGGCTGTAATAACTTGGCCCATAAGTCAGAGAAATTGTATGTTATTTCTTCTAGGAGCCAAAGCTCCATGTGCAGGGGTTCAGGCTGAAGAGTCTACAAAGCTACATGTCCTGTTTGCTACTGTGTCTCTTAGGCAGCTCTGGTGAGCTGGTGGATCACTTCCATCCAGGCCACCAAAGGACTTAGGTTCACTGTTAGGACACCTCCCATGTCTCTTTGCAGGGTTATTGGTCCTGAGAGTGGGAAGTAGGCAGACTGAGAAGTAAGGTGGAGACAAACCTGATATAAAACAGAGTAGAAACAGAGCTTCAACAATCTGTGATCGTTCTAAAGGGGGATCACATCTAACTTAGGGAGAGTAGGTCTAAAATCAGGGAGTAATGGGAACATCGGGAAAAGTGAAAGATCACCCATGGAAGTTCCTTGTTTTCCCATGAAGCACACTGTATATGACTGCAAGTAGCCACGGGTGCTATAGTAATTACTATGTACATAAAAGTTTAACTGCTGAGCTAGTCTAATGGGAAGAAGAAATGACAAGTCTACCCACATGTATCCTGAAAGCCCTTCTGCCTTTAAGATGATTGTGAGATCCTGGTCTGAGATGGAGGTGAAGAAGGGAATTTGAAACTGTTGCTTGCCTGTAGGGCTCACGCCATTTGTTCTAAGGCTAAGCATGTATAGCATTAAAAAAAAAAAAAAAAATATATATATATATATATATTTGTTTATTGTTATAAGAATTAAATGAGGCAATAGAGTCACATAGTGGGACTAAAATCTGTGCATTACTTCACAATAACTGTGAGGCAACTCCTTGCACCAAAGCCAATGCATCTTTCACTCTCCTGAAACACATTATGAATCAATTTATTGACACCTATATCCAAAATATATCTAGAGAGGCATATCTTTTAAATCATGTGACATGGATGTAAATTTCCAGTAGGTGGCTACAACACAGCCCAATCTGTTCCCATGTCTTTGGAATGGAAATGGAATTTTTAGAGTATTTGCAAAAATATTGTCTCTAGAGAAGCAGAACATTTGCTGCTACAGGATGAGACAGAGATGGCAAGAACATGAAACTCATGCATTTATTAAAATGAGTTCAAACTGACATTAAAGGAACTGCTGTCAAGATACAGTACAGCCTTATAACTTGCTCCTAATGAGTATGGCTGCAAATACTTTCCTGGGACATTTTCATTTGATTTTGACAAGTGTTGACAGTATTTATTAAGCACATCCTTTCAGACTGGTTTCGTGCTGAGACTGCTAAATACATTTCAGTGAGGAGGAAGATGAAGGTAGGAAAGGAGGTACAAAAGCAGAATTTAAAGTAGTGACTTTAAAAATATTACCGGAAGAGAAGCAGACTCCTTTGTAGAGCAATGTTATATATGAATTGCCCGAGTCCTGAGCTGTCACCACGCTGCAATCATTAATGATTCATGCAGTGTGAATAAGTGGGTCACCATCAGAAAATAGCCTAAGGAATATTCAGTTATTTCACCAGAGTGAAGTGTCCAGTTACTGGAAACTGAGTTGTTTATATGCTGCTACTCAAAGTTTGGTCTATGAACCAGCAGCACTGATATCTCTTGGAAGCTTGTTAGATACCCAGGAGCTCAGGTCCTGCCCTAGAACTACTGAATGAGAGCTGTATTTTGACATTAAACTCAGGTGATTCGTATTCTCATTAAAGCTTGAGAAGCATTTATCTAAAGTATTAAGTTAAATATACCTTCTTTTTTGCCCTTGAGCCGTTGCACATGTTACTTCTTTTAGAAACACTCTTCTCAGTCCCCTTTCTTCTTCCTGGATAATTCCTTCTCTATCCTTTGGGTCTCAGTCTATAAATCACTTCTTGCACTTTCTCCCTTCCCTCTTTCTGCCAAGGAGGCCACTACTCCTCTCCAACCTCCATTGTCCAATGCACAGACACAAACATACACTCTCACCTCTTCCCACCCTCTTCCCAACGCTCAACCCAACCCAAGAAATGAGATCGACACTCTTCTTGTGTGTTCCAACAGCACCCTGAACCTTATCCTGCTATAGCCTTTGTCAAAATGATATATAATTATGTAATGTTTGTCTGTATCCCCCTTTAGGCTGTAAATACTGAAAGATTAGGGACCCCTTACAACCTAGGATGGTGCTAGGCAGTGATGGATGCTCAATTAGTATTTATTAATGTTGTTTTTTCTTATCTTTCTGAGCATCCTGTTTGACCTCAAAAGATTATGCACAAAAGAGTGTTTGAATTCAATGCTGACTTTTCTGCAGTGGTGACATATGGTGAGATAAGCCACATCTGAGAAGATAATCTAAAGTATTTCCCAGGATAATTCTAATGAAAAGGGATCCTGCTGCTATTGTTGCGAGAGTCTAGTAAACACAGTGAAAGTTAGACAATTTTAAGATTCTAAAAGGTAAGATTTCTTATCTTCTTCCCCACTTAAAGAATGCTTTCAGTGAAATATAGTAATTGGTTTGATTGTCTCATTTCTGTTAACGATATCCACTCTTGAGCTTTAATACTAAATCCTCTAATCACGACATTCGGAAAAAAAAATAAAAGCTCACATCTATCAGAAGGTATTTTGAGCAAAGAATCAAGTTGCTCTTGTTAAAGCCAGTTTAACAATGTGCCACAACCTAGAATTTAGAGGATTTTAAAATACACATTTGTGTGGTTCAAAATGAAAATTTGCTAAAGTGAATGTCCTTTTATGCTCAGCTAAAGGGATTAACTTGTTAGATAAAGCTCAGGGGTTTAGGTTAGTCTTTCAAAAACTGATTTGTTTCTGGAAACATAAAAAGACTCTGAAAACCCACAAGAATCTTGAGAAAGAAGAACAAAGCTGGAGACATCACACTCCCTGATTTCAAACTATATTACAAACCTACAAAATCGTGTGATACTGGCATAAAAACAGACACATAGATCATTGGAATAGAATAGAGTCAGAAATAAATGCACACATATAGGGTCAATTAATTTATGACAAAGGAGCCAAGAACATACAATGGGGAAAAGGCGGTTTCTTCAGTAAATGGTGTTGGGAAAATTGAGCAGCCACATGACAAAGAATGAAACTGGACCACAACCTTACACCACACACAAAAATTAACACAAAATAGATTAAAGGCTTGAACATAAGACCTGAAACCATAAAACTCCTAGAAGAAAATATAGGCAGTAAGCTCACAGATAATTTTTAAAATCTGACACCGAAAACAAAAGCAAAAAAAGCAAAAACAAACAAATGAGACTGCGTCAAACTAAAATGATTCTGCATAGCAAAGGAAACCATCAACAGAATGGAAAGACAAACTACTGAATGCGAGAAAATATTTTCAAATCATGTATCTGATAAGGGGCTAATATCCTAAATATGCCAAGAACCCATACAACTCAATAGTAAGAAACTGAACAACCCAATTAAAAAGTGGGCAGAAGATCTGAATACTGATGGCCAATGAAAAGATGGTACATGAAAAGATGCGCTACATCATTAATCATCAGGGAAATGCAAATCAAAACAATGATGAGCTATAACCACATGCCTGTTAGAATGACTATTAGTAAAATGACAAAATAACAAGTGTTGGAGAGGATGTGGAAACAGGGAACACTTGTGCACTGTTGGTGGGATGTAAATTGGTGCAGTCACTATGGAAAACAGTTTGTGGCTCCTCAAAAATTAAAAATACAACTATCATACAATCCAGCAATTCCATTTCTGGGTATTTCTCCAAAGAAACCAAAACCACTCATTTGAAAAGATATACGCACCCCATGTTCATTGCAGCATTATTTACAATAGCTAAGATACAGAAACATCCTAAATGTCCATCAATGGATGGGTGGATACACACACTCACACACACACACATACACACACTGCAATATTATTCAGCCATAGAAATGAATGAAATCTTGCCATTTGCAACAACATGGCTGGATCTTGAGGGCATTACGCTAAGTGAAATAAGTGAGACAAAGAAAGACAAATACTGTACAATCTCTCTTATATGTGGAATCTATAAACATATACATATGTGTATGTATATCTATATATCTATATCTATTTATATCTTTATCTATAAAACAAGAGGGAGAGGTAGGTGGGAGAAATAGGTGAACTGTTTTTGTTTTTTAAATTTTAAACAAATTTAGTCAAAAAATGATTTGTATTAAAAATCGCATGATATGTTAGTTTCTTTTACCTTCATCTTCTGACCAGTCTGTTGACAAACACACCCTCCTTGACCAAACTTTAGTCAAGTTCCTCTGAACCATCTTTTCAACTAGATTTTGACCTTAGTCTGCTGAGCCCAGTTTTAGCAAAGAATCCTGCTAAGTCAGTTTAGTAAAATTCTCCACCCTTGATATCTACTTAAGTTCCTCATCCTTCACCCTTAATATCTAAGTCCTTGGTCAGACTCTAGCAAGAATCCTGTCAGGCCATTTTAGCAAGGATCCCCCTCCACTTGATATCTCCTCTTAGTAATTTTCTATCCACTGAACCCCCACCCTGCCCAATGGTTATAAATCCCCAATTGTCCCCATTGTATTTGGAGCTGAGCTCAGTTCTATAAAGAGTTATCTCTCTCCCCTACTGCAGTAGCTCAAATAAAATGTCTTGCATTTCTAACAAGTGTCTGGTGCAAGGTTTTTCTTCTACACTGTGTAACCTTCTGTTCCATCTCTGGTAAGAAATTCACATGTTTTTCCTTCTGTACTCATGTTTTTATTTTCTGGGTTGGAGACATCAGAGCATGGCTTTCTCATCATGTCATCCATGAGAATTAAATATGTCACCAGCTTATCAATGACTAGCAGACCTACAAACTCCTCATTAATTTTGTAGGATTTTACTAAAAGTATTACAGGAAATGACTACTCAACCCTGAAAATATTTAAAAACCACCGTTATGCCCTGTTTTAATTTTTAAAGGTGACCAAAGAACTGTAGAATGGTGAATTCCAGACTTTTTTGATCTCCTGGACCAGTAAAATAACAATAACAAAAACAATAGTATTATAAAGCAACCAAGCTTTTATTTTCCCAAATAAGGACCTTTAAAGAAAATCCTTTACTACCTCTCTCTCACATTCATTCTTCAAAGAAGGGACATTTAAACAATGTAATGACACTATGATACCTTATCTAAGAATGAAGAATATTTCTTTTTAAGAAAAGATGGTTGACCAACTTCGCTATAATTTTTTTGTCCTCAGATCAGTGAAAATGTTGCAGACCTGAGTTTGTGTACTTTTTGTGGGGTACTATTAAAAAATGACAATAAAAAGAGTATAAACAGATCATTTATTATTAATCATAAAACAAGTGGCTCAAATGAACAATATTCTGTGGGTCAGAATACTGTGCTTTGCAAATTCATGTATTATCTCTGAGTAAATAGGTGACAACAAATAGTGGCCTCAAGAATTTAATCACTACCTTAGGAGTTTATTTTTGTACCTTAAAAGGTGGTTTCACAATCTCAGCCTTCACCAAGACGCCCAAGAAATAATTTTGAAATATAACTCCTTGTTCAGAAAAGAGGATCAAGCAAAGCAAAAGAACAAGATAGCTTAGCTTTCCCCCCACCCTTCTGTTAATGAGGGCTAGGGGGAGACTTTTGAAAACATATGCCCTACAAATGACGTGTGCAAAAATATTATTTTAATGTCAGACAAAAAGTGTTGCTAAGTTAGTGTTGCATGAACATGCATTTATACATGAAGACCGTTAGATGCTTACTATTGATTTATTTATCCCAAAGTGCTTTATTTCTAAAAAAATGATTTAGATGTTATTTGATTGGAGGGTCAAAACACATCATATATGTCACTGCATTTTGCTGCATCTAGATTTCAGTTCAGATACTTAATAATATGTTACAGTAACCACCTCCACTCCCAGCTAATTTCTGTTCTTCCACCAAACCACCTGGGCAAGTGCCTCATTCTGTTATACAATCTTCTTTATATTACTTCTGAACATATTACCATCATTTAATGCATAGCAGGTGCTTAGCATCTATGGAGTGTTTTACACAGTCTTTTAATTATATCTGTTTTATAGATGGGAAATCAAGGACTAGAGGTAAATGTAACCCAAGTTTATATCACTGGTAAATAAGTGATCTGAGACTTGCCCTTCTTCTTTTACCTCTACACCATGTTATTTTCCATTGTAACTTCTAATTTTCCTTCTAATCCTTTGCTTGTATGACCATGACCTCTAAATGAGTCCCAAAGTAGCCAAATCCTAGTGCTTTGGTATTTGAGAAACCTAGGTTCAAGTTTCTATTTTTACCACTTGTTAGCTGGATGAAATTAGACGTGTGACTTAAACCTCTCTGAGCATTCGTTTCCTCATCTGTAAGATGCAGATTATAATACAAGCTGTGTCATGGAACTGTTCTGGTAGTTAAATGGGGTTATTCTTGTAAAGCAGTAGCATAGTGTTGGCATAGGGAAAGCACTCAATATTAAATTGGGAAATGATACCGTGTTAAGCCCTGTAAATTTACTTACTCTTAAGAGTCTCCTTATTAGATTTTAAGTACATTTTGATAGTAAATTAAACATAATACATGCAGGCCTTTTGAATAAATGCATAAATACTTGTTATAGTGACATTTTTCTGTTCTCAGTTCTGAGTTTCTAAAATATATATATATACTTATGCTGACTCTTGACTATTACCATGAGGTTATAAAATAAAGAATGATGAAACTTTTTTAAATCCAAGAGAACATAAAATTCATTCAATTAGTCTAAAGCTGTACAAATATATGGCCTGTTCAGACACACAGTCTTATGTTTGTCAACATGGGGAAATATTCAGATCATTGAAGCAAAGCCCCAAAGCTTACAGAGGACTAGTCTGACTTCAGTGAAAATTTGAATTGAAAGTGTTTCTTGAGGAAAGAAGTTGTATTGCTTAAATGCTACTTTAATTGAAAAAATTTAATAAGACTAATAAATACATAAGAATGATTTTTTAAAGCGTTTAATATATATTTTCCTCTGTGTTTCTGTTTGCCCCCTTCATTTGCTTGGCAAACCCTTTCTTCTGAGATGCTGGGAGTTAGGCTTCTGTGAAGCCTCTGTTTCAGGTATCATCAAAAATCACGTTGAGGAACTGATATAAGAAATGTTAGGAGAGGGAGGAAAAGGGATGTATCCTGGCTTGAGCCATGCTTGTTGGTCATTTACATTCAAAGTCAGTTATATGAGAGTGGGTTAATGAAGAAAAAAGGAGTGAAAGAAGAAAGATAAGAAATGTAGCTGTGTGTGAAAAATATGGGCCTGTGTCATTCTGATGTGTCTAGTGATTGTTGTACAGTATAGTTTTAAGAAGTCTTTGTTGATAAATAAATGAGTGAATGAGTTTTGTTGGTCTCCTAAGTTAGGAAAACTCGCATACTATTCTGTCAATCAAGATAATATGTCATATTTTACATGTTGCTTCTGAGGGTATAAATGTACGTGGCTTTTTTGAAAAACAATCTGGACATACGTTTCACAACTCTTATTCATACCTGTTACTCAGTACCGCCCCTTACAAGAATGTATTCTAAAGAACAGACACTGAGATAAAGACTCACGTACCGGATGTTCAACTCAATAGCATGAGTAGAGAAAAACTGAAAATAAATAATACATTCACTAATAGGTACACTGGTGGAATTAATATGCAGATATTAAGATGATGCCTCTTCCCCATAAATACAAAATGACTTGGGAAAATGCTCCCCTATTGAATGAATACAGCTGAACACAAAATGTTATACAATATGACTCCCGACATAGGTGGCATCCTTTTAAAATGTAAGATTAATCCGGTCATTTCTATGCTTAAAACCTTGCCATAGGTTTGCATTTCACTTCGAGTAAAATTGTAAGTCGTTGCCACGGACTACAAGGCTCTATATGCTTGAAATCCCATGACCTCTGAGACTTTGTGCCCTTCATACTCTTCCTGCCTCTCTCCACTCTGGCTACACTGGCCTTCTTGCTAGTCCTAGAACAGGACAGGCACACTGCTGCCCCCTCTGCTCTTTGTCTGCAAAATCCCTTCGTATTACCTCCTTCAGGTCTTTCCCAAATGCCCCTTCTCGCTGCGGCTTTTACTGACCATCCTGGTGTCACCCAGGCCCCCCATCCCTGGAGTTTCCATCTCTCCTACCCTGCCTTATTTTTCTCAGTATCAATATCATCTTCTAAAATTCTATAGGATGTATTTATTTACTATGTTTATTATTTATTGTGGTTCTCTCCTCCCTGTGCTCTCCCGCAGGTTTATTACCTGCTGGGTATAAACTCCAAAAATGTGGGGATCTTTTTCGGTTTTTCATGAGGCATTCTCAGGCCAAACATAATACCTGGCATATAGTAGGAGCTCAGTAAATGTTTGTTAAATCAATGAGCTAATTAAAACAAATGTATACATAGTTTCATACGCATAGAAACATATGAAAATGTTAACAGAACTTATCTTTGGGTAAATGGATTACTTGTGACATTTTCTTTCTTGTTCTTTTCTACATTTTCTAAATTCTTTATATTCTTTACACACGTGTGTGTGTGTGTGTGTGACTCAAAAGAACTCTTTATTTTAAAATGTGTGATCTCTGTAAACTCTGAAAATCTAGTGCTCATGAAAAAAATTGGAAATGCAAAATCTATTATACTGACAGTCATAAGGGATTTCCCCGATTATTAAATAATTTTTTTCCTTCAAAATCAAATGAAATTTGCCATCTTAACATATAGGTTACCATTTTAGTGATGAGTTCTCATGGGACCCACCAAAGCTACCACAGTGAAAATGGATTAATGTGACTGTTAGAAGTAATAAAGCAACAAAACGAGCCTTTAACCAAAGGTAACCTCCATGGCAAAGCTTTTATGCTGAAGAGTCCTTTGTCATGGTCTGCTGTATATGAGCACATCTGGTTTTCCTTATATCTCTGGGGGATAAGGCTGTTGAACGGCTTCACAGTTGTCTGTATAAGTAACTGGCCAGATGAAATTAAACTTCGACAGTCCTATGGAGCAAGCTCTGATTCTGGATAATGAGATTTTACTTAGATCAGGAGCAGAAGATCCTGGAAGCTGCTGGATGGCATTACCTGCACAGTTTAAAATAGCATCATCACGCCAAAATACCGATCACCTCGAAAGGAGTAGCTCCTGCTCTCCTAATGGGTAAGGACAGCCAATGCTAATGGCTTCATTTTTCTGAAACTATCTTAATAGTTTAAAGAATTTTTATTGAGGTCTTTTTTGGGTATATTAGATTATCTTTTAAAATATCCAAAGCCTGTAGGAAGCATCTCATGTGTTAGAATGAGGTTGAATAATGTTCCTTTAAAGGGGGCAGGGGGGATTACATTTCCCAGATCATTCCTGCTCTCAGACATGTGGTAAGCACAGTAGGATTTATACATCTAAGTCACTATGGAACCCTACAAAATACTTAGCACCATGTCTACCAATTAATCAGCACTCAAGAATATGATACGATCAACAAATGGCACCACAAAAATTTTAGTGATTTATCTCCAATTGTCAGATAAAGGTGAACATGATCTTTTAATTCTATCTCTATGCTTTTGTCTGTGAGAGTCTATAGTCCTGAAATACAAATGTTTGTAAAACTAACATTTAGCTAGAAATAATGTATATAAACCATAAGTGGAACTGTCATTTTTTATCAAGAAAAAATTCATGTAAATTATAATTGCAATATTTGAAACCAATAGAATGAAGAAACATTTAAGAACATCCACACACTAAACAATATGCCATATGAGAAGATTTGTGATTAATATAAATATATATGTCAAAATTAAAAAACTATCCTTATGACATGTGATGTAGTAAAAATACTACTATGTGCTGGAAGTTGGAAGACTTGAATTTGGGTCTCAACTGTCACTTTACTAGCTTTATCTTGGGAAAGTTACTTAATCTCTCTGAGCCTCAGTTTTCTCATCTGTTAAATGGGACTAATATTATTTACTTTAGTGTACAAGGTTTGCTATTAGTGAAAGGAGAAAATCTCAGTCAATCTTAATAGGTACACTTGGCTGAGCACCCACTCTATCCCAGTTGTTGAGACAGGACCTTTACATTTGTCACTTCATATCTTCAGAGTAGGGGAAGTGTTATTACTCTATTGCATTCATAAGAAGACTGAGACAAAGAGGTTCGGAGTTTGCTCAGAGTTACACAGTTAAGTGACATAATTTGGGATCCAAGCCTAGATGAACCTGACCCCAGTCTGTGCTCTTTCCCCGAGGCCTGATGTCTTCACATGGTGTCACTTGCTTTTGCCACATGCTAACTTTCTTAAGAACCGTGTTTTTTCAGGGTACTCTCATTTCATGGGGACCCTGGGGTCCAGAGAAGAGCAATGCGGACAAGGTTGAGGGTTTGCAGGAGGAGATGTGCTGCTGCACCAGACTGGATGGATGGTCCTCTTGAGGGAAGAGGGGGACTTGAATCATAGAGAAGCATCACCAAACACACTACCAGGCCTAGACCTCCCTGAAAATGAAATAGAAAAGCATCCTCCTTTTGTGAGTGGAGGGATGAGGAAAACTGTCCAACTGAAAATATCCACCGCCTGTCTAATCTCGATGATGGAATCCCTACTAATGACTTGGAGTCAGTCATTTAAACTAGAAGAGAGTAGCAGGAACCCAAAGGGATGGGGCACAGAAAGGGTAAAATTTGACGTTAAAAAAGAGGTCAGGTGCACGGCACAATTTGCAGTTTGGCACCATGAACCAGGAAGCCTGCAAAGTCCCGGTCAAAATCCGAGGGCTGGGAGCCCAGGGGGCGGATGGAATGCTGGCATGAAAGAAGAGGCCTCGGTCATGACTTGGCTGTATGTCCTCCTGGACACCACCCCCCACAACCAACCTGGATTCCTGGGAGTGTCTCCTGGCAGACAAGGCAGCAGAGAGGTAGGTGGGTGAGTTTGGTTCAACTACCCACATGGCTGATGGAGAGGACCACACCCACAATAAAGGAGTTACAAACAGGAGCAGTTTTGGAGAGGAAGCAGGAGAGGAGAAGGGTGGCGGGGGGTGGGGGGGGAAGAAGCAAGTTTTAGTATCATTCAAGGGGAAAGACACAGCAGAGTAGGCTGTCTTTAAAAAGAACAAAAATAGCTAGATGATGAAGTTGTAATAATTTTTAGAAACTCAGAAAAGGGTTCAAAGATTTCATGCATATTTTCAGGTAGTGTCTGTCCTGGGTAATACCCTGGATGTGTGTCTGAGATTGGGCTCCACATCTTGGATGAATCAAACGGTAAATTAATCTTGTAGATAAGACTTTCAGAGACTTCCAACCTGGTTTATGGGTATCTATAGGTGAGGAGCTCAGTTTGTGCTACTCAAACTTATTATTTTAATATTAAGATTAATATTAAGAGAATAGTGGGGCAACAGATTTTTATGGATATTTGTTACAGCTTCATTGAAAGCCTTGTAATTAATTTTCTGTACAATGCTTACCTGTAGGCATGCTCTAGCTCTTTGTTTTTCAGTCAAAATGAATAGTATATTACCTCAAATCTCAAAGGCTATAAAGCCATTATAATATGTTGGAGCACAAAATAAACCAGGAGTCGGTGAAATTATCATCACATCTCCATTGCTGGTAGTTACTGGTACATAATTAGAATTCAAGGGAATTTTACTGTGTGGATGAGGATGCCAGAGAACAAAGGCAGTAAAACATCAAAGATATCACAGCAGGAGACACCTGATTTGGGGGCATGGGGTAAAAGGCGTGAATGAGTTACGCCCTCCCTCTTGGACGCCCCCATCCCACTTTTAATGTAGCTGCTTGATATATTTAAAATGCAATACAATTTTCCTTTTAGTGAGAAATAGCATTACCAGTTTTTGTCTGTAAGAAAATATTTATTCTTGCAGGATATTTTCATTGAATATAGAATTCTAAACTGGCCATTATTTTCCTCTATATATCAAAGATATCACTTCATTATCTTGGGAATCCCAGTTATGCTTTTGTGAAGTCAGCTGTCAATCTAATTGTCAATTTCATTTAAAGGCGTTGTATCTTTTTTTCTGCCTGCTTTTAAGATTTTCTGTCTATTTTTGATGGCCTGTTGATATTTAGCTAATAATTTATTAAGTTATCTACTCTTCAATTCTTTTAGTAAATTTTAAAGCAATTTTAGTCATTTTAAGCAAGAGCAATGATGAATAATTTTAAAAATATCACTGGAGTTAAAACTGATAGGCCTTGAAAATTATCTCATGGTGTTGGGAAAGACACAGAGAAAGAAAAATATTACCAACAGATTTCAAGGTTGAGAAACATGAGAGATCTAATAATGTTTGTGAGCAGACGAGAAGATCAAATTAGGAAAAACTGACCTATCTCCTGAAAAGCTTTTCATAAAGAATTAAGAAGCAGTTGGATGGAGAAGGAAGTAGATAATTAAGTGACCCAAATGTACCTACTTACTCAGTTAAACATTTCACGCAATAGAAACAAGCTGTAGCAAAAACAATAACAACAATGGTAATAATTATTACCACGGATAATTATTATATAATACTATAATTAGGTATTAATAATTATGTGTTCCCCTCAGAAGTTAAATAAAACCATCTTCATTTTAAAATAAAGTTGTGTATAGCTAAAATGACTTCCGTTTTTCAAGATGGACCTGATTTCAAATCATTTGCTCAACTGTACTTCAAAACCACATACTTGGTAGAGCAGGTGTCTTGATTCTTAGTTTGAAAAACATGGTACTTATATATAGTTATGAATAGCACACAATGTCTTTCTTGGAAAGCAAGCATACTTTAGAAGTTTACTTCTACACGATATATCAAACTGCTCAGGCAGAGAAAACACAATATGTGAATTTATTAATAATCTTATTAAATCTTCTTTTTTTGTGTTATAAATTCATTATAACAATGCTTTGTCATTGTGTTTGTAGATTTCTTTTGCAGAAAAACCTTAGATAAAGTGACTCACATACAAAATTCAAGTAGCATGCATGATGCCTCCCTGCCAGATCTGAATTGCTTTCCCCACAAAAACATCTTTACCCTAATGGAAGTTGAGTAGCACAGTCCAGCATATTAGAGATGGCTCTTTACTCTAGTTCAGTTTAAAAAAGCAACTTTAAAATGATCAGGTTTTAGGATGAGATGTAAAAATGGAGGAAATAATCAAACATCTATTTTCTCTTTTCTCATGGGTTCATTCAACTAAAATAATAGTGAATGAATGAATAAAAACAGATAAATGAAGCTCATTATATTAGGTTCCAAGCTATAATGCTTAAATACATTGAGCTTTCAAGAGAAAAAAATATGTCTACATTTTCCACTTCATGAAAAATAGTATGTGAGCCAAGCGACATGTAAACCATTCTCAATGTGCAAAGAATATTAGGGAGATTTTTATAGTATACCTCTAAGCTTTTATATTTAAGAGGAAATTTTTAGTTAAAGTTTTAATTTGAGCAACACTTCAGAAATTGTAATAACAGATATTACTGGCTAAATTATATCTTTGTGCAATTTATAGATAAAATTTGAAGCCAATTATACCAGCATCTCTGTTTTGAAGGTTAGCAGTGAATACTCTTCTCACTCATTCAGCGGTAGCTATTTCTGAGATAAAACTTGATAAGAGTAAAAATTTTTTGCTTTCTAAAAGTAGATGATGAGACTAAAGCAGTTGGAACACAAATTATTAAATAGCTATAATCTATATGCAACTATTATTAATGAGAACCTCAAATATTAGGCCACATATGAATTATAGCAGCATAAGAAGGTTGTTCACTAAAAAGACCATAAAATATGATATATATACAAATATGCATTTCAGATTTTATAACTCTATAGATGCTCAAATAGCCAAGATTCAAGAAAGTGTGGCTTGTTCTTAGAAATCACATTTCACCCTTTCTAGGGGAAGTGGAGCACAGAATTCTAGTGAAGCTGAGCAGGTGAACAGGTTTCCTCATTATTAGGACAATATAGCCATGGGCACAGTAGATTTATACTATCGCTTCGTTAGATGCCACTGAGAAAAGTGAGCTGAGAGCAGACAGTGAGCAAATCCAGCCAGAGAGGTTATGTAAAGAGACGTCCAGGCTGCTTAGGGGCTTAAAACAATTAGTCCCTATTTCTAAAGTGTTCAAGAGTGCTATAAACATATTTCTGAGAGAAATCCTGTAAATTTAATATTCATAGAAAATTCTAGTTGCAGACAGGAAATAGGACTTCTATGTGGTACACGCAAAGAGGGCAAAGCAAAGACTCAAAGTTTAGGAGCACTTGTTCATTGTAGCTCAGGGAGGGAACTCAGCAAGCCATCCAGTTCATCAGTCAGTTTCCTGGCAGAGCAGAACTGAGCGTGTCCTATATAGAAGATCACCACGGTGAGGAATGTCTTCCCCTGTGAAAGAATTAAGCTAAGATATGCCAACTAAGAGAATAAGACTTCTTTTTCCCCCTCAAGACCTACTTTGAAATAAGATTACTCTCTTTTATCTGTACTGTCATAGAGTCTACAGTATGAGTTCCCAAAGAATCTGACACGGCATGTCTCAAATGTAGCTACATGTCGATTGTGAGATAACTACAAATGGGAACTGTGAAGAAGCTTTACTTATATTGGTATTCCTGATATATTCTTCTCCACTGCAGATGGACTTAAGCTTATCCCACCAACCAAAATTACAAGTGCAAGAGCTAATTAACATCAATAAACACTTATAGTTGTCTATTCCAGACCTTCTGGTCATTGACTCAGATTTACTTTGGAAGTTCTCATTTTCTAAGGTAAGATCTTCTAGAAACACACAAACATTTAATTTCTTCTGAAATTCAATCAAAATGAGATTTCTTTCTAATGATATGTTAACAGTTCCATTAGCCACTCTGTAAGCAGAAAAAGCAGAAGGAACATATTCATTCTGAGCGATTATAAAACTAAGTAGAAATCTGCATTTGCTTGTTTTTATTCTTTCAACAAATAGCTACTGAGCACCAAGAACGTGTGAAGTGCTCAAGATACAGCAGCGAATAAAACATACAAGACTCCTCACCACCTTGGGGTTTATGCTGTATTGGAGGAGAAAGACAAAAAAAAAAAAGCAATATATAGAAGTAAAAATATGTAAGAGACTGAAAAAATCACACTTGAATATTACTTTTATATAGTGAATATTTTCGCACATGTTGCCTAGTTTTTTTTTTTCTGCACACAAATAATGAGAAGTGATTCGGGAAACATTAATACACAAGTTCAGGATAGTTAAACAATTTTGCCAAAGTCACACAGTATATCAAAGAACATGCTCTTAACTCCAAGTCTTCCAATTCCACACCTTGGGAGTTTTCCGTCATAAAGCATCGTCTACACAGCAACAACAACAAAAAAGTAAATTAAATGTTCACAAGAGTTGTGTACTGAATATCATGGAAAGAGAATAGCCAAATGAACTGAACAATTGAATATATATCTGCATATTTCAGGGCTCTCCACTCACTGTCTCAAAGAAAGCTGGACAATGAGAAAAGAATATAGCAGCTGGATAACTTGCAATAAAACACCTGTTATCCTCTTTTTACATTTTTTTTGATGGAAATTGCTTTCAGAGGATTTCTGAGTTTATTTGCCTCATTGCATGTGCTTCTATTACATAGGCCTATTAATATGGGGGATAAAGAGGTATTATCTGGGGGGAAGGCAGTGGAAGAAAGCTCAGGAGGAGTATATGTATGTAAGGACAGGGATAGCCCACAGAGACCCCTGGAATTTGGGTGAGTTTGGTTGTTTTACAATTGCTAGGACAGCTTCATTGGGTAGACTTGGAAATAAACACATAGGCTGAAACATTTTCACAGACTATTTAGATGGTCACAGATGGGCAGTAGTTGTTTTGTCTAGGTTGAATTGTTATGATTCTTGAAAGGAAAGTAAAATTGCCAAGAAAAACGAGAAACCAAATTTTAAATAGAGCTGCTTTTTATTAAGCCATAGTTATTAATCTACTGCAAAATGCACAAGACTGATGTGGAAATGCCAAGGGCACAACAAAATGCCAAGCTTACTGAAACTACTTATGACTGACGTGCTTGCAAAAGGTCAGGAGTTATGCGATAGGATGGACAACACACTCACGGATTTGTCTGTGACTGCACAAAGGCAAAACGACAGGGAGACTGTTAATCCGTGCTAATGTTCAGTGTTGATCAGCCAAGCAACTTCCTATTTATTGTCCAAATTGTCCACTAACTACATCCTTCACCTACTTTCTTCTTTTTCAGACCTCAGAAGGCTATGTGGAAATAAAATATGCACAAGTAAGATCATTGTGATTGTATTGTACTTCCTTCTTTTCCAGCATAGTCTGTATTATTTTACCCCTTAAAATAGGGCCAAGAGACCAACCACAGTCAGTCCCGGTCTGGAGGTGGTTAAAGTAGCCAGGAGTGGGAAGAACCAGAGGCCAATTTAAGGTATGTCCTAAGTAACATGAAAAGTCAAAGTCCAAGAGACTGAATTCTATTGCCGTTTCTATAGAGTGAAACTGGGGCCCACCAGGAAAATTAAAGCATATATATTTAACAAGATATTAAAAATTCAGGAGGATGAGAATTGGGAGTGAGAAAAGGAGAGCTATTCTTACCTAACCAATTCACCCAAGAGATCTCATGCCTCTGATACTTTGGTCTAGATTCATTCTCTCACTCCAGACTTCTCCTCGAGCTTCAGATTTGAATACTCAGCAGTCTGCGGGATATCTCCATCGATACGTTCTGCATCTCTCTCAAGGTCAACTTATTTCTACCTGATCTGCCTTTCCCCATGAATTTTCAGCTCAACTTTTTCTGTTACAATCCACCCCAAATTTCCAAACTAAAACAACTTGGAATTTGTCTTTGAATCCTTTTCCTCTCACCCCTAATATCTAATCAATTATCAAATCCTTTCAATTTTACTCTCTAGATACATCTTGCATCCTATCCCCTTCTTTCCATTCTTATTATCTCTGAAAGAATTCAATGCCTTCTTGTGTGTCATAGATGAAGAAATAGACCGAGGGGTGAAGTAATTTACAAATGAGCAGTGGAAGAGTCAGAATTCCAGTCTAGGTTGTAGGAACGCCAAGTCTGAGCTCTCCACCACTGTCCTACTAACAACTTAGACATAATCAAGATTCCTAAGCATAGTCTCAAAGCAAATTTGTACCAAAGTTAAACAGGTAAGAAAGACTTTATTCAAGGTGATTACAATAGGGGAGAGAGACCAGAATTCAGTGTGAACTCAATTCCATTGAAACAAAGCGTGGAGATTTTTTAAGAACAGGAGTGGTTGTGGTTGGTGGGGGGAGCATAGGCCATCATTTGTGTTAATTGTCCTTACCCAAAGGAAAAAGAAACTCTCATATCTCCATGACATGGGATAGTTTTATAACTTGGAGCAAGGTACCCACAGAATTCAGGCTCCTACCCTCCCAAAGAAATTGGAAGATAGACATGTTATGTCCCATGATGTTTATATTTCAAACAGAAGTCTTCCAGGTCCTTAAGAAAGACATTCCTGGGTTGTAAAACTGGCAAGAGGCTTTTGAAAAGATTTATATCTCAGAGGGGCGGAGAAATAATTTAAAAGTATAAGTTATCTAGAAAAAAACAAAAACCTCTAAGAAAAGATAAGTCTTGTCTTGGAGTCAGGAAGATGATGACTAAAGTTTAGTCAAGATGAAGGAAATATTAAGTCCATCGTGGTCAATGGACTGTAGGTCTTTCATCATCGAGCTCTTGGCTTCTTCTCCATCCTTATTTCTCATCACAGAAGACCATGCACCTCACTTCTATACCATCCTCACTATATCTGAGGAAATAATTTCCATATAAGTGTGCGTTTAAAATCTCTCTCCAGACTGCTGCTGGGAATGTGTTCTGGTGCTAGGAGCCTGAAGCCATTAGAGTCCTGTTCATTAGGAAAGGAAGCAAAGGGAAGTGGCATTCACTACCTTCAGCTGCAAGATAAGGCTTTTAATATAAAAACATCATTTTAGAGAAGACAGAAATGAGTCAAAATATAGATTGGAGAGGAGGAAATTCAGCTTGGTGTGATGTTTTGAATGAATCTGAGAGTTGATACTGTCAGTGGAATCTGTGGGCTTGGAAGTAGGGGAGGTGGAATATTGTATTAATCATGTTAGTCCTCTCCACGATCATGACATTCAAATGGTCTTTAGCTGGATCTGTGTGAACCTTCTAAATGAAATATTGTAACATACGGGCATACTCATTTATTGCACTTTGCAGATATTGCTTTTTATTTTATTTAATTTATTTTTTTTTTTTACAAATTGAAGGTTTGTGACAGTCCTCTGTCAAGCAAGTCTACTGGTGTCATTTTTCTAACAGCACTTGCTCGCTTCTTGTCTCTGTAAAATTTCGGTAATTCTTGCAATCTCCCAAACCTTTAAATCATTAATATATTTGCTATGGCGATCTATGATCAGTGATCTTTGATTTTACTCTTGCAAAACGATGATGACTCAATGAAGCCTCAGACGATGGTTAACATTTTTAGCAACAGTGTTTTTAAATCAAGGTGTGTACATTGTTTTTTTAGACATAATGCTACTGCACACTTAATAGACTATAGTGTAAACTGTGATCTTTAGAGGAAGGTTTGAGTTAGTAAAGGGAGTCCAGGGAAAGCTTCACTGAGAATCTGGCTTCTAAAGAATGAAGAGGAATTAATCAGGTAAAGAAGAGGAAGGCATCCAGGCAAAGAGACCTGGTGTGTAGGAATGACCAGAAGTAGATCCACGCAGCTGGTGCTTAGACCGTGAGGGAGAATGTAAGCCAAGGAAAGACTGGATAGGAAGGTAAGGGCGAGTCTATGTGAGACACTGTCGGCGTTCTCAGCCGATGCAAGTGAGAGGCTACGGAATTGGTCCAATCTAGAAACAATGCTATTTTGCTTCAGAATGGTAGTGATTGAATTGTCACCTGCTACATGAATTTCAGCCATCAGTGAGAAAAAAAAAGGTTTATGAGATATTTGCTCAGAAGCACAAGTCCTCATGACACCTAATCCAATTTTACAAACTTCACCTGATGAGAACCTTTGATTCTTTGTTCTTGCCACCTTTACCTCCAAGCTTTTGTGCCCTTCTATTAAGTATGTGTTAATCAGTTGCAATGTCTTGTTTGTAGGGTAGCCAGTACCATAGGCAGAAATGATTCTGGGTTTGCTATTTACTGCGTTGTATTAAATCAGAGCATGGTTCAAACTCATATTCCTTCAGAAGTACAATTCGTGAACAAAAATGGTGAGCCAGGGGAAGGAGTCAGTAGAAGATGAAAGATGTTTAAAAATTACTCAGAATTCACTCTGTTTTTATTTTTGATAGACTTTGGTTGTAAACCATTCATATTCTTTCTTTAAGAAATTACTCTTGAGCCATATAGGGTCAGGCATCCCACTCTTCAGAGCCTGGAACTGGCTGTTTCTATGCACTTTAATTCCAAACAGATGAGGTTAGGGGAAAAAAAGTAGGTCCCCAGAATGAGAAACTCTTTTCATGCTTGTTGCCTTTTAAAAATTGCATTTGAGAATCAGAAGAGTTCAGTTGGAGAATTTAGGTGAATTTCAGTAATTAATTATGACATAGATACTACTTTATGGAAAAGTCTCTTAGATTTGAATTATACTAATTGACCAAATCAGTCAGATGCTTCCCCTTGATTATCTATTGGTAAGTTTTACCTTAGTTCAAGCTTGAACAAGACCACCAAATGGGCCATTTTAATAAATTATATTCATGTATCCTCTCAAAAGTTGTCAATATTTAGTGGAAAGAATTCAATAAAATAGTTGTTTACTGTTAATATCGATAACGGGGATTGTGTTGCACACGTATTTCTATACTAACTTGACTTTGAGAAGCAACAGGAGTTAGGAAGGGTATAGAGGTTGGTAGAAACCACAGAGAGAGGGAACCCAGCCTTTCTTAGAGTAAGTGCCATGAGAAGGTGCTAGAACTCTGGAAGGAATGGCTATGTTGAGCTGACAGAAGCTGAGTCATTAAGTGTTAGGGCTCTGAGATAAAGCAAAGATCCTGTTGTCCCACTCTTAAAGTGCACAGAAAGTGACTGCATGTCAGTGGAAAACAAGATATCATCAGAAACAATGATAGATTGGGGATTACAGACACTACCCAATTTTTTTCTGGTAGGTTTGGATTCTTGTGAGATCATAGAGAGGGGGAGAGAGTCCCTTTAATGACTGAGATTGATTATGAAGCCGATTGAGTCATATGGAGACTACATAGATAGGGACTGAATTTTTTAAAAAACAAAGAAAATTATATTTATTGTATACTTAGCACATGTTAGGGGCAAAATATTTTTGATTGAATTCCATCAGCTTTTGTGCCCACCACGTAAGATGCAGCTTAAGGTACCTAAGTGACATATTCTCACTGCCCTTCCCCATTTTTTACATTTGTTTCTCCTCTCTCTCTCAGTTTATACCCCTCTCCTTCCTTTATTGAATAAGAGATACTGAACAAACAACTGTACCTGATTATAATGAGCATAATTGGTCAACATGAGTGTTTTCAAATGTGGACAGTATTTTTTTCCAGCTTTTCTGAAATATAATTGGTATATAACAATGTGTAAATTTAAGATGTACAATGTAATATGGTTTGATATATGCACATGTTGCCAAATAGTTACCACCATAAGGTTAGTTAACACGTCCGTCAGTTTACATAATTACCATTTTGTGTGTGTGTGTGTGTGTGTGGCGAGAACTTTTAAAATCTACTCTTTCAGCAATTTTCAAATATACAATACAGTTGTCTCTCGTTATCCGAGGGGGGAATGGTTACAAGACCCACTTCAGATACCAAAATCCACAGATGCTCAGGTCCCAAGGTTGGTCTTCCTTATCTTTGGGTTCTGCATCTACAGATTCAACAAGCTTTGGATCATAAACATAGTACAGGATGGGCAGTTGATTGAATTTGAGGGTACAGTAGCCACAGATGCAGACAGTGGACTGTCTGTACTAAATAAATACATTAATGAATGTATTTTGTTTTTAAAGGCTTATATCTGTCTTACATTTGACTCTAATCCTCCACAAAAAAACCTTGTTTCTGTGGTAGCATTTTTTTGCCCTCCTCAGAGGCATAAAGGGACCCATTATAGGGATTAGTGATTCGGTGACTGTGAGGGATTAGATGTGGATCTGTTTCATCCAGGCCTTGGTCACCACAGACGCCATCAGAAGACCTACCACACGGTTTTAATCCAATTGATATACTTGTTGCCTTTTAGACTTTAATCAACACGGTAGTCTTATAGAAAGGGAGAAGAAAAGGATTGACATTTATCCTGGAACACTGTTTGGTGTTTTTCATTCAACTTAAATTACTTCCTGTATGTTAAAAATGGACTAATAATTGTGAGATATTTTGGAAACAGAAAGACCTCTTTAGTCTTAACTACAGTGGAGAATTTTCCAGCAGATTGTTTGAGGTTTTTGAAATAGTCAATTGTACCTGCATTGCTTCATTAGAAAATTCAATCATCTATAAGATAATGTTTGGAAAAATGGAAAAGATTTTCAGCAGTGCCTTCACTGGAGAAAATCTGGTAAATTTAAAGTCATTGGAAATTGTCCCCCCGAAGATCAGGTGTCCTTGTTATTCATTTTCCAGTCTTTTCAGTTAAAAGGTTGTATAAGGAAGCAAAAGTTTCATTAACAAATGGACTGACAGCTCACAATTACTCTCCAGCGAGGATCCCTCCCCGCCTAACACGAGTGTTTATCTCTGCCCATGGCATCAACGCCTTTGGTAGTTGCCTGTTGGTGATTTAAGATGTTGTGAGTTTTATTTAAATAAAACATTAATAAATCAAAATGGCAAATCTCGCATAAAATGCAGGATTTCAGAAAGAAGAAGAATATGATGTGGGAGAACTCTTTATCACATATCAAACTGTCGGCAGATGAGAGTCTATCTGAGCGAGTTCAGTTAAAATCGGAAGACGAGAAAATCAGTGAGGTTCGTGACATGACAGTTCACAGGGGACTGATTTGAGAATCAGACTTAAAAGAACAATTCGGGGCTTCCCTGGTGGCGCGGTGGTTGAGAGTCCGCCTGCCGATGCAGGGGACACGGGTTCGTGCCCCGGTCTGGGAAGATCCCACATGCCCCGGAGCCGCTGGGCCCGTGAGCCATGGCCACTGAGCCTGCGCGTCCGGAGCCTGTTGCTCCACAACGGGAGAGGCAACAGCAGTGAGAGGCCCGCGTACCGCAAAAAAAAAAAAAACAAAAAACCAATTGGCACAACTGATAAGACTACTGAATATATTTACAGAACTGACATTCTTTATGATATTGTGACAGAAAGTGCCCCGTTAACATACAACTTTAAAGGAAAAATTATGATCTTCCAATCCGATCAACACCAGATTCATTATTTGTTTACTACATAATTCACACTTTCTGTTTTTAAAATATTGATAAATTGAACTGATTTTTATAAATTTTATTATTCTTAAAGATAAATTTCTAATCAAACATATTTTGTTCACTATTTAATGACATTTAGTCTTCTTTGTAGGAAATTTATGTGCCCTTTTCCAGGTTCCAATTATCCTCACATGATGAAATGGCCTTCAAGTCACTAGGTTTCATTCTTTCCTTTCAAGTAAACAAGTACTTTTTATTTTTATATGATTTTTGGTCTGAATTACCCAGATAAATGATTGAATTTTTTTGTCTGCATAAATTAAGTGGAAGAACTGGCTGATCAAACTGTAATTGAATGGACAAATCTATCCATAGGCACAATGTATCAGAAGTCATTTATTGAATTCTTATTCTGTTCTTTTTATTATGTTCAAAAGTATAGATTTTTAGGACAGAAACAACTAAGTATGTTGTTTAACTTATGTTAATACTGAAGTATGGGAGAAAATGATCAATTCTCCTTGTATCTTTGGAAGCAAAACTAAATATTTTAAAATTCCTATTATTTTTTTATAATTATTTTATTTAATGCATTTTAGTTTTATTTAATGCATTTTATGCATATTATTTTATTTAATGCATTTTAGTACCTGAGCAAAGTAGTCTGAAATGTAAAATGTTACAAACTAAAAATGGCACTTTTAGGTAATAATACCCTTGTTACAAATTGATATTCATGACGTATCCACATACATTTAAAATAAATGTGTAACATCATGTATGTGTATCCACATACATTTAAAATAAATGTGTAACATCATGTTTAATAAGTAATTGAGAATTACATCTCACAAAACTTTCACAGTTTATTTTATTTTACATTTATTCTAAAACAGCTGGTTTTACTTTAATGTTAATAATTTAATAATCACTTTGAAGAAACTGCTTATGACTTTTCAGATACAGTCTGTCATCAAAGAAAGTCTCATTAAATATGAACAGATCATTGATCTATATGAGTTCCAATTTGTCACAATCGATTTAATTCTTCTAATACAGAGGAACATTATTCTTTTGCATTGCTTATAAAGAAACTGATTGATTGACTGCATGATGGGTTTAATAATGGATATCCATCCTGTTCCACTAAAAAATTATGACAGCTGACAGAAAATATATATACAATTAAATGGTTGAACGTAAGTTAAAATGCAGGCTAAGGAAAATAGACATTACGGCGAGAGGTTAGTATCATGGTGAAAAACAGCGTAGATATTTAAGTTGTAAACTCCTACACTGTTGAGATAATTAAACTTTTAACTTGTTTCTGGCATTTCTGGCAGCTGAAGTGACATGGAGACATGAGCAGTCATAAAAATATTACTTTTCTTAAGGAAAAATAAGGAAGGTATTTAGACATAGGTGATTGACAAATTCTATTGTACCCCCAAATTCCAAGAGCTTCCAACTACTTTTTGGAGCTAACTATTATTATTATTTTAAATAAACCCAATGCAGTGGTAAGTATAGGAATCAGGAGATCAGGATTTCATTCTTGGCCCCATCTATAAATATGTGTATGATTTGATTAATTCATTGAACTTTTTTTGACTTCAGTTTTTTAATCTGTAAAGGAAAAGGGCTGAGCAAGGTGGCCGTTACCAATGTCCTCTGGAGCTCCAACATCCCATGCTCGATGGGTTCCCATTTCCTCAGCACAGAGAGAAAGGGATGTGATATTTCAGAAGGCGTATCTTGTAGGCAAATTTTTCATTAGGGAAAACTTGTTTTAAGAAGTTAGGGGTCAACTCTCCTTCATGTCAATGTGCTGAGAATCAGAAAGAGAACTGATCAGTTTGGTTAGCCTGAGAGAGGTCACTCAGGAAATGAAAAGAGAATCTAGTCGTGGGGTGCTGGGTATCAACTTCCTAGTATGTCTCCTTCCTCACAAAGCCCAACTGCCACCAAGATGATATGCAAGGAGGGCAGGAAATGGGTCTTCCTCTATCCCAGAATCATGAAGGTGTGAGGAGAGAGTGCTGCCTGACTGACTCTCCAGTCCTCCTCTTCTCATGGAGACATATTACCAAAATCAGTGTTTTGACAATCACTGTGAAACGGAGAAGCAGCTAATGTGGGATTTCAGGTCTAATGTCATAGTCTATCTTGAAAATTGTGTGGAGTCAAAATAACCTTTGAAACTCCTTTAAGAAGCTTAGAAATCGTGGCATGTTGGATTTTGCAAAAAAGTCTAATAAAGTTTTGTTTTTTGGTGTGTGCAGACTATATAGATTTCTATACAATATGTGATAGAAATACAAGTTAAATGTAAGCTTCCCATATTTTTAATAATGAAAGAGAGGCAGAGAAATGGAAGAATAAAAAAGGAAATTGAACATGTAGTATTGAATTTGCACGAGTTAAATGTGTAGATGATGCCCTACTATGTCCTTGAACGGCAGCAGTTGTGTGAGGCTGTGAAATGGGCGGTGTGTGAATTGATATCAGGATGAGTGAGATTCCTGGTTCACACTCCATGTCCTTAGGAGGGGAGAGCTACAGGTCACTGTATTTGTTGTTATTGCCTAGAACTGGTCTATAAGGCCTGGTTCCTGACTGATTCAACAATTAGCGTGAATTCCATTCCTCCCTTTCTCCAACCCCATCCTTATATCACTACACCAGGAACATACTGTTAGATAGTGATGAGGATTTTTGAAGTTCAGAGCAAGAAGAGAAGCTGTGAGATCCTTTGGAAACCTTCACAAGCGAGTCAGCAGCCCATCAGACCACCTACCATTTCAGCCCTGAAGGTGACAGGGTAAGGCACAGTGGGCTAGGTGATGTAGCAGAATCAAACAACTCCAAAATCCAGGGGATTAAAATGACAAAGGTCTGTTTCTCTCTCATCCAATGTGTCCATCATGGATTGGCTGAGGGCTGTGCTCCACGTTGTGCTCGTTCTGAAACTCAGCTTGATGGGGATTTAAAAACAAACTAACCCATTCTCTGAACTGGGCTCTCTTTTGGATGGGTGAGTGTTGCTTCGGTTTTTTTTTTTTTTTTTTTTTTTGCGGTACGCGGGCCTCTCACTGTTGTGGCCTCTCCAATTGCGGAGCACAGGCTCCGGCTGCGCAGGCTCAGCGGCCATGGCTCACGGGCCCAGCCGCTCCGCGGCATGTGGGATCTTCCCGGACCGGGGCACGAACCCGTGTCCCCTGCATCGGCAGGCGGACTCTCAACCACTGCGCCACCAGGGAAGCCCCGTTTTTATTTTTTTTTTAATGCCTTGATTTTGCCTGTATATTTCAAGAGAATGAGATGCTCATCCATATCATGCCCAGTTGAGAGTCACTGCTACAATAAAGGTCATGGCATTATAGACGGTTAGAAGTGAAAGGGACCCAGAAGATCAGTATATGTAGGGCATACGTTATTGTAAACAGGAGGATGTGGAGAATCAACAAGTCAAGCAATTAATTCCACAGTCACAACCGTTAAGTTCAGAACAGAATTAAGCACTACATCTCCCAATGGTCTCCGAATATCCAACACACCAGTTTTTCCTCCTCCCCTCTTTACAATTCCTTATAGCCTGTAACCTTCAATCACAGAGTAAAACTCCCTTCAGATGAATAATACTAGATGAAGGTGCCCTTTGTGAATGAGATGAGCTCTAGTAGTTCATTTGCAAATTGATTGTCCGGCAGCAGATACACATTTTACTAAAGGAACCACAGGGATGGAGATCAGGGGCCCCTAAAAGTGTCAGGGCGTGAAAAGTAGCATACATGGTGGGTGTCAAGACTTCTTATAATGTTTCTATGGGAAACTGCCTTTACAGTTTCCATCTCTTCTTCAGATGTTTATTACCCTTCAGCAATGTAGGATCTCAGAGTCCTGAGCACCAGGACTTTCTAGTTTCTTTCTCTATAATAAATAGCACCTCCTGGGCAGTGTTGCCCTGAGAATTAGAAATTGGGGAATGTGGCCACATCAGCCCTGAGTTTGTAAAGAACATGCATTCCAAGATAGAGAATAATCTCAAGTTTAGATTTAAGACAGAATCTGATATTTGTCCCTGATCCCCAACTTGCTAAGAGTGATAGATTAATTTTTTTCTGAGAGTTTCTGATAAATAGAAATGTAGATGTACTCTTGAATTTCTCTGTTTATTTAAACTTGAAAACAGATAATCTTTCAATAAAAAGTTGTTGATGGAGGACTTTAGTCTAGTTTATAGCATTGGGTTGCTTGCCCCACTGAAAAAATTGTTTGTTTTTTTCCCATAAAACTAACATTCTTAGAGACAAAATTTTGATTATGATGGGCTTTAGCTTTATTGCTAGGTTAAACTTAGGCTTGGTTAAAATCAACTGATGGGAAATTTAAATCAAAATAGCTATTTCTCAAAAGTCTGCCTTTAATGTGTTTTCCATTCAGAGTGCCATGGAGGGGGGAAATTAGGTGTTTGGGATTAGTATATATACACACTACTATATATAAAATAGATAATCAACAAGGACCTACTGTATAGCACAGGGAATTCTACTCAATATTCTGTAATAACCTAAGTGGGAAAAGTATCTGAAAAAGAATGGATATATGTACATGTATAACTGAATCACTTTGCTGTACACCTGAAGCTAACACAACATTGTAAATCACCTATACTCCAATAAAAAACCTGACATTATTACTGAAATAGAATCCACTAAGCCACACAGAATAAAAAGAACAAAACTAAATTATAAAAAATGCAAGTGATTTCGAAAATAAATCACTTCTTTCTTAAATTTCAAATTCAAGCTTAGATATGGTCAAGGTGACAAATTATTTCTGTTTGCAAAAATGGTATTTTCAGCATTTGCTGGCTTTAAACGAAGATCTGGCTTTTAGACTGCCCCCATGTGTTCTAATGATATCAGTGTTTGTCCAAACTGCACCAGGATCTCTTCCCCTCTACCCCATTTAAAATAAAGTGTGGATTTTCAATCAATACAAAAAAGAAAACTGAACTTGAAGTCAGAAGAACTTTGTAGACAACTTAGCTCTGCTGCATACTACTGTGTAGATTTAAAATCTAATTATTTGCTTCATTTAATTTCCTTTTACTTCAATTTTTTCAACAAGGAAGTGGAGACAATTATGTCTGTCATAATTAACTCACAGGGATGTGATGATCAAATAATTTCATATAGGGTATAACACTTAATAAAATTCCAACTTTACTATCCACACACTAGTTACCAGTGTAAGTGAGACCGACTTTCCTTTTGTGAGAGGTAACTGTATTGTAGTACAACGTACTACAGCAATAGAACACACTGGGTGAGAATCCTGGATTCTGTTTTATTTTCATAGTTCCCAGTTATGTAACCTTAGCAAATCAAATAAACTTTTTGTAAAAGAGATGACTAAAGAATCTTTACCCAAACTTTTAGATCTAAAAAAACAAAACAAAACAAAAACATCCTTCTTTTTTTTTTTTTTTCTTCCTTGAACTAGACTACTAGTCAGAAAACATTTGGGTTCTGGGTCTACAATGCAACTAACACAGGAAAATTTCATCCTTCCACAGCTCAGCTTCCTTCTTTGAGACACCCTCCAGCTTTGATAAACAGTGGTTTTAAGAAATCTGTAATGTAATCCACATAACACTGCACATTTAAAGATGAAAATATTCAAAGTAAAACCTCATTGGAGCTTTCACAGAGGTAAGGTAATATAGTGGGATAACTCAAAAAAACATAAATAATTCCTTTTTAAAAAACCATCCTTCAAAATTTCTAAAGTATATGAATCAAATAAAATTATAAGATCAATCTCCACAGAATACTGTGATTAAAATTTCAGTAATTTATATCTTTGATTCATTAAAAAATTTAAAATCTAAAATCCAACATAAAAATATATTCCATAATTAACTTGATATATTACAAAATCATTTTGTCATATCTGCCCAATTGTTAGAGTGTCAAATTATTTTATAATTCTTAAGAGAAACAGTGACTTATAATCACCAGCTTAATTTTATTAGATACTGAAAACATTTCAGATTTAGACAATACAGATATTGATTTATAACAATTTGATTTTCCCCTTGACTGCCATTTTCTTGAAAAGTTTGTATAAAGTATCGTCATCAATTACCTAAATTTCAAAGTTTTGTGGACAAGAGGTACAATGAATATAATATTTCTACTTTTTAAAAATTCTAGTTCATTTTTGGCATATCAATTAAATATTATAGAAAGAAAATTGGATTTCTTGTAGTCAATGAAATAGGCGATAAAATGAACTGAATCGTTTTATATGAATAAGGACCCTAATAAAGTAGCTGAATTATTACACTGAGTTGTAGAAATGTGATGTGTCTTGGTGAATAAATAGTAATATTCAAAAGGATTAATTTGCACAGCTGATGTTAATTCTATATTAACATTTTTACCGGCTACTCCAAGATACAGAGCAATTTCATTGCCGTTCGTTTTCTCCTTAGAAGGTCATTTTAGAGTACTGCAACAGAAATAATTTTAAGGAGTTATTGGCATAATGTGTTTCTAATATTTTAGAAAATGTCTCAGCATTTGAATAGATATATAATCCCGATTCGAGCACGACAGTATTGATCAGCAAAACTGAATTTAGAGCAGGCACTCTCCTATCGAAATGTCTCTATTGGGATGTTGGGACCACACAGCTCACCATTTCAATACTAAAGACCTCAGGCTGTAGAACAGACAGTGCAGAAAGTGAACCCCCAGTTTGCTTTACTTTCAAATGCCTCACACTTTAAACTAAAAATAATGACTATCTATCTATCTATCTATCTATCTATCTATCTATCTATCTATCATCTATCCATCTATCTGAAGTTTTAAGAAGTATTCCTGTGGTTCTTATTGTCCTTTTCAGAGATTTGAGTAGCTTCAGGCCATGCTTAGAAATCTTTTTAGAGCCCTTTGCTAGCCCGCCAGGGAAGGGATGCTCAAAGAGGAAATGCCTGTGGAGTTGGGAAAGCTCCATTTCCTTGCAGAATATAAATACTTCAAGCCCCTAGATGGCAGTCTTTAACAGGGTTGAAAAGCGGTGTCCATCCTCCTCTACCACTCCCCACTTCAGTCCCACCGCCAGCTCGACTACTCGGCAGAATAGTATCAGCTCCGTGTGTGCTTCAGCCTGTGGATGTTGGATTTAAGTGCTCTCCAAGAATTCGAGCTTCATATGTTTATCCCAGTGCCTGATACGCGGCTGGTAGCTGCCTAAACGTTTGCTTGGGGAAAAGAATGGTCAACACGAAGTCCCTTTTGCCTAGGAAAGGTGGGGCTGTGCAGGCGGCAGTGAGACACCTTCACCCCTGGGCAGCAGCATCCCGTGCTCTCGGTGCGCACGCTCCGCGCGGAGCACAAAGGGCGCAAAAGCCACCTGCCCGGCTGGCGGAACCCAACCAGTGATCGCCTCAATTCACCCCTGAGGTTTATGCGGGTAGAAATCTTAAAATCTGTTTCTTCAATTCGCAAAGGACTGAGTTGGAAGGACCGCGGAATAGAGGGAAAGGGAGAGGAGACAGGACGAAACGCAAATCAGGGAAAACATGTTGCTGCCCCCGGCAGCGTCTAAGGTGGCGGGCCTGACTCCCCCGTGTGCGGACCCCAGGGCTGGTATGGTCAGGGAACGCTGGAGGCCAGAGATGCTAAGGAGGAACTCGCAGCCTGGCAGGAGATTGGGGGCAGCTGAGGCGGGTGGGACTGGGGCAGACAGAGGTCTTTTCTATCCAGGGTCTCCGGTCGGTAGGGCGTTAGGGGCAATCGCTCCCATCTCTGTCTCCCCAGCCCAGCAACCGCAGACACTCGCCCGGGTCCAGAGGGACGGGATGTAGGGGTACTTTACCCTGGTCCTGCTCCCTCCTATTTTCATCCCTACCTTGGAACCTGTCTCTCTACAAGGCGCGAAACCTCTCCAGGCTGGGTCCACAGAAAGTCCAAGCTCCAGGCTTCCCCAGCGCCCCCGCCCTAGAGACCGACACGAGCTCTCTCCCACCCTGTGCTGCTCTGGCTCGGAGGCTCATCCAGCACCGCTCCCTGTGGGCCAGTTGACAGGGCCCTCGATCTCCCTATAGCTCCTCGCACAGCCGCGGCCGGACTTAATTATAAGTTCAGAGTCCTCGGTTTCCTCGCGAGCCCCGCGCAGACCGCGGCGCCCGCAGGGCAAGTTCGCGAGCGACTCATAGCAGAGAACGGAGATTGATGGGCATTGGGTTGGGCAGAGGGGGAAGCAGGTCTTACCTGGGTGTGGAGAGCAGGGAGTTGCCATCCATTGTCTATGCGCGCGTTGAGAAGAAAGACTGAAAGTGCGGGCGAGGGATGGGAAGTCTTCGGTGCTAGGACCCGGTTCCCAGAGCGCAGAGACAGACGCGCGCGGGCACGGAGGCGCGCAGGCTGGGACCACCGCGGCAAGATGCTGTCTGAGCCTCGCTCCTCCCGGGCGGGGAAGCGTTGCACCGTGCGACCGCCAGATAGTCTCCTCCCAGGCGTCCGCTCTGATCTTGCGAGTGCGCTTGGCCAAAGCTCCAACCCTTCTACCCGGCTCCTGCCCTCCTCCAAGGCAACTCCAGTCTTCGTTGCCAGTGGCCCCTTCTGAGTTTTCCTTGCTTCTCCCGGTGCCCAGCAGAGGTGACTCCGACAGAATTTCTCTCTCCCTGCCTCAAAGTCTCGTCCCCTTCTCTCTATCTCTGTCTCTCTCTCTGGGAAAGCAGTCTGAACCCTGAAGTTGTTCACCCACTTTCCCACATTCAGGCTCTACTCCTGGCAATGCCTACATTCCCCACTGGTCGTGCACCACCCCTTTGGCTGCCTCTCTCAATTTTATTTTTATTTGTCTTCTACCATGTAATGGTTCATCATTCAGAGCAATGCTCTTTGATCTGCCAACTATTTTGCCTTTGCTTGGACTAGATTCTATTTTCACAATTCTGCAACAAACTCATTTTGCTTAATTGTGACTCACTCATACCTCATCTGTTAGAAGCCTGTGTGCACAGAGATTTCAGAACCTATGACAGTGGTCATCCATCAGAGGCCAGCACCAGGCCCTGGAAGGAAGGGCTGTCACAAAAAAATCTGTATTTTCTGCTTCAGTGTCTCCTTGAGCAAAAATGACAATTGTTTTAAGAAGGAAGACATTGATAATAGCAAATGACTGTTAAGATGAGGGTGCTGTTGATTATGATCTTTTTTCATTAAATAAAAAACATTTTAAAGAAAACTATGGGACTTCCACAAATGGGAAGATGGAGGACATACACTTGGCCCTATTCCTCCTGGTAATCACAAGTAAAATCTCTGGAGATTGTAGTAAGCATAAGAAGACAGAAGGATGGACAGAAGAAGGTGAGCAAGCTAGACCTTGGGACCCAAGAGTGACAAGACAGTGAGTTCCTGGGGGGTTTTTTTTGGCCTCAGATGTCCCAGACTTGGAGCTGACAAAACCAGAAATGTCCGAGAATGCAGACAAAAAAAACCTCTTCTCTTTAGCCAAAGGACCAGGAAAGGGACAGCCCAGAAAGACAGACACTCTGCAGAAAATAACAGCTTCAGTCTGGCAGAACATCAAACAAAAAAAAGTCCTGTGGCCCCACTCAACCCATGCCATCAAAGGCCAAGTGAGGCACCTAGATTCATTCTGTTAATACAATTTCTAGGGTCTTAGGAGGTATCCCAAACCCCCAGCCCAGGTGGTATCAGTGAAAACTCCAGCAGGAAGTATCAGCCTTTCCTCCCTACCTTGGTGTCACCAAAGCCAACAAAAACAAATGAGATTCACGGTCTCCTAACATAGTACCCTAAATGTGCAGGCTTTACAGAAAATTACTTATCCTACCAAGAACAAGGAAGATTTCAAATGGAATTTTTAAAAAATCAATAAACTAAGATGACACAAATTTCTGACAAAGATTTTAAAGTAGTAGTAAAGCATTTAAAAAATGCTTCATGAGCAATTAAAAACACACTTGAAACAAATGTGAAATAGAAAAAGAAAGAAAGAAAGGGAAGAAGGAAAAAAGGAAGAAAAAAGTCTTAACAAGTAAATAGAATGCATAAAGAAAAACATGGAAATTTTAGAACTGGAAAATACAGTAATCAAAATACAACACTAATTGGGTGATTTCAATAGCATAATAAAGTGAACAGAGAAGAAAAATCAGTGAACTGGAATATAAGCAATATAGATAATCCAATATGAACAAAGGAGAGAATAAATGCTAGAAAAAAAAAAAAAAAAGAAGGAAAGGAAAAGAACACGGTCCCAAGAACATGTGAAGAAAAATGGCTGAAAAAAAATCCCCAAATTTGGCAAAAGACTTAAAGCTATAGGTTCAAGAAGCTGAGCAAAATCCCAACATAATAAACCCAAAGAAATCCACACAAAGACATATCATAGTCAAACGTCTAAAAATTAAAGACAAAGACAAAATGCTGAAAGCAATTGTAGAGAAACATCACCTTACCTATAAGGGAAAGCAGTACAAATAATAGCAGATTTCTCATCAGAAACCATGGAGGCAAGAAGTGATGTAACATTTTTACATTGCTGAGGAAAAGAACTATCAACACAGAATCAAGTATCCCGTGAGAATATTGTTCAGGAATGGAGGTGAAATCAAGACATTCTCAGATGAAGGGAAAGTAAGAAAATTTGTCGTCAGTAGACTTACCCTAAAAGAATGGCTAAAGGTGGTTCTCCAAACAGAAAAGAAACTATAAGGAAGGAATCTTGGAATATCAGGAACAAAACAAAACAAAACACGATGAGCAGTAATATGATAAAACAATAGGTTTCCTTTCTCCTCTTGAGTTTTCTAAATCATATTTGACAGTTAAAGTAAAAATTATAAAATTGTCTGATGTACTTCTAAATATATGTAGAGGAAATATTTAAGACAGTTGTATTATAAAGGACAGAAGATACAGGGACATAAGAGACATGAAGCTTTTGCACTTTGCTCAAACTGGTAAATTAATACCACCAGAAGACTTTGATAAGTTACATGTATTTAATGCAATACATAGAGAAATCACTAAGAAAAGCTATACAAATAGATGTGCTCAAAATATTATAGATAAATCAAATTGAAATAAATAATGTTAAGTAACACACGGTAGGGCAGGGAGAAAGGAAATAGAAACAAAAAAGATAAAACAAATAAAAACAAAAAAAGTCAGTTTTAAGCTCTAATATATCAATGATTACATTAAATTTAAATGGTCTAAATACAACAGTTAAGAGACAAAAATAGGCTGAGTGGATTAAAAACATGACTCAATTATATGCTGTATATAAGAAATTCATTTCAAATATAGCTATATAAGAAAGTTAGAAAAGGATATATCATGCTAGTATTATTCAAAAGAAATCATGAGTGGCTATATTAATATCGGATACAGTAGACCTCAGAGCAAAGAAAATTACTAGAGACAGAGAGGGAGGTTACACAGTGATAAAAAGGTCAATCTACCAAGATGACATAGGTACTCTAAATGTGTACATGACAAAAAACAGCTTCAAAACCTGTGAAGAAACAAACTCATAGAACAGACTGGAGAAATAGACAAATCTACAGTTACAGTTGCAGACTTTAACCACTTTTTCTCAACAACTGATAAAACAACTAGACAGAAAATCATAAAGGATATAGAAGGACTTAACAACACCATAAACCAACAGGATCTAATGAACATTTCTAGAACACTCCACCTAAAAGCAGCAGAATATATATTTTTTCAAGTGTTCATTAAACATATACCAAGATAGATCTGAAGCACAAAGCAAACCTCAACAAATGTAAAAGAATTGAAATCACACACAGAGCGTTCCCCAACCAAAATGGAAACAAAGATATCAAGAACAGAAAGATAAAAGGAAAACATCCAAACCTTTGGAAACTAAACAGGATACTTTTAAATAATCCATGGCTCAAAGAGGAAGTCTCAAGGAAAGTTAAAAAACACAATGAATTCAATGAAGATGAAAATACAACATATCAGTATTTGTGAGAGATAATTAACCAGTCCTGATGGGAAAACTTATCATGATAAATGTATATATTAGAAAAGTAGAAAATTCTCAAGTCAATAATCTAAGCTCCCACTTCAAGCAGTTAGAAAAAAATGGCAGAATAAACCTAGAGTAAGAAAAAGGAAGGAAATAATAAAGGTAAGAGTACAAATCGACGAAATCGAAACAAAATGTAGAAAAAATCAGTGAAACGAAGAGTTACTTTGAAAAGATCAGTAAATTGACAAATTTTTAGCAAGATAGACAGAAAAATGGAGACAGTACAAATTACCAATACCAGTCACAATATGGAATATCACCACAGATCCTGCAATCATCAAAAGATTAATAAGGAAATACTATGGAAAACTCTGCACACATTTTATTTGACAGCTTAGATGAAATTGACTAATTCCTCCCCAAACTGAAACTACTTATTATGTTTGAATTGCGTCCTCTCCAAAAAGATATGTTGAAGTGCTAACCCCAGTGTTTCACAATGTGAATTTATTAGGGAATAGAGTCTTAGTGGGTTTAAGCAAGTTAAGATAAGGTCATTGGGGTGGACCCTAATCCAATATAACTGATGTCCCTATAACAATGAGAAATGTGGACACAGACACACAGAGCGAAGATGATGTGAACAGACGCAGGAAGAATGCCATGTGATGATGGGAACAGAGACTGGAATTACATGGTCACAAGCCAAGGAATGTCTGGGACTACCAGAGGCTGAGAAAGTCAAGGATCCTTCTCCTACAGGTTTTAGAAGGAACATGACTTTCCCGACACCTTAATTTTGGACTTCTAGTTTCCAGAACCTGAAGGCAATAATTCTGTGATTCTAAGCCACCCAGTTCATGGTATTCTTTTATGGGGGGCATAGGAAACTAATACATTACCTAAACTGACCCAATATGAAACAAATAATTTGAATAGCCCTATAAATGTTAAGGAAATTGAATTTATAATAAAAGAAATCCCTCCCTAAAAAATCTCCAGGCCCAGATGGTTTCACTGAAGAATTCTACAAACACTTAAAGAAAAATTAACACTAATTAAACATAATCTCTCCCAGAAAATAGGAGAGGAGTAAATATGTCTCAATTTATTTTATGAGGTCGGTATGCCTTGATACCCATATCAGAGGGACACAAATAAAACTATGAACTAACATAGCACATGAATATAGTTGTGGAAATCCTTAACAAAATATTAGCAAACAGAATTCAGCAACAAGTAAACAGAATTATACACTGATGACCAAGTGGGGATTATTTCAGGGATGCAAGGGTGGTTCAGTATTGGAAAATCAATCAATGTAATCCACCATATTAACAAGTAAAAAGAAAAAACACATGATCATATCAACTGATGCAGAAAAAGCACTGGACAAAATTGAGCACCCATTTATGATAAAAAATATTGGAGAGAAATAGGAATAGAGAGGGACTTCCTCAACTTGAATAAAAATGAATGCCAAAACCCTATGTCTAACGATGGGAGATTGAATTCTTTCTCCCTAAGATAAAAAAACAAGGCAAAGATGTCAACTCTTGCCATACTTATTCAACATAGCACTGAAAATTCTGGCCAGTGCAATAGACAGGAAAAGGAGATAAAAGGCATAGAGATTGGAAAGGAAGAAATAAAACTGATCCTACTTGCAGAATACCTGATTTGTCTATGTAAAAAATCTCAAGGAATTTATGATAATAAAGTTTGAAAAGCCTAGAGATAAAAACTTGCAAGGTTGCAGGATACATGCAGAAACAAATTATGTTTCTATTTACTGGTAATGAGCACATGGACATTGAAATTAAAAATGCAATGCCATTTAAATTTACTCAAAAAAATGGAACACTGAGCTATAAATCTAACAAAACATATACAGGAATGGTAGCTGAAAAGTCAAAATACAGATGAAAGAAATCAGAAGAACTCTAAATAAATTGAGAGACATACTTTGCTCATGAATTAGAAGACTCAATATAGTAAAAAGGTCAATTCTCCCCAAATTCATATGTAGGCTTAACACAGTTCCTATCAAAATCCCAGCAGGTTTCTTGTTGGAGATATAGACAAAATTATTCTAATTTATATAGAAAGGGAAAGGAATTAAACAGCTATAACAATTTAGAGAAAGAAGAATAAAGTGGTAGAAATCAGTCTACTTGATTTCAAGAATTAGCATGTTACTATATTAATTAAGACTGTAGTATGGGTGGAAAAATAGATAGATAAATCAATGGAATAGAATAGAGAACCCAGAAATATACCCACACAAATATGCCCAAATGATGTTTAACAAAGCTGCAAAAGCAATTCAACAGAGGAAAGACTGACTTTTCAACAAATAATGTTGGAGCAATTGGACATTCGTATGTTAAAAAAAAAAGGACCTTGACCAAGTTTCACACAACATGCAAAAATTAACTCATAACAAATCTCAGACTGACATGTAAAATATAAAACTATAACACTTTTAGTTCAAAACATCGGAGGAAATTTTTGGGATCTAAGGCTAGGCAAAAGTTCTTAGACTTTTAAAACTTTTTGTTCTGTGAATGACCCTGTTAAGAGGATGCAAAGATCAGCTACAAATTGGAAGGAAATATTTTCAAACCAGATATCAGACAAAAGACTAGTGTCTAGAATACATTTTTAAATCTCTCAAAATTCAACTTTAAAAAAAATAAACAATTCAACTAGAACATGGGCCAAAAGCAGAAGCAGGAGTTTCACCGAAGAGAATTTGCAGATAACAACAAATAAGCTCATGAAAAGATGTTCAATCTTACTATCCATTAAAGCAATGCAACTTAAAACCACAATGATATTTCACTATATACCTATCAGAATGACTAAAATAAAAAAGAGTGACAAGACAAAGTGTTGGTGAGGATGCAGACAAAACGAGTCACTCATCACTCATCCGTTACTGGTAGGAATGCAAAATGTAAAAAATCACTCTGGAAGAAGTTTGACAGCTTCTTAAAATAGCTAAACATGCTAGAGTCACAGGACCCAGCAATTTCAGCCCTGGGCATTCATCTCAGAGAAATGAAGGCTTAGGTTCACACAACATCCTTACTTGAATGTTTGTAGCAGCTTTGTTCATAATAATTGAAAACTAGAAACAACACAGATGTCCTTCAGTGGGTAAATGGCTAAACAAACTGGTATATCCATACCATGAAATAATACTTAGAAATTACAAAAGGACAATCTATCAATAGAGGCAGTAAGCTGGATAAATCTCCAGAGAATTATGCTGAGTGAATAAAGCGATCTCAATGGTTACATTTTTGTATGACTGTATTTATATAACATACTTGAAATAACAAAGCTATAGAAATGGAGAGTGGGTTAATGGTTGCCAGGGAGGAGATGGGAGCAGTAGGGAAGTGCGTGTGGATTTAAAAAGGCAACATGAGAGATCCTTGATGTTATGGAAATATTGTATATCTTTACTGTATATATGTCAATATTCTAGTTGTGATATCCAACAATAGTTTTTACAAGATGTTACCATTGGGGTAAATTGGTGTTGGAGAAGGTTATCAAAAAGACCTGACCTCTGGTTAACCTGAGAACTTGACCTGGGCAATCAAACCCTCCTCACCCCCTCCCCTGTCCTTGGAATGTATACTCTGCCCACTGATACCACAGTGAGAGCCTTTGAAGGATGTGGCCTTGAGAGAGAAAGGTATTGTTGAGACCATCTGGACTGAATATGTGAATGAACCCAGTTAAGGCTTCTGTATAAAGTTTTAAGATTCTGGAGGTAAGGTGCAGAGATCTAGTCTTGAGCCCACCCAAAACAATTCTCATATGTAAGTTCCTTTGCTTATTAACACTGCCACCTACCAATCTATAATGGTCTGCCTCCTTCCTCTGTCTTTCCTTGCCCTGTGTGTAGGGGCCAGTTTCAGATTTCATCTGGGAAGCTCTGGAGGATGTGAACCAAACATTGGATAAAGAGTATATGGGATAACTCTCTTTTCTTTCTTACCACTCTATGTGAAGCTACAGTTATATAAACATAAAAGTTTAATTAAGAAAAGAAAATATTGTTTTTTTAAAATTAATTTTTATTGGAATATAGTTGCTTTAAAATGTTGTGTTAGCTTCTAATGCACAGCAAAATGAATCAGCCATACATATACATATATCCCCTCCATTTTGGAGTTCCCTCCCATTTAGGACACCACAGTGCGTTAAGTAGAGTTCCCTGTGCTATACTGTATGTTTCCCTCAGTTGTTTATTTTATACATAGTATCAGTAGTGTATATATGTCAATCCCAAGCTCCCAGTTCCTCCCACCCACCCCCCTTTTCCCCTTGGTATCCATATATTTGTTCTCTACATCTGTGTCTCTATTTCTGCTTTGCAAGAAAGGTCATCTATACCATTTGTCTAGATTCCACATATATGCATTAATATACTATATTTGTTTTTCTCTTTCTGATTTATGTCACTCTGTATGACACTCTCTAGGTCCATCCACATCTCTACAAGTGACCCAATTTCATTCCTTTTTATGGCTGAGTAATATTACATTGTATATATGTACCACATCTTCTTTATCCATTCCTCTGCTGATGGACATTTAGGTTCCTTCCATGACCTGGCTATTGTAAATAGGGCTGCTATGAACACTGGGATGCATGTGTCGTTTTTTTTTTTTTTTTTTTTTTTTTTTTTTTTTTTTTTTTTTTTTTTTTAAACATCTTTATTGGGGTATAATTGCTTTACAATGGTGTGTTAGTTTCTGCTTTACAACAAAGTGAATCAGCTATACATATACATATGTTCCCATATGTCTTCCCTCTTGCGTCTCCCTCCCTCCCACTCTCCCCATCCCACCCTTCCAGGCTGTCACAAAGCACCGAGCTAATATCCCTGTGCCTTGCGGCTGCTTCCCCCCAGCTATCTACCTTACTACGTTTGTTAGTGTGTATATGTCCATGACTCTCTCTCGCCCTGTCAAAACTCACCCTTCCCCCTCCCCATATCCTTAAGTCCGTTCTCCAGTAGGTCTGCGTCTTTATTCCTATCTTACCCCTAGGTTCTTCATGACATTTTTTCCCCTTAAATTCCATATATATGTGTTAGCATACGGTATTTGTCTTTTTCTTTCTGACTTACTTCACTCTGTATGACAGATTCTAGGTCTATCCATCTCATTACAAATAGCTCAATTTCATTTCTTTTTAAGGCTGAGTAATATTCCATTGTGTATATGTGCCACATCTTCTTTATCCATTCATCCGATGATGGGCGCTTAGGCTGTTTCCATGTCCTGGCTATTGTAAATAGAGCTGCAATGAACATTTTGGTACATGACTCTCTTTGAATTTTGGTTTTCTCAGGGTATATGCCAAGTAGTGGGATTGCTGGGTCATATGGTAATTCTATTTGTAGTTTTTTAAGGAACCTCCATACTGTTCTCCACAGTGGCTGAACCAATTCACATTCCCACCAGCAGTGCAAGAGTGTCCCCTTTTCTCCACACCCTCTCCAGCATTTATTGTTTCTAGATTTTTTGATGATGGCCATTCTGACTGGTGTGAGATGATATCTCATTGTAGTTTTGATTTGCATTTCTCTAATGATTAATGATGTTGAGCATTCTTTCATGTGTTTGTTGGCATTCTGTATATCTTCTTTGGAGAAATGTCTATTTAGGTCTTCTGCCCATTTTTGGATGGGGTTGTTTGTTTTTTTGTTATTGAGCTGCATGAGCTGCTTGTAAATTTTGGAGATTAATCCTTTGTCAGTTGCTTCATTTGCAAATGTTTTCTCCCATTCTGAGGGTTGTCTTTTGGTCTTGGTTATGGTTTCCTTTGCTGTGCAAAAGCTTTGAAGTTTCATTAGGTCCCATTTGTTTATTTTTGTTTTTATTTCCATTACTCTAGGAGGTGGGTCAGAAAGGATCTTGCTGTGATTTATGTCATAGAGTGTTCTTCCTATGTTTTCTTCTAAGAGTTTGATAGTTTCTGGCCTTACATTTAGGTCTTTAATCCATTTTGAGCTTATTTTTGTGTATGGTGTTAGGGAGTGATCTAATCTCATACTTTTACATGTACCTGTCCAGTTTTCCCAGCACCATTTATTGAAGAGGCTGTCCTTTCTCCACTGTACATTCCTGCCTCCTTTATCAAAGATAAGGTGTCCATATGTGCGTGGGTTTATCTCTGGGCTTTCTATCCTGTTCCACTGATCTGTCTTTCTGTTTTTGTGCCAGTACCATACTGTCTTGATTACTGTTGCTTTGTAATATAGTCTGAAGTCAGGGAGCCTGATTCCTCCAGCTCCTTTTTTCGTTCTCAAGATTGCTTTGGCTATTCGGGGTCTTTTGTGTTTCCATACAAATTGCGAAATTTTTTGTTCTAGTTCTGTGAAAAATGCCAGTGGTAGTTTGATAGGGATTGCATTGAATCTGTAGATTGCTTTGGGTAGTAGAGTCATTTTCACAATGTTGATTCTTCCCATCCAAGAACATGGTATATCTCTCCATCTATTTGTATCATCTTTAATTTCTTTCATCAGTGTCTTATAATTTTCTGCATACAGGTCTTTCGTATCCTTAGGTAGGTTTATTCCTAGATATTTTATTCTTTTTGTTGCAATGGTAAATGGGAGTGTTTTCTTGATTTCACTTTCAGATTTTTCATCATTAGTATATAGGAATGCCAGAGATTTCTGTGCATTAATTTTGTATCCTGCTACTTTACCAAATTCATTGATTAGCTCTAGTAGTTTTCTGGTAGCATCTTTAGGATTCTCTATGTATAGTATCATGTCATCTGCAAACAGTGACAGCTTTACTTCTTCTTGTCCAATTTGGATTCCTTTTATTTCCTTTTCTTCTCTGATTGCTGTGGCTAAAACTTCCAAAACTATGTTGAATAAGAGTGGTGAGAGTGGGCAACCTTGTCTTGTTCCTGATCTTAGTGGAAATGCTTTCAGTTTTTCACCATTGAGGATGATGTTTGCTGTGGGCTTGTCATATATGGCTTTTATTATGTTTAGGAAAGTTCCCTCTATGCCTACTTTCTGGAGGGTTTTTATCATAAATGGGTGTTGAATTTTGTCGAAAGCTTTCTCTGCATCTATTGAGATGATCATATGGTTTTTCTCCTTCAATTTGTTAATATAGTTTATCACATTGATAGATTTGCGTATATTGAAGAATCCTTGCATTCCTGGAATAAACCCCACTTGATCATGGTGTATGATCCTTTTAATGTGCTGTTGGATTCTGTTTGCTAGTATTTTGTTGAGGATTTTTGCATCTATGTTCATCAGTGATATTGGCCTGTAGTTTTCTTTCTTTGTGACATCCTTGTCTGGTTTTGGTATCAAGGTGATGGTGGCTTCGTAGAAGGAATTTGGGAGTGTTCCTCCCTCTGCTATATTTTGGAAGAGTTTGAGAAGGATAGGTGTTAGCTCTTCTCTAAACGTTTGATAGAATTCACCTGTGAAGCCATCTGGTCCTGGGCTTTTGTTTGTTGGAAGGTTTTTAATCACAGTTTCAATTTCAGTGCTTGTGATTGGTCTGTTCATATTTTCTATTTCTTCCTGATTCAGTCTTGGCAGGTTGTGCATTTCTAAGAATTTGTCCATTTCTTCCAGATTGTCCATTTTATTGGCATAGAGTTGCTTGTAGTAATCTCTCATGATTTTTTTTATTTCTGCAGTGTCAGTTGTTACTTCTCCTTTTTCATTTCTAATTCTATTGATTTGAGTCTTCTCCCTTTTTTTCTTGATGAGTCTGGCTAGTGGTTTATCTATTTTGTTTATCTTCTCAAAGAACCAGCTTTTAGTTTTATTGATCTTTGCTATTGTTTCCTTCATTTCTTTTTCATTTATTTCTGATCTGATTTTTATGATTTCTTTCCTTCTGCTAGCTTTGGGGTTTTTTTGTTCTTCTTTCTCTAATTGCTTGAGGTGCAAGGTTAGGTTGTTTATTCGAGATGTTTCCTGCTTCTTAAGGTGGGCTTGTATTGCTATAAACTTCCCCCTTAGAACTGCTTTTGCTGCATCCCATAGGTTTTGGGTCGTTGTGTCTCCATTGTCATTTGTTTCTAGGTATTTTTTTATTTCCTCTTTGATTTCTTCAGTGATCACTTCATTATTAAGTAGTGTATTGTTTAGCCTCCATGTGTTTGTATTTTTTACAGATCTTTTCCTGTAATTGATATCTAGTCTCATGGCGTTGTGGTCGGAAAAGATACTTGATACAATTTCAGTTTTCTTAAATTTACCAAGGCTTGATTTGTGACCCAAGATATGATCTATCCTGGAGAATGTTCCATGAGCACTTGAGAAAAATGTGTATTCTGTTGTTTTTGGATGGAGTGTCCTATAAATATCAATTAAGTCCATCTTGTTTAATGTATCATTTAAAGCTTGTGTTTCCTTATTTATTTTCATTTTGGATGATCTGTCCATGGGTGAAAGTGGGGTGTTAAAGTCCCCTACTATGAATGTGTTACTGTTGATCTCCCCTTTTATGGTTGTTAGTATTTGCCTTATGTATTGAGGTGCTCCTATGTTGGGTGCATAAATATTTACAATTGTTATATCTTCTTCTTGGATCGATCCCTTGATCATTATGTAGTGTCCTTCTTTGTCCCTTTTAATAGTCCTTATTTTAAAGTCTATTTTGTCTGATATGAGAATTGCTACTCCAGCTTTCTTTTGGTTTCCATTTGCATGGAATATCTTTTTCCATCCCCTTACTTTCAGTCTGTATGTGTCTCTAGTTCTGAAGTGGGTCTCTTGTAGACAGCATATATAAGGGTCTTGTTTTTGTATCCATTCAGCCAATCTGTGTCTTTTGGTGGGAGCATTTAGTCCATTTACATTTAAGGTAATTATTGATATGTATGTTCCTATTTCCATTTTATATATTGTTTTGGGTTCGCTACTATAGGTCATTTCCTTCTCTTGTGTTTCGTGTCTAGAGAAGTTCCTTTAGCATTTGTTGTAAAGCTGGTTTGGTGGTGCTGAACTCTCTCAGCTTTTGCTTGTCTGTAAAGGTTTTAATTTCTCCATCAAATGTGAATGAGATCCTTGCTGGGTAGAGTAGTCTTGGTTTCAGGCTATTCTCCTTCATCACTTTCAGTATGTCCTGCCACTCCCTTCTGGCTTGTAGGGTTTCTGCTGAGAGATCAGCTGTTAACCTTATGGGGATTCCCTTGTGTGTTATTTGTTGTTTTTCCCTTGCTGCTTTTAATATGCTTTCTTTGTATTTAATTTTTGACAGTTTGATTAATATGTGTCTTGGCGTGTTTCTCCTTGTATTTATCCTGTATGGGACCCTCTGTGCTTCCTGGACTTGATTAACTATTTCCTTTCCCATATTAGGGAAGTTTTCAACTATGATCTCTTCAAATATTTTCTCAGTCCCTTTCTTTCTTTCTTCTTCTTCTGGAACCCCTATAATTCGAATGTTGGTGCGTTTCATGTTGTCCCAGAGGTCTCTGAGACTGTCCTCAGTTCTTTTCATTCTTTTTTCTTTATTCTGCTCTGCAGTAGTTATTTCCACTACTTTATCTTCCAGGTCACTTATCCGTTCTTCTGCCTCAGTTATTCTGCTATTGATCCTATCTAGAGTGATTTTAATTTCATTTATTGCATTGTTCATCGTTGCTTGTTTCATCTTTAGTTCTTGTAGGTCCTTGTTAACTGTTTCTTGCATTTTGTCCATTCTACTTCCAAGATTTCGGATCATCCTTACTATCATTATTCTGAATTCTTTTTCAGGTAGATTGCCTATTTCCTCTTCATTTGTTAGGTCTGGTGGGTTTTTATCCTGCTCCTTCATCTGCTGTGTGTTTTTCTGTCTTCTCATTTTGCTTATCTTACTGTGTTTGGGGTCTCCTTTTTGCAGGCTGCACTTTCGTAGTTCCCGTTGTTTTTGATGTCTGTCTCCAGTGGCTAAGGTTGTTTCAGTGGGTTGTGTAGGCTTCCTGGTGGAGGGGACTAGTGCCTGTGTTGTGCTGGATGAGGCTGGATCTTGTCTCTCTAGTGGGCAGGTTCACGTCTGGTGGTGTGTTTTGGGGTGTCTGTGGCCTTATTATGATTTTAGGCAGCCTCTCTGCTAAAGGGTGGGGTTGTGTTCCTGTTTTGCTAGTTGTTTGGCATAGGTTGTCCAGCACTGTGGCTTGCTGGTCGTTGAGTGAAGCTGGGTGCTGGTGTTAAGATGGAGGTCTCTGGGATATTTCCACCGTTTAATATTATGTGGAGCTGGGAGGTCTCTTGTTGACCAGTGTCCTGAAGTTGGCTCTCCTACCTCAGAGGCAGAGCCCTGACTCCTGGCTGGAGCACCAAGAGCCTTTCATCCACACAGCTCAGAATAAAAGGGAGAAAAAGTAGGGAGAATTAGTAGAAGTATGAGTAAAGAAAGAAGGAAAGGAGGAAAGGAAGGAAGGAAGAAAGAAGCAAAGAAGGAAAGAAAGGAGGGAGGGAGGGAGGGAGGGAGGAAGGAAGGAAGGAGGGAAAGAAGGAAAAAAGACAGAAAGAAAGATGATACAGTAAAAATAAAATAAATTATAATATATTTATTGAATTAAAAAATATTTAGAAAAAAAAAAAAAAAGGGACGGATAGAACCTTAGGACAAATGTTGGAAGCAAAGCTATACAGAGAAAATCTTACACAGAAGCATACACATACACCTTCACAAAAAGAGGTAAAGGGGGAAAAATCATAAATCCTGCTCCCTGAGACCACCTCCTCAATTTGGGGTGATTCGTTGTCTAAAGGAGGGAGGGAAGGAAGGAAAGAAAGAAAGAACGAAGGTAAAGTATAATAAAGTTATTACAATTAAACTTAATTATTAAGAAAAAGAATTTTTAAAAAAAAGTCATGGACGGATAGAGCCCTAGGACAAATGGTGGAAGCTAGAGTATACAGACTAGATGTCACACAGGAGCATACACGTACACCTTCACAAAAAGAGGAAAAGGGAAAAAAATCATAGATTTCGCTCCTAAATTCCACCTCTTCAATTTGGGATCATTCCTTGTCTATTCAGGTATTCCACAGATGCAGGGTATATCAAGTTGATTGTGGAGCTTTAATCCGCTGCTTCTGTGGCTGCTGGGAGAGATTTCCCTTTCTCTTCTTTGTTTTCACAGCTCACAGGAGCTCAGCTTTGGATTTGGCCCTGCCTCTGCGTGTAGGTCGCTGGAGGGCGTCTGTTTTTTCGCTCAGACAGGACGGGGTTAAAGGAGCCGCTGATTCGGGGCCTCCGGCTCACTCAGGCCGGGGGTTGGGGGATGGGGGAAGGAGGGGCACTGCGTGCGGGGCCGGCCTGCGGCGGCAGAGGCAGCGTGACGTTGCGGCAGAGGCCGGCGTGACGTTGCACCAGCCTGAGGCCCGCCGTGCGCTGTCCCGGGGAAGTTGTCCCTGGATCCCGGGAACCTGGCAGTGGCGGGCTGCACAGGCTCCGCGGAAGAGGGGTGTGGAGAGTGACCTGTGCTCGCACACAGGCCCCTTGGTGGCGGCAGCAGCAGCCTTAGCGTCTCCCGCCCGTCTCTGGGGTCCGCGGTTTTAGCCGCGGCTCGCGCCCGTCTCTGGGGTTTGTGCTTTCAGCCGCGGCTCGCGCCCGTCTCGGGGGCTCGCGCCCGTCTCTGGAGTTCCTTTAAGCAGCGCTCTTAAACCCCTCTCCTCGCGCACCAGGAGACAAAGAGGGAAGAAAAAGTCTCTTGCCTCTTCGGCCGGTGCAGGCTTTTCCCCGAACTCCCTCCCGGCTAGTCGTGGTGCACTAACCCCTTCAGGCTATGTTCAAGCCGCCAACCCCAGTCCTCTCCCTGAGCTCCGTCCAAAACCAAAACCCTAGCCTCAGCTCGCAGCCCCGCCCGCCCCGGTGGGTGAGCAGCAAGCCTCTCGGGTTGGTGAGTGCTGGTCGGCACCGATCTTCTGTGCAGGAATCTCCCCGCTTTGCCCTCCGCACCCGTCGCTGTGCACTACTCCGCGGTCCCGAAACTCCCCCCTCTGCCTCCCGCAGTCTCCGCCCGCGGAGGGGCTTCCTAGTGTGTGGAAACTTTTCCTCCTTCACAGCTCCCTCCCACTGGTGCAGGTGCCGTCCTTATTCTTTTGTCTCTGTTTTTTTCTTTTGCCCTACCCAGTTACGTGGGGAGTTTCTTGCCTTTTGGGAGGTCTGAGGTCTTCTGCCAGCCTTCAGTAGGAGTTCTATAGGAGTTGTTCCACGTGTGGATGTATTTCTGGTGTATCCGTGGGGAGGAAGGCGATCTCCGCGTCTTACTCTTCCGCCATCTTCAAGGTCCCCCCGCATGTGTCGTTTTGAATTATGGTTTTCTCAGGATATATGCCCAGTAGTGGGACTGCTGGGTCATATGGTAATTCTAGAAAATATAGTTTTAATATTATCAACTGGTACATAACATGGAGTAACTAGTATAGATCCTATAGGGAAATTTAGACTGTTCCTCTAGATTTTACTGTCTCCATTAAGAAAGAAAAAAATTGCCTTCTCAGTGTCCATAATCAATGACAATGCAGGAGTAAGAGACAGAAAGAGATAGAGGTGAGAGAGAGAGAGAGAGAGAGAGAGAGAGAGAGACCCTCTTAACCACAGTAGAATAAAGAGATGTGCTATCATGGCTTTGCTCTTTAAATTCTTTCAATGCTTTAAAATAAAACTTGAATAAAATAATTTTGGAATATTTTGTTGAAGAAAGTCTCTGAAAGATCAGCTCCATGTAACTTGAAACACAGATCAAAGGACACATCAGAGGAGTGGATGAAGGGTTAAGTGTCTGCACTCCACCACCACATGCGTACCCTTATTTTACTTGCATTTCATTCTGCCATATTTTTCTGATTTAGGGCTGTTGTGATAAGTTTTCTATTGCTGCTGTAAAATATTATCACAAAATATCACAAAACAACAAAAAACCTGTTCACAGTTCTGGAGGTTAGAGGTTAGATATTGATCTCATCAGGCTAAAGTTAAAGTGTTGGCAGGCTTTGCTCCTTTCTGGAGATTCTAAGGGAGAATCTGTTTCCTGGTGATTCAGCTCATTTGTAGAATTCAGTTACTCAGTTCCTTATGGTCAGAGGGCCAATGTCCCCATCTTCTTTCTGCTGGAAACTCAAGGGTGTTTCTAATTCTAGAGGTTGCCACATTTCTTGGCTTGTGGCTCTGTCCCTCCATCATAAAAGGAAGGTAAAAGCCAGTAATGCTGGGTCAAGTGTTTCTTACATGCCGTCTCTCTGGCCCACTCTTCTGCACTGCTCTTCCAATTCTAAGGACACACACGATTAGATTGGGCCATGTGGATAACCCAGGAAAATCTCAACTCAAAACCCTTAACATAATCACATCTCTAAAGTCCTTTTGACCTTGTAAGGTAACATGTTCACAGGTTTTTGGGGATTGGGGCATGAACATCTTTGGAAGGCTGTTATTCTGCCTACCATAAGCAGCTATTTTGGTGGGCTGGAGTGGTGGGTAGGGAAATGCATCTCAAATGCAGTGGCTTGCCAGGTTCTTCCTTTCCGAGACATGATTTACTGTTACAGTGATCCCCAGGTTGTCTCTGCCCCCACCCCTCCCTATTATGGAGATTCTAAGGGACTGTACTTATTGACACACTTTCACTCTTTCCTCTGACTATTCATGTTCCCATTAATCAGTAAAAACCCACCATGCGTACCCTGTGACCCAGGTACTATTATAGGTAATGTACGTCTTCAGGAGTAACAGGAATATCAAGGTTACTGCTTGCTCTTGTGGAGGTTATATTCTGAAGGACGGAGCAGACTAAATGAGAAACTTTTAGATAATGATACACAGTATAAATTAATCAAGGTAATTTTAGATTGAATGGTTGGAGAACATAATTCTTAAAAGGGAACAATTAAACTCATACAAGACCAGAAGGAGTCAGACGTACAGAGATCTAGGAAGAAGAGCTTGGGCAAGAGGCAGAGGGAACTTACTGACATTGTTCCTGACCCAGTCCCAATGTGACCATGAACTTAGTGGCTTGGGAGTACAAAGAAATTTGGAGCATATTTTCTTCATTGTGATGACTTTCCCTCTTCCCTAGGCAGGATTTGCCCTGCTAAATCTTGCACTTCACAATTCATTCCCAGGTTGAGTACAAAGGCAAAGGCAAAATCTGAGAAGTGAACATCCTCTTCCCTCCACTCTCCTCTGAGTCTCCTCATGTCTGCATGAATATCTGTAATGATTGTACTGATTACTGACTAACATTGAGGCTTTTCTTCCAAGATACATGACAGGCATGATATACATTTCTCCATTTAAAAATAAAGTAAGAGAAAAGAAAAAGTTAAAGTATCAGGAAAGAGATCACTGTTGTAGGGAAGTGGTTCAGTGTGTAATTTGTATGTCCCACATTAGGGTATAGAACTTGTTCAGAGACAAAGAAAATATCTATGTGCATTCAAAGTCCTAAAAATTTCTTGATTACTGAGACTCAGAGTCTTAATTTGTAAAACAAAGGAGAACATCATTCTCCTGCTTTGCAATTGCAAGTGATCATGGCACCTGACAACCCAATCCACAAATGGGCAGAAGACCTAAAGAGACATTTCTCCAAAGGAGATATACAGACTGCCAACAAACACATGAAAGGATGCTCAACATCATTATCATTAGAGAAATGCAAATCAAAACTACAATGAGATATCATCTCACACCAGTCAGAATGGCCATCATCAAAAAAATCTAGAAACAATAAATGCTGGAGAGGGTGTGGAGAAAAGGGGACACTCTTGCACTGCTGGTGGGAATGTGAATCGATACAGCCACTTTGGAGAACAGTATGGAGGTTCCTTAAAAAACTACAAAGAGAACTACCATACGACCCAGCAATCCCACTACTGGGCGTATACCCTGAGAAAACCATAATTCAAGAAGAGTCATGTACCAAAATTGCAGCTCTGTTTACAATAGCCAGGACATGGAAGCAACCTAAATGTCCAACAATAGATGAATGGATAAAGAAGATGTGGCACATATATGCAATGGAATATTACTCAGCCATAAAAAGAAATGAAATTGAGATATTTGTAATGAGGTGGATGGACCTAGAGTCTGTCATACAGAGTGAAGTAAGTCAGAAAGAGAAAGACAAATACCGTATGCTAACACATATATATGGAATTTAAGAAAAAAAAATAAACACACAGACCTACTAGAGAATGGACTTGAGGATATGGGGAGGGGGAAGGGTAAGCTGTGACAAAGCGAGAGAGTGGCATGGACATATATACACTACCAAGCGTAAAATAGATAGCTAGTGGGAAGCAGCTGCATAGCACAGGGAGATCAGCTCGGTGCTTTGTGACCACCTAGAGGGGTGGGATAGGGAGGGTGAGAGGGAGATGCAAGAGGGAGGAGATATGGGGATATATGTATATGTATAGCTGATTCACTTTGTTATAAAGCAGAAACTAACACACCATTGTAAAGCAATTAAAAAACAACAACAACTAAGCAATGAAGTTCCAAAAGAATTAATGGGGGATATTTGTAACTTTTTGTGCATCCTGTTAAAATAAGTAGTTGGGAAGTTTATATTAAAAAAAATGTAAATGAAAGATATGGCATCATGGAAACCTCAAAAACATTAGTTTGGCTGAAATTTTCATTTCCAGTTTCTTAGCTTTGCCAGTGTTCTCAATTCCGGTGCCTGAGGCACTGCTCTCAAAAATGTAGACTTCTACCAATTTTGAGAGCAAGAAAAAGGAGGTGCCATTAGGCCTATGACACTGGATGATGGCTACCAGAATTTGAGCTCCTGGGGGTGTAGGAGGGCGCCAGGCGCTGTTCTTTTAACGTGGTCTCAAAACACAGTCAGAGATCAGTTGGTTTGGTTCAGATTTCTGGAACAAGTCTGAGCAGCTAATTGTGAGGATTCTGAAGTTTCAGATTCAAGATTCGATCAATGGTAGTCATAGAACTTGAAAGGATTTTGTTCAAGTTCTTCACAGTTCCTAAGGGTGCATGAGAATAACGAATATCCACCTGTGTTGGCATAAGCAAGCAACCTACTTAGCTTTAAGGATATAGGTTTAGAAGGGAAGCAAGTGAGATGTGAGGTGTATTTAGCAGCTTAAGGAGTTTGGAGAGTCAGCAGTAAAATGGGAAGACACCCCCACAGAGCCCAGCTTCAGCCACTCTTGTCTGTGCAGCCTCTTAGTATCCCTCCCTGGTGTCTGCAGCAGCGTTGGTGATATTGATCAACTCAGCAAGATACGTCTCAATATGATCAACTTAACGTGATGCACATTTAACTTTAACCTGAACACACTAACATATCCACGGAAGACTGTTCTTGAACATGGTTGAACCATGAGCTTTGGGTCAATGGCTTCCAATCCTGGCTGTACATCTATGCTTAAGCTCCACAAAGATCAATTGTATTAGAACATTTGGAGATGGCGCCTTCCCAGGCATCTGCATTTTATAGAAGTTTCTGATATGATTCTAATGTGCTAAGACTATAAGAATTTTTACTAACTCTACAGCAGCTCTTGAAAAGCTTTTTTCCAAACACCTTATTTTGTAGAACAGAAAACTGGTCTGGGGAGAAAATGACTTGCTTAAGATTTCATAATGAGTTAGATATAGAGCCAGGCTTAGAATAGAATTGTTCTAAAGCTTGTCATTTGAGAAAGCCATGATAGTGCTAGTGAAAGTGCCAGGTCATGTAGAACAAATATAATTTTGCTTTTAATGGGTCATATTCTTTTTTTTTAAATTTTTATTCGAGTATAGTTGATTTACAATGTTGTGTTTGTTTCTGCTGTACAGCAAAGTGCATCAGTTATACATGTACATGTATCCACTCTTTTTAAGATTCTTTTCCCATATAAGTCATTACATAGTATAATGGGTCATATTCTTTTATACATTCTTAAGAGTTCCCAGTAAGTCTTATAAACTTCCATAGCTTTCAATTATTTATTTGTTCCACAAATATTTATGAAGCACCTATGAAATGGCAGAATCTTTTTTAGATACTTAGGTTACGTCAGTAAATAAAAAGTACCCAAACTCTTGCCTCTTGGTGCTTACATTTTAGTATTAGGATACAGACGACTGACACATAGAAATAGACAGAAATAAATCAATTAGTTTAGAAATAAATTAGTTTAGAAGGAAATAAATTAGTTTAATGGAAGATGATAAGTGTTAGGGGAAAAATCATTGAACAGGGGAATTGCAATTACTGGGTAGGGACACCTTCTAGCATTAAATAAGTGTTCAAATTTGGCCTTATTGAGATGGTGATCATTGAAGAAAGCCGGAATGGGAGTGAATATTTATTTGGAGGAAAAAGGGCAAAGGCCCCTTGGCCAGAGAGTGTGTGTGTTGAAGACGAGTCAATAAGGAAGTCAGTGAAACCCGAGTAGGATAGGACACAGGAGCATGTTAGGAGAGGAAGTGTGGAAGAGCAAATCATAAAAAGTCCCTCGTAGGCCATTTTAAGTACTTTGGTTTTAGTCTGAATGAAATGGGGAGTCTTTGGAGGGTTTTGAGCAGAGGAGTGACATCTGACTTACGTTTCTGAAAGTTTATTCTGTCTGTAATGTGGGAATAGAGTCTAGAGGGGCAAGAAAGAAAGCAGTTGCCTGATTTATGGTGGTAGCAATGCAATGGTGAGAAATAGGGGGATTCTGACTATATTTTGTGCTTTGGTTGGTTTGATTTTAGGTACAGTTCTAAAATTTGTTTTTTAAATGTATATACAGTAAAATTCCCTTTCTTTTGAGGGTGTACAGTTCCATGAGTTTTGACAAATGTATCAAGTCAGGTAACAACCACCTTGATCAGGATACAGAACATTTTCCTACCCCCACCCCCAAACTTCCTTTACTTCAGACCTTTGTAGTCAAACCTTCCTCCCAAACCGAATGCCTGGCAACCACTGACCTCTTCTCCATCTCCCAAGTTTTTCTTTTTCCAGAATGTCACATAAATGGAAGTGGTACGTTAATCACTTGTCTGACTTCCTTCTCTTAGCATTATGTACTTGAGGTTCGTCCATGTGATTGCATGTATCATTAATTCACTCCTTTTTATTGCTCAGTAATATTCCATTGTATGAATGTACCACAGTTTATTTACTCACTTAGGAACATTTAGTCTGTTTCCCTTTTTTTGAAGAATAAGAACAGTGCTGTTATAAAATGGGCACACCACTTTTTCTGTGAATATAAGTTTTCATCTCTCTAGAGTAAATACCTGGGAGGGGAATTTCTGGATCATATGGGTATGCTTATGTTTAACCTTATAAGCAACTGAAAACTGTTTTTCAGACCCGTCACACCATTTTGCATGCCTACCAGAAATGTTTGAGAGTTCTATCTCTCCACATTCTCATCAATACTTGGTGGGGTCAGTTTTGCTTTATTTTAGCCATTCTAATGAGTGTGTAATGTTATGTCAACACGGTTTTAATTTGCATTTAACTAGTGAAATGGCATTAAACAGCTTTCCTATGCTTCACTGCCATCCACACCACTTTAATGAAGTGTCTGTTCAAATCTTGGCCCATTTTTGTTTGTTGGTTTGCTTTTTATTGGAATATTGTTGCATTTATATAAACACATACACACATTCTGGATGTAATACTTTGTTAGAGGTATGATTAATGAATATTTTATCCCAGTTTATAGGTTGTATTTTGTTCTTTTAACAGAATCTTTTACAGATACAGAGTTTTTCATTTTCATAAAGTATAATTTATCAATCTTTTAAATTTGATGAGCCATGATTTTCGAGTCATATTTAAGAACAGTTTCCCTAAGCCAATTAAAAAATTTTTTTCCTGAAAGTTTCATAATTAAATGTTTTACATTTAGGTCTATAACCATATTTTGAGTTAAGTTTTGTATAAAGAATAAGCTATTGGTCAATGTTAAGTTTCTCAATAATGATATCTAATTGTTCCAACACAATATGTTTGAAAGATTGTCCTTTCTCCATTGAGTTGCCTTTGTACCTTTGTCAACAGTTGACCATAGTTGTGTACATCTATGTTTGTACTTTCTGTTCTGCTCCATTGATCTATGTATCTATCCTTTTGTCAGTACTATACAGTCTGGATTACTGTAAGTCATAATAAGTCTTAAAATAATAAGTATACTGTGTACCCTTTAACACTGCTTTTCATTATCAAAAGTACTTTGGCTATTCTATTCTAGTTTCTTTGCTTTCCATACAAATTTTTAGAGTCAGCTATTACTCGTATGTTAGTCAGCTCAGGCTGCCGTTACAAAGTACCCAAAACTGCATGGTTTAAACAATGGGAATTTATTTATCACAGTTCTGGAGACAAGAAAGTCCAGATCAAGGTGCCGACTCATTTGTGTTCTTACATGGCATGAGAGAGAAAAGGAGAGTGATATCTCTTATCTCTTCTTGTAAGGACACTAGTTCTGTTGAATCAAAGTCCAACTCTTATGACCTCATGTAACCTTAATTACCTGCACAAAGACCCATATCTCCAAATAGTCACATTGGGGTTGGCGATTCAACATATAAATTTTGAGAAGGCGTATGCTCTCAGTCCATAACAGATATCTACAAGAAGTTTTGCTGGAATTATAATTAGGATTGCACTGAATTTATAAATCAGTTTGGGGAATGTGGTTTTGAATTACTCATTCTCATAAGGAAGATGTTGTTTTCTTACCTTCTAGAATGCTGTATTTCTTATACCAGAGTTAAATGTACTTTGAATGTTTAATTCTTTATAACTTCCAAGTATTAGAAAAACATATACATGTGGAATAGCTAAGGTGGCTTTTGGCAGTGAGTAACAAAACCCCCATATCTGTGAAGTAATTCACATGATATTGTGGACCAACTCAGAAAAAATGTGCAGGCTTGATATTGATATACACAGAAAATATGGTGAAAAATACTTGTGTGTTTATGAAATCGTATTTTTTATTTATACAAAATAATTAAAACTGCTCTGGTGAAAGTTCAACAATTGGACACTTGTCTTTTATCGTCTCTTTGTTAGATTTAGTACACTATTTTACAGAAGTTTCATATGTCATGTGAAAAATATTGGCCTTTGTTGATTTTTCAGATCTTCCCTTTGGAAAGATCCCTTGAAAGAAAACCATGCATTCTACTTGTATTGAAAATAGATGAGGTGAATTTTGGGAGAGTGGATCTTGTAGAAAAAGCACAGAACAAAACCTAAAAGATCAAAGCTGGGAGATCTTGTCTTTCTCTGTCTAACATGATGAATGAGCCTATGTAAGGCCACCTTCCGCCTAGGCACACTGCTGACATATGCTGTACCTGTGACAGTGCACCAATGGAGGCCCCCAGGCCCTGTGTTCCAATAGTAAGTAACTTAAGAAGTTTTAAATAAAACAGGTTTTTATCTCTATGTTTGATTAAAGTATTTTCATAATGCCTTGGAGGCCAGGTTCTTATAGGCCTCCAAGTTCCATGAGGGAACTTGTCAGGTGAAGAGAGAGCTGGCCCTGTCCTGCAGACCCTATTCCTTCCTCTGCACCCTGCTTGCTGGAGAATCCATCTTCAAATGCCTGTGATGATGCCTTGTGTTTAGGGCGAGGGCTGGTTTATCAGATGGCTTTACTCGGTGCCTCTTCCACCTTCACCTTTACATCTTCCCTTTGTTCTCTCTTCCTACTGATCTGCTTCTTTGCTACTGCAATTACCCCAGCAGTATTTCACATTCCTTGGTACTCTACACTTGTTATTCTGGTGGTGAAGGGAGGGGCAGGAGGTGTTCTTTCACTTCTGATTAAGCCTCAGACTGGAGCACGCATTGTGGCCCTGGGTCTCCTGGCTGTGACTTTGTCATTGCTCCCTCCCCCAGCTGTAGTTCTGAGACCCATCATGGTATGCCTGCTCCTTCCTCAGGGGTGGAAACTTTTTCTGTTCATTTCTCCAGCTGCAATGGGTTACAATAGGGCATAAGGTTATAGCGGGTTTGTCCTCCCTCCTTCCCCCCAATATTAAGATTTTTGTTCTCTGAGTCAGGTGTGGTGGGTTTCATGCCTTTTCTGCAGACATCTGTTGTTCCTCTCCCCCAGGCCTGTACCACAGGGACATTTTTCCAGACTCTTACGAAACATTTTTGTGGGATCCTTAAAGAATAGCCTGCAAGAGGGTGAGAACTCTCAACACAGCTACAATTCTTGGGGCTATACACTCTCTTGCCAGACCTCACTTGGCCTCCACCAATGCCTTAATTATTCCAGCTGGATTTTTCCTACTAGTGTCTGGCAGCTTCTGCCTCAGGTAAACAAATACTTTTTCCCTGTATATTTCTGAGGCACTTGTCTCTTCCTAGATTTTAGGCTAGTTGGTTACCCAGTGCTCTAGATCTCTGATGGGTTTAATGAAAGTTATAAACTTGCTATTTCACTGCTTTTGTTGTTGTCTTTATAGTGGGAATGAGGACGTTTTCAGCTTGCTACATCCCAAGGTGAAAAAAAAAAAACAACCTACTATTATTTTCTAAAGAAATAATATGTCTGAAAACTAGAATGATTTTTTTTTTTTTTTTTTTTTTTTTTTTTTTTATGCGTTACGCGGGCCTCTCACTGCTGTGGCCTCTCCCGCTGCGGAGGACAGGCTCCGGACGCGCAGGCTCAGCGGCCATGGCTCACGGGCCCAGCCGCTCCGCGGCATGTGGGATCCTCCCAGACCGGGGCACGAACCCGCGTCCCCCGCATCGGCAGGCGGACTCCCAACCACTGCGCCACCAGGGAAGCCCTAGAATGATTTATATACAAATGCTAACAATGGTTGTTTCTGGGTAGTGGGATTATAGGCAACTTATTTTACTATGTGTTGATGTGTGCATTCTAAATTTTTTTCTAATCAGAAAAGACTAAGAAACATTATTTTAATGAAAAAATAAAGAAACTAATAAATAAGAGATTGTGAATTTATTTTATAGGATGAGTCAAATTTTGACTCCTAGATGTACTGGTTAGCTAACCATGCAGTCTGGGTGTTTTAAAACTGAGCAGCTGTCTTCTCCCTACCCCAAGGCTAGTGATTGCCATGCCCTGGAAGCATGGGTTGTACTTGGGTCAATTTCCTCCTGGTTAAGTTGAGTTAAGTCCTGGAGGCCAACTTGGGAGGCAGCAAATTGGGAGATGCTTGATCGACAAGCACAGCAGGCCAAGATGACAGAAAATAATACGTGTCTGTCAATTTTTTCATTTACTTCCATGCCTCTGTGACCCTCCCATCCTCTACCCCTTTTGTTTATACCAGGCATGAATAATATATCATTATTCAGGTCTAAGACCCAACATCTCTGAATACCTTCTCCATGTTCAGACAAATAAAGCCATTACTCAGAGATCCTCATGTACTTAATGTATGCTTAATTTAATTATTATTTACTATTAATTGATAAAATTTAAGATTAATTAACATAATATATCATTATTATAAAATTTGGCTAGCAACTCTTATGTAATGATTTACAATAAAATTAATTTCAGGAAGCAAATAACTTCTTTAAAAGTTATTCCCTAGTTTATTTTCTTTCTTTCCTTTTTTTTGGTCAAGTCTATTTATAAAGAAAGAAGCTTCATGGTGCTAAAATCTCATATGAGTTCTCACATTCCTCATCTACTACATCCTGTTTACTATCTTTTTATACAACTTTATATATTGGCCTAGTAAATTGAGTTCTCATATCAACACAAACTCATTTGCGGATGTGAATCAAAGAACCTCTCAACCCATAAAAAGCTCTTGGTGAAGTATATTCTCATCATTCCTTACCAGCCTTTTTTTTTGGCGGCACGCGGGCCTCTCACTGTTGTGGCCCCTCCCGTTGCGGAGCACAGGCTCCGGACGCGCAGGCTCAGCGGCCATGGCTCACGGGCCCAGCCGCTCCGCGGCATGTGGGATCTTCCCGGACCGGGGTACGAACCCGTGTCCCCTGCATTGGTAGGCGGACTCTCAACCACTGTGCCACCGGGGAAGCCCTATGCTAACATTTTTTAAATAGGAAAATAGGATAGTTAAGCTTTCATTTATATCTATCATCTTTTTATCTATATTTATATATCCAGCCCATGTTGGGGTAAAGTCATCTCTGCACTGACATTGTCTTGTATCATTTTTCTGTGTACCCGTTCCTCTTAAAAGACCCGGAGTTCTTTAAAGGCAGGGTCTGAGGTTTTTTGGTGTTTTTTTTTTTGCGGTACTCGGACCTCTCACTGCTGTGGCCTCTCCCATTGCGGAGCACAGGCTCCGGACGCGCAGGCTCAGCGGCCATGGCTCACGCGCCCAGCCGCTCCGCGGCATGTGCAATCTTCCCGGACCGGGGCACGCACCCACGTCCCCTGCATCGGCAGGTGGACTCTCAAGCACTGCACCACCAGGGAAGCCCCTTACCAGCCTTTTTGTACAAGTTGTGCAGATGATAGAAATGTGTGACTAAGGCTTAAAACAGAGGCAGAAATCCATAAACAAAATGAAGATTCATAATCAATGAAATGGTCAGATGAGGCCCTCTCCTAACCAATCAAGGCAATGGACGCCTGTTTTTATTCTTTTAGATTTTTTCTCTCCATTTTTTAATGAAAGAGTGAAATATATTTGGGACGTTGTTGTGGAGAAAACAGTGTTGTTCTGAAGGTAGAAGCTCAAGCTTCATTCCTTTACTGCTTGCTAGCTGGGTGACCTTGGACAAATCTCATAATGTTTTTGAGCTTGATTCTTCACCTAAAAAAATAGTAGAAAATATAACCGTGGTAACAATACTCTGAGGTAGGTATTCAGAGAGATTTTATAGAGAGACAGAGAGAGAAAGAAATTTATATAGCCTTGCTGTTTGCTTTTATGGAGTAGTTCTGAAAAAGACTGTGTAATGTTTTTAACCTCCTCTGATTTGGAAAATAATTTGCATGCTGACAAATGAACAATGACTATAACTTGTGAATAATTTAGTTATTGTTTTTGTTGTTGACTACTTGAAATAACATACTTAAAAGATATTGGCTATTAGTATGAACGGAGGTGTTTTTCACATTTTCAGAGAAGCCTTTATTCAGAAGAGAATTCTTCTAGACTTTTAGTTATAAGTAAAATGTCCCTTGTAGGACTTCAGAATATTTTGTAATCTGACTTTTCCCCCAAACAGATTTTGCTTATAGCATGGAATCTACTTTAGATTTTTTACATCTTTCAAATACAAATAGTTCTTTCACTGCTTCATTCAGATGAGTTGCTAGTTCAGAACTCTTAATTTCCCATATGGGACAGAAAAGGACTAGCTTTTCAAAGTTTCTACAGCTAAGTAGTGTCAGGATATGACTAAAATTCCAGTAAATATTCTTATCAGTTCTGATAGGCAGAATAATGATCCCCTCCTCAGAGAAGATGCCCATGTCTTAATCCCTTGAAACAGTGAATATGTTAGGTTATACAGCAAAGGAGAATTAAGTTTGCAATGGAATTAAGGTTGCTAATAATCTAACTTTGAGATGGATAAATTACCCTGGATTATCCCAGTGGGTCCAGTGTAATCACATGGATCCTTACAAGTGGAAGAGGGAGGCAGAAAGGAAAGAGAGAGACTTGAAGATGCTAAAATGCTGGTTTTGAAGGTGGGGGAAGGGGTCTTGAGCCAAGGAATGAAGGTGCCCTCTAGAATCTGGAAAAGGCAAGCAAATGGATTCTCCCCTAAAGCTTCCAGAAGGAACATAGCCCTTCAAGATCTTGATTTTAGCCCAGTGAGACCCATTTTGGACTTCTGACTCCCAGACTGTAAGATAAATTCATGTTGTTTGTTACAGTAGTCATAGGAATATAATATACCAATAAATCACAATATTGCCTGAAACACTTCAGATTCAGGAACTTTAATGTTTAAAAGTTATTGTGATCTGGCAAGCTGGGTGTACTTCTTTCTTAGATATAACTGTCAGGATAGGTTTTAATTTTCATCCCAATTGTGTGTATAACACAACTGACGAAGAAATAAATACTGTAAGAAAAAGAAATTAGATACCGCTAGAAATTAGTGGTAGAATGAGTCAGCAAAGATCTATATACAGGACATTCTCAGAAAAAAGTACCAGGTGAGGGTTGAAAAATTACTTTCTTGGCATTATAGGATATGTGTTTGAAGAAGAGAGAAGTATGGTGAACACCTGAAATACCACTGAGAAGCTGGCAGTTTTCACTGTTGTAGAGCCATTGGTTGAATAAATCCACTTCCCAGCCCAGGATGGCTCACAGATTTTTCAAGAGGTAGAAATAAGTGGTACAAACACATATTCTATAATGCTAAGAAAGTAATTTTTCAACCCTCACCTGTAAATAGACCTTTGCTCACTCTAGTCACCAAGCAGTTCAGAAGCCTCTCTTAATTTGCGTTTTATGTAAGTATAAAGGGAGACATAGAAAAGAATAACTTTTTTCTGAAAAATGGACTTTTTAATTTAAATGTTAATTTCAGCAATAAAAGTGCTTACTAGGGGTTGGATAGTGAGGGTGGGAGGGAGATGCAAGAGGGAGGAGATATGGGGATATATGTATATGTATAACTGATTCACTTTGTTATAAAGCAGAAACTAACACACCATTGTAAAGCAATTATACCCCAAAATGATGTTAAAAAAATAAAATTTAATTTAAAAAAGTGCTTACTGATCTCAATATTAAAATAATCCAGAATCCAATGTATTTTTGACAAATATTTTATATTCATTATAACATTTGATAGCTGAAGTTATTGTTTTAGTCTCATTCAATATACGTTAACAGTGACTAATACATGCAGATGCATTGCAGTTAGTATTGTGGATACATCAGTAAACAAAGAAATCATGATTCGTTTCTCTATGGAACATATGTCTTAGTTTGAGAGGCAGACAAACAAACAAACAAAACCAAAACCAATTATGATCAAATAAGTGTCTGTATGTACAAATAAATATATTGATAAAAGTCATATTATTAAAATTCCTTTGCCATGTTCTCCCTGGTTAAAAAATAATAAGTTGTTAGGATTATTGAAGGCATTAAAATTCCCTTAATTCTTTTTCTTTCATCCATTAAGCATGAAATTAAATCTTGCTGTAAGTATTAATTCTTGCAAGATACCTGTCTTAACTTTTAGCTTCCTTTTTGATGTTTCCATTTTAAAGAGAAGGTGCTGGCATTAAGAGATTTCCAACACCTCAGTCACCTTCTTCAAACTTCCACTTCTCAGAAAATAATACTAAAGTTACCCAGTAGTTTGAAATAACAATTTAATCATCATCCTTGTTCCTTTTCCCTCTCCCTCTATTTTTTTAGCCTCTATATTCATGGAGAGGGGGCAGTAAGTTGGCAAGGTGGTTCAGGACAGGGAGAGATGCTGAAGAGTTGCTGGTTCCTATGCTATTTTAATAATCTCTTACAGCTCTGCTATGTGTTCTCGGAATACTTAATATGACGATGAAGGCTGTGAAGGTGGAAAAAGTCCTATGTGTTTTCCATTCTAATGTATTGCAACAAAATGAGTAAGCAAGACATTGAACTAGAACCAGAGGCAGACCAATCAATGCACGTATCTAGAAAGGATTTTTTAAAAAAAAGTATTGATGGAGAATCTGTGAAAGTTGGAAACAAATAGGGCAGAAAAAGCTGAATGAGGTATAAATGGATATAGTGGGGGTGATTTCGTGTCTACTTCAGGGAGGCATCAGAGAAGAGTGGCTGAAGACACACATACCTTCCAGTAATGGGGTATTGCATTCTAAGCCAAAGTTTAGCACTTGGGATTCACCACTAGTTGCCTCATTTTTCTCATCCTAAAATGAGGATTATAACCCTATGTATCCAAACGATTGTTCTCTTATGTAGAATTATCGGATGAGAGAATGTATGCAAAGCACTTTGCATGTGGTTGACAAACAGTTGTCACCAGAGGTGGAATTACTGTGGTGTTAGTAAATCTTAGCCTTCAGGTCTCCTCTAATTAGTGGTCCTTTTCACATCCTTGTAGAGATTTATGACGTCATATTTGGGATAAAATAAGTAAAAGTAAAATATTTAACTGCAATGTATTGCCTTCTATTTCTCTCCACTCTAGCTACCTTTCTTTTACATTTCCCTTTGTTTCAGGGGGCCCTTATGAAGCCACAGAAATGCGTCTCACGGTGGGGGTGCTCCAAGGAGCTCTGGTTCTTTTTATCTCTGTGCAGAAAGAATCCAACAAGAGGTAAAGTGATAGATAAGAAGTGATTTATTAGAATAGGATGCTGTGAGGCTTACAAGTGGGCGGACGAGGAAGTGTCATCCCAAGAACTTAGTGGGCTACAGTTTTTTTTTTTTTTTTTTTTTGCGGTACGCGGGTCTCTCACTGTTGTGGCCTCTCCCGTTGCGGAGCACAGGCTCCGGACGCGCAGGCTCAGCGGCCATGGCTCACGGGCCCAGCCGCTCTGCGGCGCGTGGGACCCTCCCGGACCGGGGCACGAGCCCCCGTCCCCCGCATCGGCAGGCGGACCCTCAACCACTGCACCACCAGGGAAGCCGCGAGGGCTACCGTTTTATGAGCAAAGGAAAAGTGGGGAGGGGAAGACCGCCTTCGTCCTCATTCTTGAGTAGACATCAAGGCTTACATCATTAGTTCCTCCTCCAAGTCGGGCCTGGGAGTTTTCCTGTCCCTACATGGTCAAACTGGGACTGCCATGGCACGATGGAAATGAGCAAAAAGGTGGCAACATAGAGTAAAAGATGGTAAATCATTTCAGGTTTCAGTACAATGTCACCTTTTCCTTATATGTCCTGGGAAACTAACTTACTGAGCTCACTGGGCAGGATGTGGGTCTCATTCCACCACGTGGAACAATAAGTTCTGGGGCATGTCTCACGCTTCTGTTGCGTGGTTTTGTTGCTAAGCAAGCCTGCTTGGTGTTGTGGTTAAGCAAACCTGCTTTCTTGAGTGATCGTTAACTTCCAGGGGTCTCCCATACTTTTTCCTTTACTTATGATGCCTTAGTGGGATTAACTATTTAATCACCAACTTTGTCCCTTTACTCTGTCCCTATCACTTCGAGTGCCTGTAAGGAATCATTTGAAAAAAGATTAAAAGAAAGCAAACTATATCAGAAACATAAGGCTCAAAGAAAAACAGGTTCCAAGGAAAATTTAATAAGGTATATCAAAGAAAGATAGAAAAAGAGCCAGAAGAATGAAAATTAAAAGAGAGAAACAAAAAAGTTCAGAAAAAAAGTGGTTAAAATGGAAGCCAGGAAAAGAAGTTCCAACATACATGAAATTGGAATCCTTGAGGAAAAAAAGCAAGCAAATAAATAAAAAAAATAAACCAGAACTAATATTCAAAACTATAATCCAATAAAACTTGTTTTGGAGATAAGATATTGAAAGAGCTCATTTGAGAAAATTGACTTGGAGCAAATAAACTCTAAGACTTTTCTTAGTAAAGCTCATAATCTTTAAGAACAAAGCATAAAGAATCCTCAGGGCCTAAGAAAGAAAGATCAAACTACTCATAAAGTAAAAAAAAAAAAAATTAGACTGGCATTAGATTTCTCAAGAACTGAATACAAGACAAAGGAACAGTAAAGCAGCATTTTTTTTTTTTTTTTTTTTTTTTTTTGCGGTGTGCGGGCCTCTCACTGTTGCGGCCCCTCCCGTTGCGGAGCACAGGCTCCGGACGCGCAGGCTCAGCGGCCATGGCTCACGGGCCCAGCTGCTCCGCGGCATGTGGGATCCTCCCTGACCGGGGCACGAACCCGCGTCCCCTGCATCGGCAGGCGGACTCTCAACCACTGCGCCACCAGGCAAGCCCTGAGCAGCATTTTTAAGATACACAGAGAAAAAGAGCATGAACCAAGAACGTCATACCAGTAAAGCTGTATTTGAAACACTGAGGCTACAGAAAGGCAGCTTTAAATGTTCAGTAACTCAAGGAATACTAAACACATCAGCCTTTTCCAAGGATTCTACTATACGATGAGTTTCATCCTACCAAGAAATAACTGGAGAAACTTCAGCTAAAAGACAAATGGAAAGGATTTAATATACATAGTTGTAGAATTAGGACTACAGTGAGGTTGGTGACATGTTTGGGAGACAGCCAGGTAAATACGTGTTCTGAAAAAGTGGAATGAATGCAAGTAAAACATAGGAGGAAAAAGGAAAGTGAAGGGAGAAGTAGAATAAGATCACTGACTGTTTTACTGTTAATAGGTGGGAGTCAAAGCATGCTAGTCAAAACCAACAAATCAGACAGTAAAAGATTAAGTATGAAAAAGAGACATTAGAGATAGTTAAATCCTCAAAATCCCACAGAGCAAGTGGGATTTTGCAGCCCCTATTTGTTGTTTCTTCCTCTCCTCAAGGCTCCTAGTGGAGGAGGTGCTTGACCAGGAACAACTGATTTGAATAGGATTAAATCATTTTTTATCAATAAATGACAGCAGGAAAATCAGGGTTGCTCAGGAGAAATGATCTGTTGTTGTTTCTCTGCTCAAAGAAAATGTTTTGATGGTTTCACTACTCTATAAAAATGTATAAAGTAAGTCATATTATTGCAGTTAACACCTTCCAATCAGTCTAGGGCAAATTGTGGATAAGTCATGTTTGGTTTTCCCATTCTCACCTCTTGTTCTTATTATTTCCTCCACCTTTCTAGCTATTCTGCATTTCTTTTACCTCTACTCTTAGCTGCCTCTATCGCTCCTTCTAAAGTGAAGACAATGGAGAACAGGCTGAAGTTCTGTTAGACAGTGAATTAACAACTATGACAATATATTTTAAAAGATTGAGCCCATGCCAGTTTAACTTTGAAGTAAAAACTTGGGGTTTTAACAAATAGCTTTAAATGAAGGAGATAGCTTAGGTAAAAACTTAATGCTTTTCCTTATCTAGGATTTCAATTTTCTTTTCTCTGAAACCATTAGTGAGTGTGCTAGACAGTGAAAGAAGACAGGGTACCATTGGAACGACTTGTTTGCTTGCACTAGTGTGTGGATCGGCTAAGTACAAATAAACCTTCTGCTATTAATAGCTGAAGGAGTCTAAGGTGATGCCATGAAAGGAATAGGAAGTTCATGTTTAAAATTCTTATCTATTTCCAAAACAACTCGTTTGATAAAGCTTGGAAATTTCTCTAACTCAAATCTAATTCCTTAAGGTACAGAAAATGGTGAGAGAAAAATAGCATTCTAAGACTGTCTCTAGGAAGAATAAAAACTGAATAGAACATGAAACAGAACAAAAACAATAGTGGAAATAGGAAATACTTGAAGGTGACTTTCAACGGTGAACTAGAATTTCTAGAATGTCTTCAAACTTTAAATATGATTCTAAGGAAGATGCAGCAGATTGACATGAAAGGGAGAATAATTCTTTTTTGTTATTTTTGGAAGACTGATAGCAGGAGTTGTTTCTCAAACATGCAAAGTAAATAAAAGATTTCAGAATGGCAAGACCTCTGTATATATTCTATAGTGTTAGAAAACACAGAATGCATTTATGAAGATGAAGACAGCAAGACATTTCTAACACAGGAACCCATAAGATAAATAACCTTTTGAAACAAAGATTCAAAGTTAAATGGATTAGTATGAAAGAAGTCTTCATTACTGACAGGCATATAAATATAAAGAGGAATATAATATTATATTATGAAAAATATAAGCCTGAGTCCATCTCTGAAGTTTGTAATAAAAAATAGTTAAGTTTAAGTTTCCTGGTCCTAAATCTTGGAGTTAAAGAACTGGGACTTTATGTATTCCTGCCAAGTTGCCAGCTAGATAAATAACTTGGTAACAAGATTTGTGTCATTTTCTTAACTCTTGAAAGCCCCGCAGTCAGAATTTACTTCATACATCAAACATTTGAGAAAATAGATGAAAGAAAAGAGAGTGATGGTTTAACACACTAAAGAGGGCGATTTTAGCTTTCCTTTGTCATGGAAAACAAGCGGGGTCCTGTCTTTTAGCTGGTGGTATTAAATCAGTGATGGTGTTGGTGACATCAAGCAGTGGATGGTGCAGAGTTTTGCCTGCTGACGCCACACATAGCATAAGAAGAATTGCCCACCAGAACCCACAGGTCTACTCAGCACATGGGCACACCAGATACCTCAGACATTTCTGTGCTCTGTTCGGGACCTAAAAAAACCAAATTGAATTTTAAGTCAATTTATTAGTCACTGATACAGAAAACAGATTTGCTTCTGTCCGTTTTTTTTTTTTTAACATCCAGAAAGAAAGTTGGATTATACATCTTTTGGGAATTCCTCAAAATGTAGTTGCAGTCACCCTGAGATTTGGAATGTGCTGCTAAATACTTAAGGTTACTGATTGTCATGAGTAACTAGAGGTGGATGGTGGACTGTGCTATGCAGAAGTCTTTTACGTTGGACTTATTGACAAAATACACCATGATGGCTCTTGAGTCACACCATCTCTGTGCTAATAAGCAAAGCATTATACCTTATTATTTTACATTCTTTCCTCTTTTTCATCTTCCTTTTAAAATATTTGGATTCTTTGAATAAACCTAGAAGAATGTTCTGATCGAAATATATGAACCATTCAGTTCATATCAAACATTATCTAAAATGTAAATTTATTACTCAATAGTGCAAACAGCAGACCTGAATAACTAATAAATGTAAATACAGTTATTTTTCTAGAGTGTTGATTGAAAATTCATTTTATGCTCATTACTGCTGGTTAACTATTCCTTCACAAAGACTTTCTGGATTTCTCCCGATCCTAAAAGCAATTGTACAAAATATGGAACACGCTAAAAAAGGTATAGAGCAATATAATAGAAACAATCTATAACCTCAACAATCAGAAAGAACAAATACCTATCCTAGATTAAAAGAGTGAAAATCAGGTTGGATGGAGGAAGAAAACACAGCAGCTCATAAATCAGGCCCCAGGACAGATGTAGATAAAGCCAGCTGCAAAGTTAACAAGAAACATGGTTTCTCACGGGTCATGCATCAACTGTGAAATGCCATGATGACCCCCTCTTGGGGTCTATTTTCTTGTCAATGATACCCCCAGACCTGCTTTGCTTTCCCATAATTACTAGAATACCATTGCTAAACTTCTCTCACATGTCGGTATCCAGTTCCTAATTAGAACCGCATCTATTGCTGCCTCAGAAATAGTAACCAGCAAAAATCATAAACTTCCAGTTATAAGGTAAATAAGCCCTGGAGTTGTGACATGCAGCATGGTGACTATAGCTAGCCATGCTTTATTGTATATTTGAAAGTTGCTAAGAGAGCAGATCTTAAAAGTTCTTATCACAAGAAAAAATTGTCTAACTATGTGTGGTGATGGATGGTAACTAGACTTATTGCCATATTGTATATATTGAAATTTCTCTATATATACATGTATCAATTCATTATGTTGTACATCTAAAACTAATCCAATGTGATATATAGCAATTATATTCCCAAAAGAGAGTAGAAAAATTTTAAAATTATACGGTGTGATTGAAGTTGCTATCATATTTGAGATGGGACATTATGCAATTGCTGCTCTAACTTTGCCTTTAACAAATTTAAGTCTCATCCAATATTAAAGCGTGCAGTGGGCACTTAATCAATGTCGGACTTAATGAGTGAAAAAAACAATGAATCAAGAATGGATCCTGCTCTCCTTCTGACTCTTTCAGGGGAACTCAAACTTTACAAAAAACACCTCCTTCTCTCTTTTGTCTTGGGTAACACTGAGGTTCTCCCGGAGTGTCCTCTCTCACTGTATTGTCAATAAGTCTACTTCTGCATTTTTTTTCCATGCAATCGTTTTCAGACTGATCTTTAATGACGAAATACAAAGTACTGAAAGTTAACTGGGAATATAAGGCAGATTCTTAATGTCAGCCTTAGCATGGTTTCTAGATAAATGGAAATCATACTTGGCTTTTTAAAGCTACAGCAAGGTGAAATCTTATCATTAAGATATCAAAAAACAATTATGAGGAATGTATATTTTTCTAAATGAAAAAATATATAATTGTTTTTGTTGTAATCAAACTAATTAACAGAAGGGAATAATGAGAAAGGGTACGGCAGAGTGAGAAGGACGTCTGTGGAATTAGTCAAACCTGCGTGCTATGGACTGAATGTTTATGTCTCCCCCCACTCCTGAAAATTCGTATGGTGAAGGCTTAATCCCCAACGCGAACTATTTGGAGGTGAGGCCTCTAGGTACGTCATGAGGGTTGAGCCCTCATGAATGGGACTAATGCCTTTATAAGAAGAGACACCACCTTGAGCCCCTCTACCCCTGACCATGTGAGGACATAGTGAGAAGGTGGCCCCTTGCAAACGAGGAAGAGAGTCTTCACCAGAAACTGAATCTGCCAGCACCTTGACCTTGGACTTCCCAGCTTCTACAACTGTGAGAAATAAGTGTTTGTTGCTTAAGCCACCTGGTCTATGGTATTTCTTATAGCAGCCCTAACTCAGACACTGGATTTAAGTCATAGATATGCAACTCATTACTGTGTGATTCTGGGGGGAGTTCATTAATTTCTCTTATTCTCAGTTTCCTTCTAGATAATATCTGCCTCTCCAGGTGGTTTGTAAAGTAGAGAAAGAATGTGTGCAAAAAAGCTAACGTAGTGCAGTTAACCATTAGGGAATGGATAAATGGCCTGTTTCCTATTGTTATAACCATCAGGTTAGCAATCACTTTTGCACATTTACTCCAGCTCTGTGTGAATGCACACACACGTATCAACACTCAGGTTTTGTTCTTCATGAGATCAATGACTTAGCATGCACGCACACACATTTACATCTTCTTTCCAGCATTTGAAGACACAGTTCTCGGTTCTCATTTCTATAAAAGTTAGGCTTTTAAAAAGAGGAGAGATGTGAAATCCAAGTATAGCTTTTTGGACTTCATCTCTTTAATGATGCAAAATATGTACTATAAGACAAAGGTTCCAGAAGGTTTTGGAATTTCTATCTTTAGATTAGTTTTAGAATCAGGAAACCTGTACTACTTGCATAATTATTTCCCTTCAACTAAGAACTCACCTTGTAATAACAGAAGCATTATCAATGAAAATTTATTAACTAGACAATATTATACATTAACTACACATTAACTTAAGCGGTCTTTATATTTCATACTATATTGACAGTTTATTTTTTAGTTATTGTAAACACAAGTCTCGAAGTAAGTTTGGTTTTAGTTATAGATGATTAGATGTAATTTTCAGGGTGTGTGGGGAAGAATCTCCCTTCCTCTCAGCATTGACAATTCTTTATTCGCTCACTAACTGGTGCCTACATGAGATTTGCTCATGTCTTTTAGAATTTGGGGATATTTAAAATGGGAATCTCTGTGGGAAGGTAGCTCTATATGTGCTAACATTCTTTATTTTGTACCTGAGAGTAAGCTTTAATTGGAGAAAAGGAGAACTAGTGTGAAGATACTGGACATCAGAGAATGGTGGACTAGTTCTCTGACTACTGGAAGAACATTTTTTACCAAATCAGTCAGGTGATGACTCCAGAATGCAGTCTTCACTATTTCATAATTTACTGGTGAATGTCCACTTCAAGAGGTCTCTTCTGTCCAATGAACAGAGACGTTGGGTTTGTCCATAAGACATGATTATTTATGTATAGCTGCCTATGTGTAATGCTACAGACACCACCAGAGGTTAATTTTCATCATTTAGAAATGTTACCAACATTATCTTCCTGGTAGGTGGTATCTATGCAGTACTACATTCTAGGCACTAGGATAACTATCATGCAGGTATTTCCTCAACAACACTATTTGCAAATAACTCAGTGAAGAAGGTATATATCATTCTCATTTTACAGATGTGGACCAGACACAGAATATTTATATAACTTGCTATTATTATCACAGATATAAAATGTGAACACTAACCTAATTGTATATGAATACAAAACCTGTGTGCTTTTTTTTTTTAACCACCTTGATACGCTGTTTTATCCCCTCTGATAATTTCTTCGATCTGATTTCATTTGTTTAAACCTGAAGCTATGTCTCAGAGTTGATGCCTGGGAAATGGGGCTTGGAACTTTACCATTACTATGCCATCTTGCTGGGAAACCCACTTCATTCTTTTCATGATATAATACTACCAGATTTACAAAATACTTATTTGAATAAGTATTTTGAATTTTCAGTGAACTGCAGACTACTTGAGATAGACACCAAGTGTTATTCATATGTATCTCACTTTCATCTAGCAAGAAGACTTTAAATTAGATGGCGCTGCAGAAATCCATTTCTATTTATTCATACGTATCCGTGTAAATTCTAATAATGGATGGATCTAGGTGAGCCTGAAATTTTACCTAAACTGAGGCTACAAAACCTTACATAATGTGGCTTGATAACATTCATCTTCCTTCAGGAAAAGATCTCTAAATAGGATGGATAGAAGTTGCATATAAGGAGGTGTAAAACAATAATTACTTTAAGGCCCTTTTTTTGAAATGAAGCTCAGAAACTGACAGTGAGTTAGTTTCAATGGAACTAATCAACATTTTATAGAATGTATTAACAGTTTATTCTGATAAGACTCAGAGTGATCAGTTGTTCTTACGTATTTCCTAGAAAATTAAAGAACAAAATACCTGGTAACTTTGCCAAGAATGGTCTGTTAGTCTTTGAAAGACACATAGTCCATGAGTGATAAATTAGTGCAAAGAATGTCATGAATATACAATTTTGGCTTAAGACTTTTCAGAAATTTAAAAAATATGATACATGCCTTTTCCCTTCATATATTCACATATCCTTATACATGGAATAATTTTATAGTCAATAGATACAATTTAAATCATAGAACTGGAAAGAGGCCAGTTAGTATAATCTCTTCATTTTCAGATGGGAAACTGACATCTATAGAGTCCAAAAGACCCGCCCAGGGTTACAGGGCTAATTAGTGATGCAACAACTCACAATTTCTGACCTCTAATTCCCTATGCTTTTGGCTATGCCATACCGAATAGAAAACATTATTAAAGAAAATGTTTTTACTTGTAGTTTTGCTTTACTTTTTCTGTAACACATTTTATCCCAAACTTGGTCCCGATCCCCTCTTGTATGTTACAGGCCCATATACCTTCCCTCAATGACACTCATTTTTGCGATCATTTGCTTGGTCTCCCACTGTCCTCACTAAACTTTAAGCTCCAGGAGGGCAGCAAGTATGTATTCCATCACCTATTGCTGTGGCAATATCCTCTGAAAGCTTAGCTGCTTAGAAGACCAAGTTACTACTATTCCCTGTAGTCTGGGGAATTGATGGACTCCACTGGGAAAGTCATGCTTTGGGCCCTTCATATAGTTGAAGTCAAATGTCATGTGAGACAGACTCATCACACAGTATGGTGCTGGTGCTAGGGTAGCCAGAGACTGACCAAGGCCGACCCCTGCCACCCCCATCCCTGCCCTTCTCTGTTTCTCTCTTCCCATGGTTTCTACACATGGCTAGCTTTGGGCTTCCTCAAGAATGGGAACCTCAGGATAGTTTGAATTCTTACATGATGGGCTCAAGGTTCCACAAGCCAGTGCTCCAACAGGCAGGAAGTAGAAGTCTTCAGTCTCTTAAAGCCTGGGCCCAGAATCTGTCACCATATCAATTTTAATATATTCTGTTGGGCAATTATTTAGAGCTTATCTGTATTCAAGGAGAGGGGAAATTGATTCCATCTTGCAATGGGGAAAATGAACATGTGGGGAGGGAAGAGACTGATGACGGCTATCTTGAAGACCAGCTACCATAATCTGTTTAGGGTAAGCATTGCATTGTTAGTACCCAGCACTGTACAGAGCCTGGAGAAGACACTCAAAGAATATTTGTTCAATAAGTGAATAAATGAGAATACTGAATACCAGAGCATTTAGGTGAACAGCATAGGGTCTGGCATCTGGTAAATGGTGGGGATAAGAAAATAAGTCTTTTCACCTTAAATCTAATGCTATTTCCATGACACTGTACTGTATAGCTAAGGGGTCAGTGACGTGAGGATGATCTGAGAGAGTTTAGAGACATTCCTGTGAGATAAATGCTTGAGCTGGGATTATTGTTAGACTATCCAGCACAGGAATAGACTAGAAAGAGGCATGGAGACAGCAAGAGTCTCAGGGAACACTTAGCACAATACTCTTTTTCAACTCTTTCTCCCCCTCAAATTAGTACGATAGGCACTACCCACAAATTCCTTTAAATGGTTTCCCCCTCAAAGGAAATTGATGAGATATTATCTACTAAGCAGTTCAAGTCTTCAGACTGGAACAGAGTGAAAGCACTATTCTCAGACAGTGAAGGTAGCAGGATGTGTTGCTCACTCTGAAATTCATATACTTGCCTATAAACCAACCCGGACTCCACAGGGGAAGAAAGAGTACGATGCACTGTTCTTACATGTGATGCTGAGCTTAAGGGTTGCCTGTCAAGATTTTCCCAATTCATTCAAATCTGGAAATGTGAGAGACCTTTCCAAAAACCTGTCCTTGAAAGATTTCTGGCCTAGTTTGAAAAAATATTTCATTGTGTGCAACTTTCAGCTTCATGAGCTTTTAACCAAACCAAAGTTACTCCCAGGAAATTGTCACATGGCCTATAAGCATTCACTTTTGCCATCGTGTCTTTTGTTGGGGATTTGGGGGTGATGAAGAGGAGATTTTAAGTGGATAGTGCTTGTAAATCACCACATTTGACACTTTAAAACATCCTCTGACTGATCATGCCAGATTTCTTTACAAAATGCAGGAATTAATCTCCATGAATAGCAGGGTTACATGGTAATAGAGGTCTGTAGACGCTGCGCTACTTCGCTCAAGCAGAAACTCCTGTTAGTCTAAGCCCTGACCGGGGAGCATTTTAACTGAGCCATTTATGTTTACTGACGATGCGCAGATGCACCCATGGGAAACATAGAGCCCAGTGTCCCAGATTGGAAACCTGAAGGTCAATGCCAGCTCTAGTATATAAACTACTTTCATTCCCTAATTCATAACCTAGTTTTGCTTCAAAGAACAACCTGTAAAATCCTGGATTTAGATTTTTTTTTTTTGGCAAAGCAATACTCACCAGGGCAACAAACTGTCTTCTATGGCTAAAGAACAAGATGACACAGGAGGCTGATTTCCATGAGGCAGGTGGATCCACCCTCATCTTGAATGCAGTTTCAGATTTTTCGATAGCTGTCTGAGATATTCCTAATATCTGTGGTGACATGAATAGGATGTCTCAGGAACACAACCTGCTGACCAACATAAAATAGCTTTTAGCACAGATGGTAGTCTGTTGAGTCAGCAATGATAAAACTTCATACCCTGCACATCTTTGTTGGAAGACCAGCATACAAACATTGGTGCTCCACATTGAAAGGTCTGCTCATATCACAGCTAAGCTTGGGCACTGCTGCTAGGTATTTTCTTGGTAATAAGGATGCATTTTAGTTTATACAGAAAGAAGTCAGAGAAATGAACAAATGTTCCCACTGGTTTACAGAAAAAAATTCTGATTGATATGCAAACTTTAATAAAAAATTTTATACATTTCTAAAGGCAGATGTAACTAAGGGGTTCCTTCAAATTGCATTCTGTGGTAAAAAGACAGGGGGGTCAGTTTCTTTATTCAGTCAACAGATATTTATTGAGCATCTAGTATATACTCACTGTGTTATTAGAGTTGCTGGAAACTACAATGTGAATAAGATACAGTCCAAGACAAGAAAGGGTTTATAATCTAATTAGATCATTAAATGAGTTACAGATTTGAACATTTATGAGTCATTTTATAAAGTTGTTTCATACGTATGATTTCTTGTGATGTTCACTACCATTTTGTGATCTTAGTAAAACAGATATAATTCCTATTTTATGGATGAGGAAAGAAAGAGAAATTAACCTTAATGGTGATACCAGAACTGGAGCCAAGCATTAGTTTTTCTTTTTTTAAAAAAAAATTTTTAATATTAATTCTTTTAATTACAAAAAGGTAATTATATTACTCTAGGTTACATCAGGAATGTGGTATTTTTTCAGGCACAATTACTTTCGGCCACTCTTTTTTATTTTAAAGGTAAAAAACCCCCAATAAATTTCATAAAATAACACAAGCATATTTCATAGAATCTGTCATCTTTATAGCTAATAATTTTCTTAACTTTAAAACTTACCTTTATTGAGATCTAACACATAGATAATATAACACTCCTTTAAAGGGTAAAATTCAATGGATTTTGGCAAATATATACACACCCATCTAACCGCCTCTCAAATCACGGTGTAAAATATAGGACACATTTTAATCTTTGAGCTTTCCCACTGTCCTCTCTTGGACTTGAACTCAGTGCTTGAATGTAGGTTTCTGAGAACCACATGGAGTAATAACCCTGGTTACCCTATTGCTTAAAAGGAGGTGAGCTCCCGTGCTTCCCTGGTGGCGCAGTGGTTGAGAGTCCATCTGCCGATGCAGGGGACGCGGGTTCGTAACCCGGTCCGGGAAGATCCCACATGCCGCAGAGCGGCTGGGCCCGTGAGCCATGGCCGCTGAGCCTGCGCGTCCGGAGCCTGTGCTCCGCAACGGGAGAGGCCACAACAGTGAGAGGCCCGCGCACCAAAAAAATAAATAAATAAAAAAAATTAGAAAACGAGATGAGCTTCCTCATTTTATCTTTTTTTGTTTGGAGACACATATAACAGACAAGTTTAGATAGGGCAGCGATAGGTAATTGAGGTGATATTTCTGCCAAACATAAACGAAAATATACCTGTAGGCAGGAGGGTTAGAATGTAACTGCTGACCTACCATCAGGAAGCTGCTCTGCAAATTATTCCTCCATGAAAATGGGCATTACGGTCTTTTACATGAGATGTCAAATGAAAGTAATGTGCGAGTCATGTTAGATGACTCACAAAGGAAAATTCTCCCCGCAAACCAAATGAAGTCAACCAGAAACAAATAGCTTTTCTATAATAGTAGCATGTCACTAAAGCAAGCAACGTGAAAGTTCTGCCTGTCCTCCCTATGCGTGAAAATCAGATATTTCTGCTGTTGCAAACGTGCACTGCTGCTTGTTGATGAAAAGCAAATGAGGAAAACTTTGTCGATTACATTCATAGCACACGAAGTGGTTGTTATTTACTGTGAAGCTAGGAGTGGGAAACCCACATGAAGTGTGAAAATAAAAGGGCTTTTTTTTCTTGCTCCTTTATAAAATACACTAAGCCCACCAAGGGGATCATTTCCAAAGATGTGTCAAGCTGTGGACTGAGCAACTGAAATGAGAATTAGGAGATTAAAAATAGCAGAGGCGATGTTCTACATTTAAGAAGAGATCATGATGTGTTCTGTAAGTAGAAACAATAGAAAGGAAGGTCTGTCTGAAAATTGATTACTTGGACTTGAAAAATTAGAACATTTCCTTCAAATTATCTACCCAAGATATACTGAACCTATGTTTTCAAGAGACCTGTTAGGCTCCTTAAACCATAATTGATAGCTTTAGTTTTTAAAAGCAGTATAGGAAAACCATATATAAATATAAATAAATATATATGTATATATACACATATATTAATGCACAAATATATATGAATATATGTGTATATATATACACACACACATATATAAAGATGTCTAAGAGGCCATATTATTATCAAAATATAAAGAACACGTGCATTATTAAATACAAGCAACTATATCTTCATTTTATTGTCCATATCATGTTCTTTTCTACCCTTCTAATTTCAAAAATGAAGTGCCTGGGATAATTTGAATGAAAAATCTCAGGAATTTCACGTATCTAACTATAAACACTCAGCCCAGCTAAAGTGACGTTGTTGGGTAATTGAGGTTCGTCTTTGTCAGCCCTTCAGCCTGTGCACCCTCCTTCTTTGGGGGTAGTATTTTGTACATAGATGCTCAGCAAGTTGTATAATTAGATGTGTTCTCCCATATAAACTTGCTCACCCAATCTTTACACATTTTACCAAAAAAAAAAAATAAAAAACTTTTTCAAAACTTCTTCATTCTTCTTAAATCTACCACCCATTCCCATCTCCACTTGTACCCTTCATAGAAAGTCTCATCTTTTACTCCACAGAGAGAACAGAAATCATGAAACTGGAGCTCTCTCCATTCTTGCCTAAACATCCTAAAAGTCTTCCTGAGTTCATACTTGTCCGACAGTCACTGCCACTCTTGTCCCTATGGGACAAACCTCTCTCCTCCTTCCAACGCTAAAAAAGGTGAGAAGTTTTCCTCTCCGCTAATGTGACCATATATGAGCTCACCCCACGGCATACTACAAGTTGATCATACCAATTCTGAGACTCGCCACCCTACTGGCCTAACCAGTAGACTTAACCAGTAGAGAACAAACAGCCTAACGATGAACCCCCCTAAAAAAACGAAAAAACCCCGAGCAAGACTGAGATTCCAAGCAAGAATAAGAGACCAGTCCTGTACTACTGGATAGAAACGTGCTGTAGAAAATCACCCATGCATATTTGGGCCTGCTGTGGGGCAAAGTGCTGTGCATGGAATCTGGGGAGAGCCTCATAGGCACATCCTGGAGTTGGGGAGTACATGAACACCAAGACAGGTACCTGATACTCTGGAGAATTCTGTAAGCAGGAGAGGAAGAGCAAGTAGCATTCCGGAAGCCCATATTCCTGCTATTTGTGATGGCAAGAATTCATGCATTTTCCTTGGTCTTAGTGGACACAAAAATTAGAGCTGGTTCCCTACCCAAGAGGGTTGTCTGCCAGCATAAGGAGACTCCAGCTTGGAAGGCTGTGATATATACTTCCAAATACAAGTCAAGGTGGGAGAGTGATAAAATAATGGTCACAGATCACGTCGGCCACATCAGGAAATTGTCCAGATCAGAGCTCCAGAAGAGCTTCTCAAGGGAACTTAGTCCTGGAGCCCATGAAACATCACTGTTTCCCAGAGGATATCAAACATCAAGCACGGACTCCAACAGGCAGACAGGAAGCAGGGAATTTTGGTCCTTTTCTTTAACCTTGTTTCTCGCCCCTTGGAGGTACTAGAAGTAATGAGATGGAAAAAGAAGTACACAACAAGGAGGAATAATTCAAGAAAAAAGAGGCACATTTTTGTCTATGATATAACTGATAGTGACACTTGTGCCAGATCCGTTTTTTAACACCATCCTCCATATGAAAACGTTGTTTTCAGTAATAATACTTTTGAAAAAAAATTATATGGCAAGAAAAGAAATGCAGAAAGTGAAAATATTCTTTAATTGAATTTCACATATATGTACATAATCATGCCAATTAAAAAAATTAAAGAAATTAAAAATAAAATAAATGTTAAGATACAAAAGAGGAAAAGTAATGGATTGATACATTTAAATTACATTACTGTATTTTTAAAAAGAAAAAAACCTACAACAATATGTTAGTCTATCACCGTAATGAATAATATTCTAATTTCAGTTTTCTCCAAATTTTCAATGACTGTTAAAATTATTCTTTGCATAGATATGCTCATATCTGATTGATGAATGCATTTTATCACTTTAATTATGAAATGTTTCTTTCACACGTAGCAACAGATCTAAAAATAGTTAACAAAAGTCTTAAACATAAGTATGTTTGACAGAAATTCATAAAAATTCCAGAAATCGCAACACTATCTAGATCTTTATTTCATCAGAGTCAATTCTAGAAGCAATCGAATATCTCTATAGTAGAAACATTTCCACTAAAATATCTTAGCCAAAAATTCATTTTACACTTCTGTTATATTTGGAAGAAACCTCCACCTGTTCTTTCTTCTGCAAAAGGCAGAATAAATGGCTAAATGACTTTACTTGGTTCATTGATTGAGAACAAGTGTCCAGTTTTAGTGAAAATGATCAAAGCATTTAAACATTGTCTTTTTGATATCTCTGGCAATGCAAGGCCAGCACCTTTTGTCATTTCTCCAGGCATTTTTGGAAATTATTTTCTGTATATAAATTCTGTTTCCTTACATTTTATTGTTACATAGTCAGTGACATTCTCCATAAGGAACATTTTTAAAGCCCAATGTATCACTGTACATTGTTCAAGTTTGATTCTGGCTGTTTGCAAATTTGTGTCTGAATAGCCTCATCTAAAACTTCACATTGGAAGAAAAAATAACTTAGAAAAAAAATCTAAGCTACCACTTATGGTAGTATACAGCAACCACTATGCTGAATCTCCTGCTCACACCCAAGAATATGTAGGGTTTGGAGACGTGAACGGTGCCTAATCAGGCTGGCAAAACTTCCCTAACTTACTCTTGTAACGAATGTGTGTCTCTGAGGCTGTGTGTGTTAGGAGTCGACGCCATAACTGGAAGTTCTCCAAGTTAGCTTCCACGTAGAATACTACATTTATTAATACCATATTCACTAAAGGAAAGTAAGACACATGTGCTCATTTGAAGCTTATATGTGTATTATTAAAACTTGCCAGTAACCTTGGCAAGTGTTTACATGTTGGAAGATTTTTGGGGACAGGAATATTTAATTACTGGTATTGTTTAAAATTGCTTATTGATGGTGATTAAAAATCTGTATTTTCATTGGTTGTATTATTGCCTGCATCCTGGGCATACTGTTCTCATCTCCTTGATCAAAGTATTTCACTGCCTCAGCTCACTACTGGTCCGAGCTTGAGATGCAGGTGGTGGAGGATTGGGACTGGATGTGTAAAGGAAGTTTTGACTTAGATAAATGCACCTTTTATATCTGAGATTTGGCACTAGCACAAAAATGAGACTACTATAACCTAGAGTGATCAAAAAGCTATAACATCTACCTGAGATGTCATCAAGAGATAGAGAAGAAAGTTACAATAGAGCAGCGATACACGTAAAGGGAAAAAATGAAGGCTTTTCCTGTGAATTATTATTATTCAATAAAAGGATTACAAAACTATACTATTTTCTAGAGTTGCAAAGTATTTTCTAATCCTATATCAATTATTCTACCCACGGGAAGCATAAAATAAATGTCAAAATTAAAACACATCAATAATGTTAACTGGAATGTTAGTATTCCCATTCTTAATTCCATACTATTAAATCATCGTATGGTTGCCTAATAATAAGATATAAGTACAGAACTTAGAGAGCTTTCTAGATCTTTAGGGTCAGGATCAAAAGTAAAAGGGGAAAGTATTGCTTAATGTGTGCCATAAACTGAGTATGTATTTTCAAATAATGGACCATAATATTTATGTATGTGCCTGGGAGAAAAAAAGGAGAGAGGGAGCAAGCTTGACTGACCAATGACTGATTTATGGGTAAACAATATGTATTTGTATAATAGTTATCTGATAAGGAATCTCTAACCAAGTTGTCTACGGCAACTTTTAAAGGTGCCTGTGCTGTTTACTCTCCATTTGTTGTCCCCTCTCCCTGAGATCTATTCTCCATCCTTCTCTGCCCTGGTCAGTGCCCCAAGGAGACTGACCCAAACATATCAACTTATCCAGATCCCATGACCCTGCTTTGACCCTAGGTAGCTTTCTCAGCATCCCACGTTGATGTCTTTGAGCTTGCCCATAACTCTTTTAATACTCCATTCCTTAAGGTTGAGCCACGATCTCAGTTGAAAACATCTGCTGTCTCCTGCTGGGACTCTGATTAATGCAATGCCTTTTGTTCCCTTTCAGCAATCCCTTTATAAGACCCCTGATCTGACTGCCTAAAGGTCTCTCAGTTATAGCTATTCTGTCGGTCCCTTAGATGTCATCTCTGCTACATTCTGGGCTGGATCTTTAGGCAAAATAAACTCTTTGAATGTCAGTTTTCTAGTCTGTCCGATGGAAAAAGTGATACGTATCAATTAACAAGGATTAAATCGGATAATGCATGTAAACACATCTATCAGTGTGTGTCTGGTACCTCAGAGGTCCTGGGGATGGAGGAAAGCTAGCTGGTAATGTTACTGTAGAAAATCCCAAAGAACCATCTTCAATACCTTATGTTGTCCTCAATTTGAAACGCCCTACTCCATTTCTTTGTTTTGAGTCTTAGTTCCCTCAGCCCCTACAAGGATCATAGTGTTTCTTCTTTGGAATTGAGGTGCACAAGAATTGGGTAATTACAAATTACACGGTCATGGCACACTGTCTTCATTTGGCCAATGTATGGTCCCCTTGTATTTATTTAATCAGTTACTTCTAATGGTATAATAAGCACCCTTAAGCTGATCACTCAAAAGTGAAGTTCTTGATGTAACGGTTGATACATCTAACCTTCCAGTCCATCCTGCTTCCACCCACCTGATATGAACATCATCCTGAGTCTAAAATCCATCATTCCTTTGCTTCCACTTTTGTCTAGATTTAGTACATCTATATATACTTCTGAAAAAGTTAGTATATTTTATTTTAGTTGTTTTTAATTTATAAAAATGGTATGTGGTATGTAATCTTTTGATCTTTTCAGATTCTTTTTTTCACTCACTTTTATTTTTCTAAGATTCTTCCATGTTGTCACATGTCATTACAGTTCATAAATGTTGACCATTATGCAGCATTCCAGAGTATGAACAGTTAACTCATTTACTCTCTTTGGGTGGACACTTGGGTTGTCTCGAAGTTTTTATCGTTGTGAACAGTAATGTTATTGATATACTGTTATTGACTCCTCTGGTTCTTGTGCAAGAATTTCCCTTGGGATATTCCCAACAGTGAAATTACTGGGCCTCAGGTATATGAATATTCAACTTTAGGAGATATTGACATGATATTTTCCAAAGTACTTGCACCAATTATCACTTCTAGTAGCAATGCACAGAAGATTCTGTGATTCAAAATCCCATTCAATCTTTGGTTTTGTCAGCCTTAAAATTTACCAACTGAATGGTATGTACTTATATCTCATGAAATGATAACAAGTCATTGTGTTCATAATGTAGTTTTTCACTAATGATGTTAAACATCTCTTCTTAGAGATGCTTCTTAGCTTAATGGAATTATTTTTTCCTGGAACTGATTTTTTTAGAAATACTTTTTATTGTGTTATTTGTGCTTTTAAAATTGAGTTTTAGTGTTCTTAAAGTTCTTGGAGTTAGTCCTTTTTTGGTTGTGTGTACAAGCTTGTAAGTCATGTTTTTTTAATTTTCTTTAAAGCATTTTTGATGCACAAAATTAACTTTAATGCAAATAATTGATTGCTATTCCCACTCAGTGAATGGTTTTGTGTCATGTTTAAAAAAATCTTTCTTTACCCGAAATCTAAAAGATATTCATCTATATTTCTACTAGGGGATTTAAAATGTTGTTCTTGACATTTAAGCAATGACCATTATTTTAAAGACAAAAATTAGGGGTATCTGAATACTGTTTCATTGCACAGTAAGAAAGCTTGTAAAATGTAGTTTGAATATCCAAATATAATAGTTTTAGACACATGTTGATTTGAGAATAGAGCTGATTGTTGAAACTATAGCTATCACTGCTCCTATTTGTGAATGATGATAAACATTTGTCTAATTATTAAACAAATATTTAAGATTTTAAACATTTGTCCAAATGCAGTCATATTCTTTTGAATTTTCCTCTGAGTATTTTTATGTATTATGACCATTAGATTGCTCTCATTTCAGCTCACTTAATGCTACTGAGTACCAATTCTGGGTCATCACAGTTCCATTAAATGCCCATTAAGTCTTGTCTCATGGTTAATGAAAACACCTGTATTTGAACTTATCAAAAATTGTGTATGAAAAAAGAAATATATTTCCTTTCATAGATTTTCAAATTTGAAATGCAAATTTTTTTAATGCTGCAGCTGAACATACTTGAATATATTTTGGAAGAATCAGAAAATAATTACCTATCTTCCAATAGATTTTCCTTACTGCTTGTTCCTCCTCACTTCCTCTTTAGTTCTTATCTTTCTTCAACCTATATTCATATGTGTTTTTCTAATTGTAAGTTTGAGATGTACAAAAAAATTCTTTAATGCAAGTACTTCAGTATTTTTTCATTTTGTTGAAGGTGATTATTTTAATCACCTTCTGATTATTTTGATCTACCTGCTACTGAGACTTGATGAATCAACAATTATATTATATACATAAATAGATGCAGAGCATTTGTTTATGAGATTCCTTTTCTAAGACAAAGCATTCTTTTCAACAAGGATTCAATTTATCTAGCTACTGGTCTGAGTTCTGAGATAACTTTGAAATAGAATTAAATGAAAAAACAAAGTTGTATTTCATTATGATATATTTAATGTTTATAAAGTCAAAGAGTTTAATTTTCATGTCAAAAAATGGCAAGGATCAGACTATAGTTCGTACCAGGTGCTGAACTTCTGAACCTAAACACGCACGCACACACACATACACACACACACACACACACACACACATTCTCAGAGACTGAGATTGTTCTTGCCAATAATTTATTTAACACAGGTTCACTGAAGGAATTATAATAATTTTACAAGCCAGTAGCATACAGAATGATGGTTCTTAAGCCATAATGAAATAACATACTCCAAACAAATAATAGATTAATTATGCTATTACTGTTCCAGGCAAAGGAAGATGAAAGGAATACAGCCCAAATTGAATTCGAGGTGTATCTTTATATGAGTTGAGACTAGGGAGAGGCAGCTTAACCAACTAAAAGCTGACATCCAGCTGTCGGGAAAGGAAAGTGAAGAGCCTTCTGTCGCTAGAGAAATTTGCTAAGGAACAATGACATGGGCATTGACTGGCAAGATGATCTTCATGGTCTATGGGGCTGCTGCACAGCTTTCACCACTGCTGGTAAAAGAGTCACTTTTACCACGGCGGGAGCTAATGCAAGGTTTTTAGAGAGCTGTTTAGATCAGCAAAGGGTGGCCTTGCCCAGATTGCCCACTCTCAGATTGTCCTAACAACTCTGGGTATTTATAGGAAAGAATGATGTATATTTATTGTATATATAAATAAAATTATTTATAGCCTAATTTAAATAATATTTCTATTATAAATAAATATAAAATATGCTGGGTCTCCTCACCATAGTTGCTTCTTCATGTTATTTTTGGTAAAAATATATATATATATTTATTTTTTTATTGGAGTATAGTTGATTTACAATGTTGTGTTAGTTTCTGGTGTACAGCAAAGTGATTCAGTTATATATACGCATATATGGTATAGTTCCCTGTACTATACAGTAAGTCCTTGTTGTTTATCTATTTTACATATAGTAGTATGTGTCTGTTAATCCGAAACACCTAATTTGTCCCTCCCCTTTTTCCCCTTTGGTAACCATAAGTTTGTTTTCTATGTCAGTGATTCTATTTCCATTTTATAAATAAGTTCATTTGTATCATTTTTTTAGATTCCACATATAAGTGATATCATATGGTATTTGTCTTTCTCTTACTGATTTACTTGACTTAGTATGATAATCTCTAGGTCCTTCCATGTTGCTGCAAATGGCATTATTTCATTCTTTTTTATGGCTGAGTAATATTCCACTGTGTATACATACCACATCTTCTTTATCAATTCATCTGTTGATGATAAGCCCCCCAGCAGGACCTTCAGCAGCTGAGCTACCACAGATGTGGATGATGACATCTGGACACACAATACAAAATTAAAGGAATAGAAAAAATTTTTTTCTTGTGATGAGAACTCAGGATTTACTCTCAACAACTTTCATATATAACATATAGTAGTGTCAAATATATTATCATGGTGTACATTACATCCCAGTACTTATTCATCTTACAACTGAAAGTCTGTACCCCTTGAATACCTTTATCCAATTTCCCCTTCCACCATGCCCTGCCTCTGGTAACCACAAATCTAATCTCTTTTTCTACAAGTTTGTTTGCTTGATTTTGAAGTACAGTTGACCTACAACATTATGTTAGTTCCTGGTGCACAAAGTATGGATTCACTGTTTCTATAACATTACAGAATGTTCACCACAATAAATCTAGTTACCGTCTGTCAACATACAAAGATATTACATTATTCTTGACTGTATTCTCCACACTGTTCATTTCATCCCCGCTACTCATTTATTTTATAATGAAGTTTGCACCTCTTAATCTCCGTCACCTGTTTCTCTTATCCTCCCCACCCCTCCTACCCTCCAGCAACCACCTGTTTTGAATGTTTGTTGAATGAATGAAGTTAGGAGCTTAAATGCAGAGCTTCTAGGGCAGAGCAAGCATGGCACGTTTGGGGACTTGAAAAGAGGCCAATATGGTGAGAATGTGAAGAGCCAGCGCGGTGCCAGAAGAGGCTGGGAAGGTAAGCAGGAAGCCCGGTCAGGGTCACAAAGTGGCATGATTGCAAGAAGGACCTTCCACATTATGGTTTATATAAATGGCACCCCTGGAGCACAACTCGACTGTGAATGGCGCCCTCTGGGCTGTGTAATGCAGCCTACCTGGGACAGGGGATGAAGAAGGGGGAAGAGCACCAGGTTACTTCCAGACCCAAGGAAATGAGGCAGAGAGATCTTTGTTGCAAGGGAAATCTCCTGGCTACTGAGGGCATCTTTTCCATACCCATCATTCTTTGCGGTTGACTCATTTATCCATTCTGAATGCACACATAATCAGCAATTGCTACTGCCAGGAAACATCAACACATGTAATTTACTTTAACACCTACAGAAGCATTTATGTATGCCATCCAGTTTTCAGGACTACAAGATGCCAAGTGTCCAGGTGCAATGAATTCTCAAAAGTAACTAAATAAAACCATTCTACGCGCACTGCTACAAACTAATGGCAAGGCTCCCAGTAATGTTTTGAATTATTTTTTGTATTTTTTTGTTGAGAATATTTTTTCACGCTTCACTTTCAACTTTTTTTGGTCTATTAAAATGAAACCACTTTATTTACTCTCACCTTCCTTACAAATATTGCCAAAAAATCATAATAAAACCCACATGTGTTTCCTGAATGTTATGTAACTTTCTAGTAAATAAGCAGAGTAGGATGCGTAATCTCAACTTTACTCTCTCCCAAAATTATTTGCCTGATGTGTGCTCTTCCATGAAAGAGCTTTTAAGCAATCATATGTGAGATTAGCACATGTGAAAAGAAGAGCAGAAGTTTACTTTTCCACTAGTTTAACAAAGAGTTGCACTGGTGACTTAAAGAGAAATCCAATTTCTCTTTGTTTTATATAACCAGTGATCTCTCAGAGGACATTCTTCACTCATTGACTCAGAGTAAAGTTAATTCTTTGGCTCATTTGCTGCAGTAGCCATATATATCTAGGTTCAAATTATGCCTCGGCCATGTTCGACCTCTGTCACCTACATTTAATGCTGCTTAATCTCAGTGCCCTCAACCGTAAATGGGGATAACAATGATATTATTGTAGGGTTTTTAACAGATGTGAAAATATAAGTACCTAATGTAGTGGTTGGTACAGATGTTACCATTTTATTACTGCATTTAATGGTATTTTATCTATTTGTAACTAAACTGCAAACATATTCCATTTATATGTAGTACACCTGAAACTAAATATTGTAAGCTAACTATATATATTTTAAAATTCCATCTATTATCTAAATCTTGACCCCTTTGGGATATACATGTATCTTAGGATGTCAAATCCTGTCCTTTAGAGCATATTCTCCCTCCCAACTTGATGTGCTTCTTCAAACTGCAGATTTTTAATTTTCTTTCAAGAATCAACAATTCTTAACCATATTGATGCCTGCCTTAACATCTTTTTTTTATTCTGAAATATAGAGCATGTTGAACCTGTCATTCTATCCTTTGTGTTTCTTAGTCTTGCATTCATTTTTTCCTTCTCTCTTTTTGTGCTACATTCTGTACAGTTGACTAATTTTCTTTTCTACTCTAACATACACATGGAATTTTAATTAGTCAATGGCAAGTGTATCATGAAGCTATTTAGGGATGGGCAAGGTGGTGAATCTCAACCCTGACTGCACATAGAACCTCTTTAAAAATTCTGATTTCAGGGTTTCATCTCAGACAATTAAACAGAACCTCTGGAAATGAGGACCCAGACACCAGTAGTTTGTAAAGCTCTGTGGGTGATTTCAGTGAGAATCCAATTGTGAGGATTCCTGGCAAGAGCAAAGAGGGAGGTCTAGGCTCCACATCATAGTTTTTCAAAAGATAATAACTGACTTCAAAAGTATTTATCATGTTTTTCAGCATGTAAAAGGAAAAATGTTCAGGAAACGTTTATTTATCATTTAAATTCCTTTTAGATCTACATTTCCCCAGATGAAAATTCTGTATTGAAACTACTTTGTTGTGTTATGATTTTCTTCCTTTACCTGAGAGGATAAAGATGTTCTGCTATGGTAGAGGAAGTTCTAGGTACATGACTGGAAAGTTTAGGGAGAGTAAAAATAATAGTAGCAGTCGTACTGTTTGTGTATCTCCTGTATGTCTGACACTTTATATGATTTCTTCCAATTTTTACAAGAAATTGAGTGTTATTATTATTGTCTTGTTTTAGAGTTGAGGAAACAAACATGCAAAGGTTCAGCTAATTGTTCAAGTTTGCACAGCTCGTGAATGGCAGAGCTCTGATTCCAAACCCAACCTTTATAACTCCAGAGCCACCTCCTACCCCTTCAGTTGGTATTGGCCTCGAGATAAGGCCAGTCTTGGTTTGAATCTACATGCTTATACTCATAAATTCTGTACATGTAAATTGTTTAGCCTTCTGAGCTTGGGCTTCCTAATCTGTAAGTGGGCTTAATAACAATGATCCTTAAGGGTGGTTTTATAGACAAAAAATCAGCCTATGTAGACTGCCTAACACAAATAACTTCTCAAAATGTGGTCTCTATGTTCATGGTTATGTTTTGACCTATGAAGTCAATAAATGTCCATAACCTGCTGACTTTTAAAACTGAAAGGAAATTGATGTATTTTCTGCAGAGATTTCCATCACAGATTCTGGATGGTCTTTTAGTAGCATTGAACACACTGGAACTCTCACTGGAGCTAATTGATAACATAAAAGATTTAAATTATATATATATATATATATATATATATATATATATATACAGTTAAAAATTAAAATGACTTCTGACTTTTGTTCAGAATTTTGTGCTTTTTTTGAGACTAATAATACTTTTTTATTATGCTTGTTTGCCTAATAAAATACCTGCCTGGATTTTCACTAAGTGATTTAAAATAAATATTTTTGGAGAAAAGAATAGTCATGATCCCAGGTCTGGTAGATTAAGGATAATTTCCTATGATTTTCTGAGCAAAAACAGGAGAAAAAACATTGACCTAAATATGAGAGAAATAACAAAGAAGATAGTTTAACCAGTGACCCCTAGCAAGTAAATACTTACTCCCTTGTTCCCTTTCTCTTTCTGCAGTCCAAGTTTTTTAATGTTAATCTTGAACCTGGGAAATGATTTATTGGTTGCTTTAGCAGATTTGCTCATAAAAATTCTTACATTTCAATTGCATTCTGAACACATTCCTGTTTAAGGCCACAGAAAGTTTTATTTTATCTTTGGAGGAACTCCATCTTTCCACATTCTATTATTTCAGTGACAGATGTTTCTAGCCAACCCAGTGAGTCATCACATGTTTTTTTGTGTTTGACTTTCATCAGTGTGCATATTCTAAAGCAAGCCTTTATAATGGCAGCCTTGAGCCAGCATACTTTTAGTGGACTAGCTGCCCTTTGAAACCGTGTGGCCTTCCATTAAAAAGCCAGCTAAAACACTAGGAAAATACTATCGTTTTAAGTAGGTTTTCTGGGAAGGCAAGTCTTTTTTCCCTGAATTTTACTGACATTTTTTTTTTTTTTTTTTTTTTTTTTTTTTTTTTTTTTTTTTTTTTTTTTTTTTGGACCTCTCATTGTTGTGGCCTCTCCCGCTGTGGAGCACAGGCTCTGGATGCGCAGGCTCAGGGGCCATGGCTCACAGGCCCAGCCGCTCCGCAGCATGTGGGATCCTCCCGGACCGGGGCACGAACCTGTGTCCCCTGCATCGGCAGGCAGACACTCAACCACTGCGCCACCGGGGAAGCCCTACTGACATTTTTATACTGTTATGTCATGCGGTAGAACATGAGGCTAGTCAGATATGTCTACTTCCAGGGATAATTTCTTATTTTTATAGCATTTAGCTGAGTTTACCAGTATGCCTAATGGAAACCAACCACTAGCTCAATTTTTCTATGTTTAGGGATGGGAATCCAATATGTAGGTTTCTTAAGTGAGAGGGCTTCTTTCCTTGTAATTATATAATTTAGCTCCTTGAAAAACAACTTTCACCTGTGCATGGGTTACTCATCTTCGCCCCCTGCCTCTTTCTTAGCTGTAAGCAATATCTTTAATTTTACGTTTATCCGTTCCCAGCTTTTAAAAATAATTTTATCATATATATAATTATGCCTAACAATATAACAATTAATGTTTCTTTTTTTAATGAGTCATATGTAGTCTCCCATGATTTGCATTTTTAACTCAGTGTGCTATTTCTAAAATTCCTCTAAGTCGTTTGTACATGAGACCCATTCATTTTTACCACCGTGTAGTACTCCATGGTGATTATACAAAATTTATTTGCTTCTTTTTCCGGTGGATGGGCTTTTGCCACCTAAGCATTTGGAGCATTCTTGTACCCTTCTTAGGGTGAACATATTCAGGAGTTTCCTTAGGATAGGAATTTCCTGGGCCATGTATATACATGTCTTCACAGCTACAAAATGGAAAACGAGGTGTTTTCCAAAGTGGTCGTACTGATTACAACCTCCACGAGTACCTGTGTTTTTGCTGCTCCATTGTCCTTATCAGCATTGTCAAGTTTCTAAGTATCTGCCAGTCTAATGAACGTAAAACCGTAGCTCATTGTGATCTTGACTAACATTTCTTAGTGTACTAATGAGATTGAATGTCTTTTCATATGTCAGCCATATCTGTTTACTCTTCTGTATAAAGCTTTTTTCATGTCCTTTGTGCATTTTTCTGTTGTGCAACCTATTATCTAATTTTCATGTGTTGAATAATTGTTCCATTTCTTAATGATCTTCAATGCTATTTCTATCATATATCATAATTATTGTTTCTGGACTCTGTGTTTGAACTATTTGGGGATTCCTATACCAAAATTAACTATATTAATTATTATAGTTTTGTAAGCTTTTATTTCTGATAGACAGAGCCACATTTTATTCTTTTTTTTTTCAAATTTAGGACTGTTTTGAGTATACTTTTGCCCTTTGCTTTTCCAAATAAATTTTCAAATAATTTTGTCAAATTTCACATAAAATGCTACTGGGATTTTTACTGAAATCATATTGCATATTCAGATCAAATTATGGAGAATGGAAAAATGATTCTACCTCTCTAATAAAATAAAATATCTATTTGTTAAGGTCTCTCAATATATTTATAACTTTTTTCACATCTTTATTGGAGTATAATTGCTTTACAATGGTGTGTTAGTTTCTGCTGTACAACAAAGTGAATCAGCCATATGCATACATATATCCCCATATCCCTCCCTCTTGAGCCTCCCTCCCACCCTCCCTATCCCACCTCTCTAGGTCATCACAAAGCATTGAGTTGATCTCTCTGTGCTATGCAGCAGTTTCTCACTAGCCATTCATTTTACATTTGGTAGTGTATATATATATATATCAATGCTGCTTTCTCACTTCATTCCAGCTTCCCCTTCTCCCGCTCTGTTCTCAAGTCCTTTCTCTACATCTGTGTCTTTATTCCTGTCCTGTCACTAGGTTCATCAGTACTGTATAACTTTCTTTCTTTCTTTTTTTTTTTTTTTTTTGCGGTACGCGGGCCTCTCACTGCTGTGGCCTCTCCCGTTGCGGAGCACAGGCTCCGGACGCGCAGGCTCAGTGGCCATGGCTCACGGGCCCAGCGGCTCCGGGGCATGTGGGATCTTCCCGGACCGGGGCACGAACCCGTGTCCCCTGCATCGGCAGGCGGACTCTCAACCACTGTGCCACCAGGGAAGCCCCCGTATAACTTTCTTGATATAAGTGATGCTTATCTTTTATTAGATGAATTCTTTGATATATTTCAATATTTGTTTATTATAAAGGCTATATATTTTTTAAAATTTCTGTTTGTTGCTGCATTTAGAAATGCAATTGAGTTTTGTATATCCATCCTATGTCCAGCCACGTTTCTAAATTATCTTTACTATTTTACTAATTTGTGGATTTTTGTGGGGTTTTATGTACATAATAATATCATCTGCAGGTTAAAAGTTTACTTAGCTTCCAATTGTTTTTTTCCAATGTTTATGCTTTTAGTTTGAGGATTTAATTTATCTTCATGGATGGGTGTTTAGCATATATATATATATATATATATGTCATGTTTTTCATCAGTTTAGAATATTTGCAGTTTTTATATTTTCAGATACTGCCTCTATTTTCTCTCTTCTTAAGAAACCTCAGTTAGATATACATACCCCATTCTCATTCTAGCCTTCATATCTCTTAAAGTTTGTTCACATTTTCCCCACTCTGTACGTGATACATTCTGTATAACTTCTGTTTTTTTTTAACATTGTTTCAATTAATCCTCCCAAGAATCCTGCTCAGTATTTATTCAATAGTCCATTCTTTAACCCATTGATTTAAAATGCCACCTTTAACATAAACTGAATTTCCACATATACATCAGTTCTGTTTTTGACTCTCTATTCTGCTCCACTTATGTGTCAACTATTTCTGCCTCAATAACAAAGCCTTTGTTATGAGTTTTTTTATTGTATATTTTTCTATTTGATATCATTACACTTTTTTTTAAAAGCATCTTTTTTTTTTAAGTAGATCTTCCCCATCTGAAACCTATGTTTTAATTTTATTTAGTTTGTTGTCTAGGGAACAAATACACTTGGTGCTATATGCAAAAGACACAGAAAGGTAAACAATGAGTAAATAAGTCTCTCCTATAACCTATCATTCAGTTCTGTCTCAAGAAGTGACTGATGTTATCAGCTTCTTTTCTGCCCTTCTAGAAATAGTCCATACATATGAAGTTTAAAATAAGCTTATTAAGAATTCAATTAATAACCAAATAATTCAGTAAAAATTTGATTAATATTTAGCTGAATTTATAGATTAATTTGAGGCAAAATTGACATCTATACAGTAACAAACCTTCTCAACAGCTAGAATGTCTTTCCACTTCTTTTGTTCTTCTTTTGTGTCCTCCGATAAACTTTTACAATTTTATTTATATCTTACATATTTCTGATAATATTTATGTCTAAGTATACTATGATTTTTGTATGTGTGGCAATAATGAATAGAATCCTGGTGAATTGATTTTGTATCTCTCTTATAAGTAGTAATTTCTGACAATTTTTCATTTGACTTTCTTGTATTTTCTATTCAGATGATCATATTGTTTACAAATAATGACAGTTGAGTCCTTCCTTTCAGTCTCTATACTACTTTATTGATTTTGTAAGACTTTTAGTATACTTTAGAATGATAGCAGAGGTAGAAGATAACACCCTGTTTTCCCTGTCTTTGTGGAAATACTACTTTTACATCAGTAAATATCATGTTTGCTGTGTGCTGTCCGTAGTTAAGTTTCTATTCCATCTACTACAGTCTTTCTTTTCTCTTTACCTTTTGACCCTCTTAATCCATTTCTCTCACTCCCACCCCACACTTCTGGCAACCACCAATTTGTTGTCTGTATCCATGAGTTTTTGTTTGTTTCGATTTCATATATAAGAAAGATTACACAATGTTTATCTTTCTCTCCGTAATTTCTGATATATCTTCTTTTCTATATCTTCTATTTCACTAAATGGTTCAACTATTTCTAAACTGATATTTAGGATATCTACTGAATTTTTTAATTCAAAAATTTTTTTTACGTCACTAAATATTCTATTTTAAAGTAATTCTATCTGTTCTTATGATCTCTTATTGCATGCTCATCTTCGAACCCTTTATTTCTGTAATACTTGCACACATAGCTGTTTGATATCCTGGACCTGACAATTCCAATACCTTTGATCCTTGAAGAAATAAGAATATCATTTTATATTGCTGTTGGCTCTCTCATGTATTGGGTCTCATGGTTTTTTCGGTGCTTGTTGACGTTTGCAGACTTATTGCTTGGACCTCATTTGTGGAAGATCATTATGCTGTAATTGGGATAATTTTTTTCTAAAGAGGGTTTGCCCCAGCTTTGTCAATAACCAAGGAACACCCCCAATATGGGTCTTTTTCCACCTCCCTCCCCACTGTGACCCCACTATGGGATTCTCAGGCTCAGATTTTTTACAACCTGCCTCTGAAGGCTCAGTTTTCATCTTCCTTAACTGAGTCACTGCTGGCCTCTGCCCTAAATAGAACCCTTCTTCCCTCACTGTTCACTGCTCAGTCCCAGCTACTTGATCTGATTTCAGATCACATTAGAAAAATAAATCTTGTGTGATAAAATGAGGGAAAGGATTGGGGGTGAAATTCCTTACTTCTTTTGAAACTATGTAGACATATATTTTCTGCCATAAGACTGTATCTCTATTCAGCCATATTATTGAACACAAAAGCTCTACATGAGAATTATTTGAGCAAGCTTCGATGGTTTTTCCACATTTTAGTGAATACAGGTTTGTTTAGAAAATTATATTACAGTATAATGATAATAATTAGAATGTATTGAATGCTTCCTGTATGCCAGACACTATCCTACATACTTTTCATTATAGTTAATTTCTCCAGCAAACTTATAAAAGAAGTGCAATTATTATCATTCCAACTTTAACAAAATGTGGAAAATGATACACCATAACATTAAATATCTTGCCCAAAGGACATCTCTAGTAAGTGGGGTGAAGTGAAACCATTGTTTCAACCTGGGTAATCTGACTCCAGAGCCAGCTTTTTTAAAACATTGTTATACATTTCCTAAGAAACAAGTCAAAGTAGTCAAACATCTTGGGATTCTCCAGAGAGGGAGGTGCCAGTGTAGAGCTCATGAGCATCCTCAAACCCCAGGAGGTGTGTATGGGCTTTTCAGAAGAGCTCACACCCAGGGCTCTGTCCATGGTAGCCTCAAGTGGTGGATATGAGTTTCTGGAGCCCTTCAAGATTCCACCTGGTGGACAAAGGCTCCTCTTCCATGCCCAGTGGTAACCCCAGTCTCTCTCAAGGGTTCACTTGGAGGCCCTCTCACTAGCTTGGGTAAGGTTCACAAAGCAAAATGGCGTGTGCAACCACTTACCAAACAGTAAAACTGCAGGAGTACAGCAGGGAACGTCTTCCTTTTCCCCCTATACCTCTACTTTTGAAAATTAAGAATATGGATGGATTTATATATTACTAGTTTTAGAACAGCATATTAGTTTGCTAGAACTGTCATAACACAGTGCTACAAATTCGATGGCTTAAACTACATAAATTTATTGTCTCGCAGTTTTGGAGACCAAAAGTCTAAGATCAAGATGTTGGCAGGGCTGGTGACACCTAAGGACTGTGGAAGAGAATGTGTTCCATGTCTCACTCCTGGCTTCTAATGCTTTGCTGGCAATTTTTGGCCTGACTTGGCTTGTAGATCATCACTGAATCTCTGCCTCCACCTTCACATGGCATTCTCCCTGTATGCATATGTGTGTCCAAATTTCTCCTTTTCATGACTCTAGTTACAGTGAATTAGGGGCCAACTCCACTCCAATATGAACTCAACTTCATTAATTATATCTTCAGTAATGTTATTTCTATATAAGGTCACATTCTGAGCTATGAGGGTTAGGACTTTAATATGAATTTTTAGGGAACACAATTCAACCCATTACAGTCGACATCCTTCCTTTCTTAAGTGTTTCTCCCCTGCCTCAGACATAATAATAATTAATAATAATAATAACTATAACAATAACTTACATTTAAAAAATACCTATTATGTAATAAGCACTCTTGTAAGTGTGTTACATATGGTGACCAATTAACTGTTACCACCATTGAGGTAGGCGCTATTGTTATGCTCAGTTGACAAAGGAGAAAACTAAGGTACAGAGAGGTTAAGAAGTTTGATCAAGGTCATAGAGCAAGAAAGGCTCATACCTGACATTGGCTCCTGGTGCTTGCTCTTCATCACTATGCAATACCACCTTTGTGCATCTCCCCCTCCATGTATAACACTGAGCTTTTGGAAGAAAAGGAGTTGTGGCTATGGCTGGCATACCATTACTGTCTTTAATGGTGGGCCTTGAAAACAATCTCTTTTATGTGCCATAAGTATTGCTGATCTAAATTTTTCTGGAATGCAAGAGTTTTTGAAATTAATTTTATTATGTTTCAATACTATCTATGAAAATTATGTGACTTTGGTAGCTGCTTTTTGACTTTTGTATTTCGATTTAGTGATACATTTCCCTTTAGGACACAATACTCTTTAATCCTGGTTTAGGATTTTTCTTCCTAGTTTACTTTCCATTTATACTCACGTAAGGAATGCTTAAATTAAAAATCAGGACGCGATTCTCTACTTGCCCCCAAAATATGCAATTTTCTGAAATAAAAACTGTGTAAATGAACATATTTAAACCAGAAGTCTCATAAAAACATCTTAAGTTATTGATATTGTCCTATGTTTTGAAATACAGTGAAGAAGGAAACTGTGAAATGAATTAGCTTTTTAACAGGTGCAAGTAATTAAAGCTGGAGACTGATGAAAAAAGAACTGCTCACTGTAACACTTAGGTGGAAAAATATTCATTTGAAGCAGAAATGTCCTTCTGAATTCTAGCCCAAATGTGATATATATTTCAGTGTGTGACTTTTATTTAATATATTTTCCTATAATTTGATCTTAAGACCACAAGACATATTGAAAACATTTATCATAAAATTGAAAACATTTTGCAAGTCTTAAATTACTATTGAATTTTAAAGATAAAATCTAATCATTTTATGAGAAGAGATTTAAAGCTAAGGTATAGCTATTTACTTTGCTAGAGTGACTTGACCCAACCATTATTTGTATGGAAATAAAAGTAAATTTTTCTAAGGAAATATTCTAAATACATTTTTTTTCTTTTTTGGCTGCTTTGGGTCTTCATTTCTGTGCTCGGGCTTTCTCTAGTTGTGGCGAGCTGGGGCTACTCTTCGTTGTGGTGCATGGGCTTCTCATTGCGGTGGCTTCTCTTGTTTCGGAGCACTGGCTCTAGACGCGCAGGCTTCAGTAGTTGTGGCTCGTGTGCTCTAGAGCACAGGCTCAGCAGTTGTGGTGCATGGGCTTAGTTGCTCCGCGGCATGTGAGATCTTCCCGAACCAGGGCTCGAATCCATGTCTCCTATCTTGGCAGGCAGATTCTTAACCACTGTGCCACCAGGGGAGCCCTCTAAATACATTTAAAAAATTTTTGACTAAGTATGTGATTTCAAGTGAGGGAATAATTCAATGTTTAAATAGCTATAAATTTCAGCTGCCATTTCATATTTAACTGTAACATAAATACTCATACCATATTTTCTAGGTCAAAAAGTTTATAAATGCTGACATATTTATCCTCAGCATAAATATTAGGGTCAACTAGTACATCCCTAGAATTATTGTAATTCTGGTTTAACTACTTTTTGTTTTATACATAATTAAAGAGACTTAATACATTTAAAAAATTACTGTATATGTTTTAGACACACAAAGCATAAAGGTGGAATCTTATGATTTTGACAGCTGAAAGGGAGTTGGGATAGAGCTGTACAGGAGTAGAGTTCTTTTGTATGTGATTGACATCAAGCTGGTATAAATTCAAATAAGAGTGTTAAAACTTTAAGATGTTGTGTCATCCCCATAGTAACCACAAAGAAAATAGCTAGAGAAGATACAGAAAGAGGAAATGAGAAGAGAATTCTAAAATTTCATGATAAAAAATCGAATAAACACTAATAAGACAGTAATGCAAGAAATGAGGGACAAAAAAATCTGTAAGGTATATAGAAAACAAATAGCAAAATACAGAAGTAATTACTTTCCAAAACAATCCTGAAAAAGGATAAAGTAAGAGGACTCAAACTTCCTGATTTCAAAATTTACTACAAAGCTACAGTAATCACAATGGTGTGATAATGGCATGAGGAAAGATATATAGCACAATAGAATAGAGAGAACAGAAATAAACCTTTGCATGCGTGGTCAAATGTTTTTTGACAAGGCTGTCAAGACCAATCAGTGAGGAAAGGGCAATCTTTTCAACAAACAGTGTTGAGAAAACTGGATATCCACACGCAAAAGAATGAAGACCAACAAAATAACAATCCAATTAAAAAATTTACAAAGAATTCAAATAGACATTTTTCCAAAGAAGGTGTATAAATGGCTCTATACACACTTGAAAAGATGTTCAATATCACTAATGGTTAGGAAAGTGAAAATCAAACCCACAATAAAATCACCTCACACCCAATAGAAAGGCTACTATTTTAAAAAAATAAAACAGAAAATAACAAGTGTTGATGAGGAAGGATGTGGAAAAATTGGAACCCTTGGCACTACTGGTGGGGATGTAAAATGGTGTGTCTGTTATGGAAAACAGTATAGTGGTTCTTGAAAAAAATTAAACATAGAATTACCATATGATCCAGATATTCCACTGCTAAATATATATACTCAAAGGAATTGAAAGCAAGGATGTAAACATATATTTGTATACCCATGTTAATAACATTATTTACAATAGCCGAAGAGGTGGAAGCAGCCCAAGTGTCCATTGATGGAAGAATTGATAAACAAAATGTGGTGTAGGAATAAAATGGAATATTCAACCTTAAAAAGGAGTGAAATTCTGATACATGCTACAACATAGATGAATCTTGAAGGTACTATGATAAGAGAAATAAACCAGACACAAAAATAGAAATACAGTACAATTCCACTTATTTGTGGTACCTAGAGTGGTCAAAGTCATAGAGACAGAAAGTAGAATAATGGTTTCTAACAGGTGAGGGGAAAGGGGATGAAGTGTTGTTGTTTAATGGGTATAGAGTTTCAGTATGCAGTGATGAAAAAGTTCTGGATATGGAGAGTAATGATGGTCGTACAACAATGTGAATGTACTTAATGGCAATGAATCGTACTATGAAAAATGGTTAAATAATAAATTTTATGTTATGTACATTTTACCCCAGTAAAAAGATAATATTTTTAAAAATTTCAAAAATAGTAAATGCTTGTTAAAATTTCCCAACAATACAGAGATGCATAAAGTGAAAAGAGAGAGTCCTACTTCCCTTGCTCTCACTCTTCCAACGATTCCTTACTTTTGAAATGATAAGATGTAAACCAATTTTATAATATTAGCCTAGATTTCTTAAGTAAAGAATACAGGCAATGTGTAGGAAGTGCTAGTAAAAATTAACAAAAATATGGGACTTATAAAGAGGAAGATAAAAGTATCCATGACAAAAGAGCAATTAGTTACATGGGATCATAAGTGTTTATCCAAATATAGGGCTCAGGCAGAACTTGAGTTCTTTCTAACATGGTTAATAATATCTGGAGCACAGATGGGACTACTTGGCTCCTATAACCCATGTAAAATGTGATGTGTGTTTATAAGATAATCCCTTATGGCAAGGAAAAGAATATCTCTATTTTATATAGAACTTATTTTCACATTTAATTGTTCCTTCATTGTGAATTTTAACCTTAGAAATTTACTCTGTGACAACGCTTAGTTGAATAGATTTTCACCACAGGTTTGTTTACTCACATATGTAGTTCACCATGATAAGCGCTGCGTTCAAAAACCAGTGTGCTCTTAATAACTATACTCCTCATCCTCGAATCAGCCAAACTTCATCCTTATTATCCAGGGAAAGTGGTCTCTTCTTCTTGCATTTTTTGGGGCATATTTTTACGCCTCTCTGTTGTCCTAACTTGGTATTTCCTCTCTTGCCCTTAACTCTAAATATTCTATCCCATCTAAGGCAGAATGTTCCCCTGTGAAGACTTCTCCATCTGCTACAAGGGATGTGCATACCCTTTATCATAGTACTTGGGCCTATGGCCATTGAAATATCTATTTGTTGTAACTTTGCTTGTTGCTTAGACACTTCATGTGGGTAAACCTTCTTGCCTCTATAGACTGTCCAGACACACACATAACAGGACATTATTGCCACACTGGATGCTACATAATCAACAAATACATGATGATAGTTTATGGTATTAATAGACATTCGTTAATAATGTTACCTACCACTTTCATATCTGCCTATTATAATAAAAAACTTATCCGAATCATTATTTGCATAGGTTATATAGTCTCTTAGACATGTTCTCTCAATTTCCCTAAACTCTACCCATAAAAGTGTATTCACTAAACTGATTTTTCTACTCCTGTAATTGCTTTGAGATTGTTAATCCATGCTAAGATTCTATTTTCCAGGATGTAATATTTTTAGAAAATGTAAAACATTATTATCCTTCTCATTTTACATATTCAGGAGTTTGGGAAAATGCAATATTTTATTGCATTTACATTTCTTAAAGTAATTCTTGATTTTTTGAATGATCTGGGCTGGCCAGCATTTTGAGTTAAAGTTGATGTGTTTTACACAAATAAAGTGTTTGTTACTTTATAATTTGTTTCCCTATACATTTGACATGATGAAACACATCAAAAAACTGATTTTAAAATTATGAAGATTGGCATTGATTCAATGCATGTTTCTACTCTGAATGTGAGGCCAGTATCAACCCTTGCCTACAACTGTAGGTGAGGCCAGTGATAAACCTTGTCTACATCTACAAATGAGATCAGCATTAATGCTTACCTATGGCTGTAAGGAAGCCAGCAGTCAAACGTGACGTCACCTGGAACGTATGGAGTTTTGTGGTCGAAGCTGATGTTCGTCTTCTTCGGTAGTTCTCAAAGTGTGGTCCCCAGAGCAGCCACAGCAGCATCACCTGGGAAGTAGTTAGAAATGCAGGTTCTCTGGTTCCACATCAGACCTTCTGAAGCAGAAACTCTGGGGATTAAGGCCCAAGATCTGTATTTTAATCAGTACTCCAGATGACTGTCATGAAGCAAATGGTGTCCGAACAACTGACCTGCCCGACATTTACTGCTAATGTAACTCCTACTTTGTTCAGCAGCAACAGGCTCAGGCCTTTCCTCCAGGCATTGAGACAAGTCCTGACTGGTCTAAGCCACTCTTGTGCATGCTACTTATCTTTGGCAGGATTGTCGTAGGGGACTAACTACTTTTAGCCAATGCATTATAAAATAAGCTGACTGTTCTCTTGTGCGAAAGACTCTACTCCCTGATAAAAGCGAGAGTCAGCCCTGTGAAGAAAAAGCTATTTTAACCACCAACACATCACCTACCCCCTGCTTTCTGCATGGATATAGTTGTGTCTGGGACAGCAGCTGCCTAATTGCAGCTAAAAAGGGAAGGCTAAGAGAAAGGCAGAAGTACCAACTCAGTGGCCTGATACTGTAAAGCTCCTAAGAAACCTGGAAACCACCTGGCCCAGAGTTCATGGTAGGTATGATATACTCTCCTTATGGTTTAAGCCACGGAGAGTCAGGTGTTCCTTCATTTTCAGTCAACAAATCTTAACTGATAAAAACTGTGAATGCTGACATTTTGGCAGACATCATACCAATGGCTGCAGTTTATAAAGGGATTGCCAGCTGAATTTAGTTTTAGATCTCTTATGGCTCATAAATAATTATGAAGAAAGCATCCAGATTTGGAGATTAATTTTAATATTCAATGCCCACCTTTTCTAACTGTGCTTCAGATTAAACAAGTTTTAGGGCTGTGGCAGAGCAGTACATTTGCGAAGGCAAGAGGAGAATGGAGGAGAGAAGCAGGCCCATCTGGTGAGTAGATGTAATGCATGACTCTCTTCTGGGATGGAGAATATGGCTGAATTCCAGTGGGCAAGGGAACAAGGGAACTGAGATGAGGTTGGGGAGGAACTAGGTAGGTATTCACGAGGCAGTGGAATCTTAAGTGCAGTGGGTTGTAAAGGCAGGTTTTTATTTTTTTTTAAACACCTTTATTGGAGTATAATTGCTTTACAATGGTGTGTTAGTTTCTGCTGTATAACAAAGTGAATCAGTGATACATATACATATATCCCCATATTTCCTCCATCTTGCATCTCCTTCCCTCCCACCCTCCCTATCCCACCCCTCTAGGTGGTCACAAAGCATTGAGCTGATCTCCCTGTGCTATGCAGCTGCTTCCCGCTAGCTATTTTACATTTGGTAGTGTATATATGTCAATGTAACTCTCTCACTTCGTCCCAACTTCCCCTTCCCCTTCCCCGTGTCCTCAAGTCCATTCTCTACATCTGCGTCTTTATTCCTGTCCTGCCCCTAGGTTCCTCAGAACCTTTTTTTTTTAGATTCCATTTATATGTGTTAGCATACGGCATTTGTTTTTCTCTTTCTGACTTACTTCACTCTGCATGACAGACTCTAGGTCCATCCACCTCACTACAAATAACTCAACTTTGTTTCTTTTTATGGCTGAGTAATACTCCATTGTATATATGTGCCACATCTTTATCCATTCACCTGTCGATGGACACTTAGGTTGCTTCCATGTCCTGGCTATTGTAAATAGTGCTGCAATGAACATTGTGGTACATGACTCTTTTTGAACTATGGTTTTCTCAGGGTAAAAACCAATGCCCAGTAGTGGGATTCCTGGATCATATGGTAGTTCTATTTTTAGTTTTTTAAGGAACCTCCATACTGTTCTCCACAGTGGCTATATCAATTTACATTCCCACCAACAGTGCAAGAGGGTTCTCTTTTCTCCACACTCTCTCCAGCATTTACTGTTTCTAGATTTTTATTTATTTATTTTTGTGGTACGTGGGCCTCTCACTGTTATGGCCTCTCCCATTGCTGAGCACAGGCTCCGGATGCACAGGCTCAGAGGCCATGGCTCACGGGCCCAGCCGCTCCATGGCATGTGGGATCTTCCTGGACCGGGGCAAGAACCCGTGTCCCCTGCATCGGCAGGCAGACTCTCAACCGCTGTGCCACCAGGGAAGCCCTAGATTTTTTGATGATGGCCATTCTGACTGGTGTGAGGTGATACCTCATTGTAGTTTTGATTTGCATTTCTCTAATGATTAGTGATGTTGAACATCCTTTCATGTGTTTTTTGGCAATCTATATGTCTTCTTTGGAGAAATGTCTATTTAGGTCTTCTGCCCACTTTTGGATTGGGTTGTTTGTTTCTTTGATACTGAGCTGTTTGAGTTGCTTGTATATTTTGGAGGTTAATCCTTTTTACAGTTAGAAAGCCCAGAGATAAACCCACGCACATATGGTCACCTTATCTTTAATAAAAGAGACAAGAATATACAATGGAGAAAAGACAGCCTCTTCAATAAGTGGTGCTGGGAAAATTGGACAGCTACATGTAAAAGAATGAAATTAGAACACTTCCTAACACCATACACAAAAATAAGCTCAAAATGGGTTAAAGACCTAAATGTAAGGCCAGACACTATTAAACCCTTAGAGGAAAACATAGGAAGAACACTCTTTGACATAAATCACAGCAGATCCTTTTTGACACACCTCCTATAGAAATGGCACTAAAAGCAAAAGTAAAGAAATGGGACTTAATGAAACTTAAAAGCTTTTGCACAGCAAAGGAAACCATAAACAAGAGGAAAAGACAACGCACAGAATGGGAGAAAATATTTACACATAAAGGCAGGTTTTTAAGCAGGGAAGTAACATTTGTATTATGGGAGAAGAGAGGAAAAATTATTGGCTCTGTCTCAAGAGATTGAAAAGGGCAAATTTTATTGTTTTATTTTATACTAATGAGTATTTTATTTAATGAGGTCATTATTTCAGGGGTCCCCAAGACCTCCATATGTTCAGTGATTTGCTAAAAGAACTCAGGGTCTCAGCACCAAGTCACGTTTTACCTAAGATTTATTACATCCACACAGCAAACATACACAGCTGGGTCTGTAAGGGAAAGAACAATATAGGAGGCATCTGGATAAATATGCGTTCACCTTTCTCTTCTCTCTCCTTCCTGTAAGTGGTCACACAGAGCATATTCTCCCTCTGGCAGCAAAATGCAGCCACACGTGTTTCTGATGTTTCTGCCCAGGAAAGCCCATTGGAAGGTGGTCACATAGGCATTCTCTGCCTAGCAACTAGAAAAATTCCAGACTCCCAGCAGTTGTTAAACATAAGTCACATTGTATGTACAAACTGTCTAGGCACAATGAAACACACCTGTCAGTTAGGGAAAGTGTCGGAAGCCTAGAGCCAACCTTGAAAGTAGAATCTTCTAAAGATAGCAGCCTAAGACCTGCTATGTCAACTATTTTCTGCACAGTCCATTTTCATTTACATAATAAAATTAGGCAGGGTCATTCTCATTCATTACATATTTAGTTGGTCAAAATATTTCAAGTTTATTTTGTAATGATTTCAGTTTGATGTCGTATATGACTTGTTTAGTAACCGAAGTATGACTTGTATAGTAAACAAGAAAAAAATTGACAAAATTTTAACATTTCTATGAGACACTAGAAAAGCACAATAAAATTAGAATAATATATTTAACTTTACTGAGTGACATTCATTTTGCTATTTTTAAAACATGATTTTAGCCCACATCAGCACAATGGGTAATGGTCATGGCATTTAGGTGGGAAATTGTATTTAAGAAGAGGTTGATGGAAAATAAAGAATTAACATGAAAGGTGGATGTAATTAACTGTCAGACTTGAGGAAAGTGCTAGAGAAGAAGGGAGCTGGTGATATGGATGGAAGGCAATAATGTACATTTAAATTTGGAACTTTGTAAAGCAAAGCTGGTTATGTGGATACTATAAAGTGGAGCAAGGACTCCTCACTTTTAAGTTGGAAAGGGGACTATGTCTCCTTTTCTTTATGTTCCTTGGGTTTGCTCAGTTTGGAGAAGTAATAGATATATCTAAGAAACAGAGAATAGATTTTACTAAGTGGTTACAAAATTAAATTAATGTAATCTGCTTTCCAGATTACATCCTTCTATACATGAACACAGCAAACACACATAGCTGGATCTGTAAGGGAAAAAACAATACAGGAGGAGTGTGGATAAATATGTATTCACCTTTCTCTGCTCTCTCCTTCCTGCAAGTGGTCACACAAGCACTTTCTCCCTCCGGCAGCAAAATGCAGCCACACGTATGAGACGTTTCTACCCAGGGAAGCCCATTGGAAGCTGGTCACATAGGCATTCTCTGAATTATTACATCCTTTCTATAATTTCTAGCCAAGGCCCAGGTTTTGGATCACAGACACTTCAAAGAAAGATAGCTTTTCTCTGTATTCAGTGGAAGGAAAAGCTATTACTGTCAGGTGCCAAGTATGAGATTATGGTACGAAGACAAACTCTAACTCCCTGGTTGAACTGGGCAATGTAGTAGCATGCCCTAAACCCATGATATTTTTTAATGTATCTTTACATATTGAATCGCGGAAAGAGTCTGAACAAGCTCTCAGTCCTTCAATGAAAGTATTCAGCCTAAGCTCTAATTGTGATCCTGGAATGTATAAACAAGTTAAACAGACACACCATTGTCCACATTGTGCCTACTCAAATGGCAGCTAATAGTCAAGCACAGTTTTGCTGTAGCTTCACATTTACCTCCAGCATATTCAACATCGTCATGGGGAGAAAAAAGGCCATTACCTCAGTTAACCTTTTGAAATCTAGTTAAAACCATATATTTTTATAAAAGGTAAAAACTATCGTTATGAAATGGCTTTCTCTGCCATCTTTATAGGATGCTGTTCATCAGTAGAGGAGGGCAGCCTACAAAGAACTAAGAGTGATAGAGACCTACAGCTGTGGTCCCTACAATGTGCCAGGGCCTGTGGTAGTTATTTTTATATTTAACCCACTTTAGTCCATACCATGACTCTAGGAAATAGTGCACAGTCTTATTTTATTATTCAGAAAAAATTAGATCTAAAGTGGTTGAAGTAATTGTCTCAAGTTCATATGGCTTTAAGTGGAAGAACTGGACCTGAGTCATTACCTATCCTGGTCCATAATTTAAGCTTTTGTTTACTACAATGGCTGAGTACAGAGACCTGGCATTTATATGAGCGAAACAGAATTTTTATTCAATAAAACATGAATATGAAGGTTAAAATTACTCTTCAGAATAAGACAGAAATAAAAGACATTTTAAATCTCAGAAAATTTGCCATTTTGGAAGTCTTGAAGTATTCTGTGCTATTTTTCCACACTCTATCACATTTTTCTTTCCTTTACTATCCTATCATTCTCTTGATATTCATATATGAGACAACAAATAATCCAGCACCGTTTTACTATCATTTCACATTCAATAATTTTATGGAGAGAAGAGAATTATGTTCTCGTTTGACTTCATTCAAAGCTAAGTACTAGATAAACAGTATAATGAAAACTAAGAAGAAAATGTGTTTTCTTGATTAAAAATAAAACAAAAGACAGCAACCAGATTTTTCAAGAGTGTACAAAGGGTACACAGTTTTGGAGATTCCACTATTTTCTTTGGAGTGACCTTTCTGTCCTGATCTTCCAGCCAAGATGTCATTATCTTTCATGGCATTATCTTACTCACAATAGCGTGATGGTCCAATGGGGAATGAATGTGATGAACTTTCTCGACTTTTGAAAACTAAAAATATCAAATGTTCGCATGTGAGATTTCAACTCTGAATACTATTCTAGTGTGCAACACCAATATTTGAGTCCATAGAAATATTTTTTAAATGTAAATATAGAAAAAGGCTAAAAATATACTTCTGCTGTTAAAAAAGAAATGCCTCAAGAAATAAGAGTGACGTCTTCTGAGAGGCCTACTAGTAGCACCCTAATGTAAGGGGTCATATTTGGGATTTCAATTTTCACCGAAAGACCAACACAGCCAATTTTGACTCTGTTCTTGTCTCTAAAGGGTGATCTCTTCAGTTTCTTTTTCTGTTTTTTTCTCTCTCTCACACTTTTAAAAGCTATTTATTTGGCAATATTAATCAAATCCTATACTAAGAAGACTTAGATTTCTATTACATATCCTTTCCAAAAAACCCCTAAGTTCTGAATTATGAATTTCCCTCCCTGCTCTCATTTTTTATTTTAAATTAAATTAATTTCCTTAGAACTGAAAAATGTCAGTGGTCTCTCTGATATTAAAGTGCTCTTAATAACTGAGACTGTCGGTAGAATGAGGTATGAGTGAGAGAGTGAGGAACTGAATCCAGCACCCTAGGACAGGACTTCAGTCCTTCAACACACCAAATAATCACCTACATCCTAATTAAAAATGAATATTCAAATTGATACTAGTGGTAGATCTAGAAATCTGCATTTTTTGAGTAGCACTGATCAAGTCTGATGTACGTGATTGGTCAAGTCTAATGTATATGATTGGGCTATACTTTGAGAAATATTGTGTTAGAGAAATGAGCTATCAAAAGTTAGAGAAGAGGTTTAACCCAGACAGAGAGACTTAAAATTCTACTAAATCATTGTTGCTTGAGCAGGGTGAACACTTTGAGAAGGGATTATGGGATTCCATAAATGTCCTGATATGTACAAAATCACTTCTACAAGCACCAAGATCTATTTAATTTGCTAGTGTCCCAATCCTCCTGCCTGGTAAGGAGATCATCTAGATATGGGATAAGATGAGCCACTAGGTAAGGACAATGATGCTGGGGCTTACAAAACTATTTGTGGAAGAAAGCATAGTTGTTGATAACTGAAGGGAAGGCATTCATTAGGCAGCTTTAGTATACAGGCCAGTGAAATGCACGATGGGAGAATATGGTGTCAGCTGATAGTCTAAAGAAACAATCAGTATATTCTACACAAATTTGGTAGAACTTTAGTCTAAACTCTATCCTCAAATGGATTATGGTATTGAGGTTGGATAATGATTTTAAAATTTTAACAGGGCTTTCACCTATTTATTTTAAGGGTCCTCAAAATTAAAATATTAGTTCATGTTTTCAGTTAACTGATATCTAATAAATATGAAAATAATTTTCTTTTTAAAGGAAAATTATTCCCTGTAGAAATGTAAGATGGAGTCCCCTTAAAATAGTCACTCAGGTAGTAATTTTAAAGGATATTAAATGTGTGTGTGTGCATATATATATATATATATATATACACAAAATATATACATATAAATAATATATATGTACATAATTTTGAGTCCTGGTTGATAGAAACCCCTTGGATAAAGAGTAGCTTTTTTCATGGTTTATCTTTGAAATAAAAATATGGTAATTCTACTTTCACAAATTCAGTTACATTTTTATCTATTTTATCTGAAATATTTCAGGCTTCTCTATACTTTGAAGCACAGATTGACAGGGTCCTTATTGTATTTCAAGAATGTCACAAACTTTGAAAATTGCTAACAGACAACACGTGTCAAAATCTGATGCCAGACTGCAAAAAAAATCTTACATAAAAGTTTCCTTCAAGACCTCCATCCTCCTATTTGCGTCTTGCTACTAGCCAAGTTAAAAAAAAAAAAAAAAGCAATGTAAATACTACAACGCCAAATAAAAGAAGTATGATCAGCCTCTCATCTGTAGGTGTTATTTACATGGTACTTTTTCTTAAATATAGTAACTAGGGTGTTAATATTTAGAGATGAACACCTGCATTTTATTAGGCTTGTTTTTACCTGGAATTTTGTTAGCTCCAAATTTACAAAAATTTTCTGTGAGGGATAGACCTGGCTAAGAAGAGCTACCAGGCAAATTGATATACACCTCCTAATATATACCTCCTAAAGTAGTATTTTTTAACCTTTTTAAAGACAGATTTATTAAAGTATAATTGAAATACAATAAATTGCACATATTGAAAGTGTACACTTTGATAAACTTTTACATATGCATACACCCATGAAATAATTATCACAGTCACGTTAATAAACATAGTCATCACCCCTAAATTCCTTTCACTCCCTGCCACTGTCCCCAGGCATCCATTGATATACTTTCAGTCATCAGATATTAGCTTACATTTTATAGAATTTTATATAAATGATATCATACAGTATGTGCTTTTATTTTTGGCTGGGTTCTTTCACTCAGTATAATTATTTTGAAATGCATTCTTATTGGCGCATGGATTAGTAGCTCATTTTTTATTATTGTTGAGTAGCAATGTGTGGATTATACTACAGTATGTTTGTTACTCACCTATTGATGACTATTTGAGTTGCTTTTAGCTACTACACACAAAAAATGCAATGAATATTTGCATGAAAGTTTTTGTGTGGATATATTCTTTCATTTCTCATGGGTAAATACCTAGAAGTGGAATGATTGAGTCATATGGTGTAAGAAACTACCAAAATGTTTTCTAAAGTAGTTGTATCATTCTATATTTTCACTATATATATGAGTGTCCCAGCTCCTCAACTCCTCCATATTCTCACCAATAATTGGTATAATCAGTCTTTTTTTTTTTAACTTTAGCCAACATACTAAGGGTGAAATGATATCTCATCATGGTTTAAACTTACATTTCTTTAATGACTAAAAATATTAAACACCATTTCATGTGTTTGGTGGAATGTTTTTTCTTTGGTGAAGTGTTCAGATATTTTGAAGATTTAGTTTTATTAGTTTCCTTACCTTTCTATTGATCATTTGTGTTTATTATATTGTCTAGATATAAGTCTATTGTTGGATATATTTTGCAAATATTTTCTCCCAGTCTCTGGCTAGTCTTTACATTTTCATAACAGTGTCTTTGGAAGAGCAAAAGTTTTTGTTATTTTTTCTTTTGATGAATCTATAATTTGTGCTTTTTGCATCCTATTATGAAATCTTTGCTAAACTTAAATCACTAATATTTTCTCCTTTATTGCATTCTAGAATTTGCATAGTTTTAGTTCTTATGATGCATTTCAACTAAATATATGTATGTGATGTGAAATAAGGGCCAAGGCATTTTGCATATGGCTACACAAGTGTTCAACATCATTTGGTAAAAAGATTATATTATGTTCAATGAATTATGTTGAGATTTCTATTAAAAATAAATTGACCATATTCATGTGGGTCTATCTCTGGATTCTCTAATAGATTCCATTGATCTATTTTTCTATTTTTACATCAATGACAAAATGATAGATTATTATAGTTTTATAAGAAGTCTTAAAATTAGGTTATTTTAGCTCTCCAATTTTTCTCTACCTTTTAAATATTGTTTTAATGATCCTTGCTCTTTTGAGTTTCTATACAAGTATTAGAATCAGCTTATCAATTTCCTCAAAAATCTTAGCTGGGATACTGATTAGGATTCCATTGAATCTATGGGTCAATGTAAAATTAGTGTATTAATAATAATAAATTTGGTGACACATAAAAAGAACATATCTCCCCATTAATTTAGGTCCTGTATAATTTCTCTTAGTAATATTTTGTACTTTTTAATTCTACAGTCCTTGCAAATCTTTTGTCCAGTTTATTCCCAAGTATTTCAAATGGTCTGATGCCATTGTAAATAGTAACATTTATTTAAATTTCCAAATATTAGCTGCTTTATATAGAAATGCATTTGCTTCTTGTATATTTACTTAGTATCCTGAAGTTTTCCTAAACTTAATTTACTAGTCATTTATTATATTAGCATTTTTTGTGTGTAAATTCTGTAGAGTTTTCTATATAGAGGATCATGCTTTCTACAAATAAATACAGCCTAATTTCCTCCTTTTCGAATTTGTGTATTTGTTTTGTTTTGTTTTCTTACCTTATTGCACTGGCTAGAGCCCCTAATACACTTTTGAATAGAAGTGTAGAGAGCAGTCATTCTTAGTTAGTTCCTGTTATTAGGAGGAAGGATTTAATCTTTCACTATTAAGTATGATGTTGCCTAGAGATTTCAATCAGAGGGTGCCTTAGAGCAGATCTCTCCCTAGTCAAGCCTCCAGATGAAGTCTCAGCTGAAAAAGTGCTTGAAGACATATTTTCTGAAAGCTTTCAAAATTTGGCAAGAGATATAAACCTTCACATTCAAGAAGTAGGGCAAACCTCAAACAGAATAAACAAATGAACAAACAAATAAATCTACAGCAAGACAAATAAAAATGAAATTTCTAAAGCTAAACACAATGATAGAGAGGACCGTTAAGATGGCAGAGGAGCAAGGCATGGAGATCACCTTCCTCCCCACAAATACATCAAAAATACATCTTCATGTGGAACAACTGCTACAGAACACATACTGAATGCTGACAGTAGACCTCAGACTCCCCAAAAGGCAAGAAATTCCCCATGTACCTGGGTAAGGCAAAAGAAAAAAAGGAAAAACAGAGACAAAAGAATAGGGACAAGACCTGCACCTCTGGGAGGAATCTGTGAAGGAGGAAAGGTTTCCACACACTAGGAAACCCTTTCACTGGTGGAAACAGGGGGTGGGCCGGGGGGAAGCTTTGGGGCCATGGAGGAGAGCGGAGCAACAGGGGTTCAAAGAGCAAAGCAGAGAGATTCTGGCACAGAGGATCATTGCTGACCAGCACTTACCAACCTGAGAGGTTTGTCTGCTCACCTTCCAGGGTGGGAGGGGGCTGAGAGCTGAGGTTTGGGCTTTGGAGGTCAGATCCCAGGGAGAGGACTGGTGTTGGCTGCGTGAACACAGCCTGAGGGGGCTAGTGCACCACAACTAGCCAAGAGGGAGTCTGGGAAAACCTCTGTACCTGACTAAGAGGCAAGAGACCATTGTTTCAGAGTGCGCAAGGAGAGGAGATTCAGAGCACCGCCTAAATGAGCTTCAGAGACTGGCGTGAACCATGGCCATCCACACGGACACCAGAGATGGGCATGAAACGCTAAGGCTGATGCTGCAGGCACCAAGAATCCTGTGGGCAAGCACAGATCACTATCCACACCTGCCATCCTGGGAGGCTGTGCAGCCAGGAAATACTCCCATTTACCATTGCAACAAAAAGGATAAGATACCTAGGAATAAACCTACCTAAGGAGAAAAAAGACCTGTATGCAGAAAGCTATAGGACACTGATGAAATAAATTAAAGATGATCCCAACAGATGGAGGGATATACCATGTTCTTGGATTGGAAGAATCAACCTTGTTAAAATGACTCTACTACCCAAAGCAATCTACAGTTTCAGTGCAATCCCTATCAAACCACCAATACCATTTTTCACAGAACTAGAACAAAAAATTTCACAATTTGTATGGAAACACAAAACACCCCGAATAGCCAAAGCAATCTTGAGAAAGAAAATCGGAGCTCAAGAAATCAGGCTTCCTGACTTCAGACTATACTACAAAGCTACAGTCATCAAGACAGTATGGTACTGGCACAAAAACAGAAATATAGATCAATGGAACAGGATAGAAAGCCCAGAGATAAACCCACGCACATATGGTCACCTTATCTTTGATAAAGGAGGCAAGAATATACAATGGAGAAAAGACAGCCTTTTCAATAAGTGGTGCTGGGAAAACTCGGCAGCTACATGTAGAAGAATAAAATTAGAACACTCCCTAACACCATTCACAAAAGTAAACTCAAAATGGATTAAAGACCTAAATGTAAGGCCAGACACTATAAAACTCTTAGAGGAAAACATAAGAAGAACACTCTATGAGATAAATCACAGCAAGATTCTTTTTGACCCACCTCCTAGAGAAATGGAAATAAAAACAAAAACAAACAAATGGAACCTAATGAAACTTAAAAGCTTTTGCACAGCAAAGGAAGGCGTAAACAAGATGAAAAGGCAACACTCAGAATAGGGGAAAATATTTGCTAATAAAGCAATGGACAAAGGATTAATCTCCAAAATATACAAGCAGCTCATGCAGCTCAATATCAAAAAAACAAACAACCCAATCCAAAAATGGGCAGAAGACCTAAATAGACATTTCTCCAAAGAAGATATAAGATTGCGAACAAACACATGAAAGGATGCTCAACATCACTAATTATTAGAGAAATGAAAATCAACAATACAATGAGGTATCATCTCACACTGGTCACAATGGCCATCATCAAAAAATCTAGAAAGAATAAATGCTGGAGGGCTTCCCTGGTGGCACAGTGGTTGAGAGTCTGCCTGCCAGTGCAGGGGACCTGGGTTCGTGCCTTGGTCTGGGAGGATCCCACATGCCATGGAGTGGCTGGGCCCGTGAGTCATGGCCGCTGGGCCTGCACGTCTGGAGCCTGTGATCCGCAATGGGAGAGGCCACGGTGGTGAGAGGCCCGCATACTGCAAGAAAAAAAAGAAAGAAAGAAAGAAAGAATAAACACTGGAGAGGGTGTGGAGAAAAGGGAACCCTCCTGCACTCTTGGTGGGAATGTAAACTGATACAGCCATTATGGAGAACAGTATGGAGGTTCCTTAAAAAACTAAAAATAGAACTAACCATACAACCCAGTGATCCCACTTCTGGGCATATACTGTGAGAAAACCATAATTTGGAAAGAGTCATGTATCACAATGTTCATTGCTGCACTATTTACAATAGCCAGGACATGGAAGCAACCTAAGTGTCCATCAACCGATGAATGGATAAAGAAGATGTGGCACATATATACAATGGAATATTAGCCATAAAAAGAAACAAAATTGAGTTATTTGTAGTGAGGTGGTTGGGCCTAGAGTGTGTCATACAGAGTGAAGTAAGTCAGAAAAAGAAAAACAAATACTGTTTACTAACAAATATATATGGAGTCTAAAAAAATAAACTGGTTCTGATGAACCTAGTGGCAGGACAGGAATAAAGACACAGATGTATAGAATGGACTTGAGGACACGGGGAGGGGGAATTTTAAGTTGGGATGAATGAGAGAGTTGCATGGACATATATACACTACCAAATGTAAAATAGATAGCTAGTGGGAAGCAGCCACATGGCACAGGGAGATCAACTCGGTGCTTTGTGACCACCTAGAGGGGTGGGATAGGGAGGGTGAGAGGGAGACGCAAGAGGGAGGAGATATGGGGATATATGTATGTGTATAGCTGATTCACTTTGTCATAAAGCAAAAACTAACACACCATTGTAAAGCAATTATACTCCAATAAAGATGTTAAAAAAAAATAACCCCCCCCCAACAAGAACAAAAAAAAACAATGATAAAATTGTAAAAATGGCTGTAGAAAAATTACTTATCTGTAGTGGAAAATAATTTGAATGATAGCAGATTTCTCATCAGAAACCATGGAGGTCAATATTTTTCAAAAACTGAAAGAAAGAACTGTCACCCTAGAACCTTATGCCTCATGAAATTATTCTTCCAGAGGAGGAAATTAAAACATCCTCAGATGAAAAATAACTAAGAGGATTTGTCATCTGCAGACTCATTCTAAAAGAATAGCTAAATGAAGTTCTGTAAACAGAAAGGAAATTATAAAACAAAGAAACTTGATACCTCAGGGAAGAAAAAAGAATATGCAAAAATATAAGTAAATACAACCAGCCCATATTCAATGATGGTGTACTAGAACAAGAGGGTCCATAAAATTCATTTGGTACATATTATATGCTTCCTGAGAGATGCTAAATTTCAGAACTAGCAGGAATTTTGAAAATATCTAGTGTCCCTTCCTTTAAAGAGGAGCAAACTGGGCTGCAGAGTAGTTTGGTAACATTTCTAATTTCACACAATTCAGGGCTCTTAGTTGCAATGGAACATCAGGTTTTTTACTTTCAGTGTATCTTTTCACTATATTATACTATCTTCTTTGTTCAGTTACTTTTCTGTATTAATCTCTCAATTTTTACATCCTTTATTTTCAAGCATCATCCTCCTCACATTTCATTTATATCCTTAAGTAATTAACTTTTTATTTATTTTTTTTTTGCGGTACGTGGGCCTCTCACTGTTGTGGCCTCTCCCGTTGTGGAGCACAGGCTCCAGACGTGCAGGCCCAGCGGCCATGGCTCATGGACCCAGCCGCTCCGCGGCATGTGGGATCTTCCCGGACTGGGGCACGAACCCATGTCCCCTGCATCGGCAGGTGGACTCTCAACCACTGCGCCACCAGGGAAGCCCTAAGTAATTAACTTTTAAAGCAAACTTTTACTGAGCACTTTGTATGTTCAAAACACTGAGTTAAATGCTTCACATGAATTACTTTCTCATTTAATTCTCTCAATACTTGTATAGTATAAGTACTGCTAGTATCACATTTTAGAAGAAAGGAAATTGAGAATTAGAAAATTCAAGTAACTTGTAGAGGGTCACATACTAATATTAAAACAAAAAATAGAAAATTATAAACTCTGCATTTTAAAATTCAGTCTTGAACATAAGACTTTGTATAATTCAAAGCAAAGGAAGATTTTTGATACAGGTGCTTCCAGGAGACAAATATTCAGCCATCATAGCTTGTTTAAACAGATAAGGAAAATGTCAGTGAATATTTACATAAAATTACCACAGCAATTATTTTAATCTATATTTATTTTGTTTAACCACAAATTTCAGTTGCTACCTAAGTTTTCTTTTCCAAGAAGAGAGAAGAAATTTTTTGTATAATTAAAGGTTAGTTTTAAAAGTTGAAAAGACTGTTTATTCTATTAGTAAAATTGAAAATACTTTTTTTTTTTTTTTTTTGGTACGCGGGCCTGTCACTGTTGTGGCCTCTCTCGTTACGGAGCACAGGCTCCAGACGCGCAGGCTCAGCGGCCATGCGGCATGTCGGATCTTCCCAGACCCGGGCACGAACCCGTGTCCCCTGCATCAGCAGGTGGACTCTCAACAACTGCGCCACCAGGGAAGCCCCTGAAAATACTTTTTAAAGAAAACTGCCTTTGTTAAAATTTGTTTACTCGAAGTTGTAAACTATATTTTCCAAATAAGTTTGATTGTATCCATAAACCTTCTGAAAATTAACTCATTATGTACTCCATAATCTAGCTCTAATAAAGTAAATCTGTATATCTGTGAAGATTATTTTAAAATTAGAATCATAGAGGTCACATCCTCTTTGAAAACTGTACAAATTAAAGTAACCATGGAAGATTAACTTAAAATGCCACACAGAATTTCAATATTCTGTGACCCAAATAAATTAGAAATTTGGGATTTGGGCTTAGTCAGTCTGATTACCATAATTTGAGTGGCCTCAAATTTTGTTTAAACTTGTTAGTGGGCAAGAGTCATTTAAAAATGCTTCCCTTCTAGGTCAAAATATTAAACATTTAATATGAACTTCAACATTGTACCTTACCAGGGCAATGACTAATTGGAAGGTGGTAGACATTTTGGGGTAGAACTCTGCCAATGATGCTATATTTGTGGCTGTTAATTTCACAATTCTGTGTCCAGCTCTACTTGCCAGGAGATGACCTTTGGTGACTACACTTTTACATAATTGATAACAATATATTATTTTTATGAATTTTAGGACATTTGTGATATGTGTCAGCTTTATAAAATATGCAATTTTGTTGTATTTTCTTTTTTCATTCTTAATAACAACTCACTTTCTAACATAACTTTGTATTTATAATTTTGTATTCTTTTTGTAAAGAGGGCTCTACAACTGTATAAATTTTAAGCCTTATAAAACTGGGTATGCCCCAGATATGGACCACTGACTATTTGATAGTATGGTTTATTGTTCTTTTTCTTTTTTCTCTAAGAGGAACCAGGTCCCATTCTCTTGTTAATTGATTGGTGATAATAGCCTCTTAATTCTTTTAACTCTCTCCCCCTCCCTATTATGTATATGTATATATGCAATGCCTTCTCTGAATCACACAATATCTGAATTGAAGGAGTGGCATCAGTATTCTTAGTAACAGAGGAAAAGATGTCAGAGAGTTTATCATACGTTGCTGATGCCCTTCTTCTATGGCATATAGTATACACTTTCAGAGTTTTTCTTACTTTGAATTTTTGCTAAACTTGATTATACTTATTCATGGTGCATAATTTTTTAATGAGATATGTATTATTTGGGAAAATAATTTATTCCTGGGATAGTATTCATCACTCAAGAGAAAATGTAATAAACCTCGTTAACAACATAACGAAAAGAAAGCTGTATTGAATAAATGTTATAAAATATTAATGCAGGTTAACAAGGGTTAATTTTTGTGCGTGGGATAATAGGATAAAGTCCATTCTCTCTGTCAGGTATGACCTCCTGTTTTGATATATTCACGCACTGATCAACTTCTAGCCTTATACTGATTGTACGTAGGTTGTAAACCGTGTTACTCTCAAGTGTCAGCTCTGAATCACGGGTCAAATTTGCCTGAAACACTGTACTGAGATGAGCTAGGCAGCCCAGTGGGACACAGTGCTATGATCCATGATGAATACCCTCCATGGCCAGGTAAGGCTGAGCGGCAACCCATGTTCTCATTTGACCAACTCTGGATTATGACGGTCACGGCCCAGGGCTCTCACTCCTTAGGGGTCAGGATTCTCTCTTGGACGCTGCTGAATCCCTTACATCTAACACAGCAACTGACTGAGGATGTGGTCAAAAGGCAGTCATTGTTCATTGGATCCTCTGTAACTGTCTTATTTTTTCCATAGTACTTATCACATTCTCACGTGGTGTATTATTTACCTACTTACTATATTTATTTTCTGTATCCTTATACTAGCACGTAAGTTTCACAAAAGCAGGCGTTTCTTATTTTCTTGCTTTCTTCACTGATGTAATCTTAGGTCTTAGAAAAGGGCTTGGCTCATACCCAGCCTTCAATGCACATTTATTGAATTAATTAATTAACACAGTTGGTGTTATTTCACCACCTCACACATCAACTTTTATCCAAGAAGTTAGACTGTAGGGGAGAGGAGAGAAATTTCTATTTAACCACTGTAAAACAAAATCTGCATCAATTATTCCTTCCCTTCTACACAGCCTCACACAAGAGTCACCTCCACTGTTCTCTTTTTATTCTGCTAAACAGAAACTTTTTGAATTTTTCAAGTGCCCTCATAATAAAACACCGTGTTTTGTTCCCTATAATTTTCCTGATGGGAAAACTACTCCACATGTACCCTGAGTAAGAAACCCAAAGACAGAAATACCACCATCTGATCAATTGACTGTGCCACCCATCTTCTGGACCACACGTAGTACGTTCTTTATTTCTTTCTAAGAAACAACTCAGGCAGAGAAATTCTAATCTTAAGGTTCGCCTGCTTATTTCAGATGTTGAGTAATCCTTGTGGGCGGGTTAGGAATGGAGGCATCTTGGACGGAAATGGTCCAAGGAAGCTAGAGAGCAGGAAAACTTTAGGAAAGTATCAGCCCCTTCTAGGCAGATTCACTGCCTTAACAGTGAATAGAGGTCTATTTAGTGTACCTTAAGGCATATAACTAAGTGTGTCTCTGGCTTTTTAATCTCCAGGAAAGTTAATCCTGCCACCTTACATGACAAGCTCTCCAAGTGTTTTTTGTTTTTTTTAGTTGGAACAACTCATTTTTATTAAATTATTTGTGTAAATGTAAGGCCAGACAATAAAACTCAGAGGAAAACATAGGCAGAACATGCTATGACATAAATCACAGCAAGATCTTTTTTGACCCACCTCCTAGAGCAATGGAAATAAAAACAAAAATAAACAAATGGGACCCAATGAAACTTAAAAGCATTTGCACAGCAAAGAAACCATAAACAAGACAAAAAGTCCTCAGAGTGGGAGAAAATATTTGCTAATGAAGCAACTGACAAAGGAGTAATCTCCAAAATTTACAAGCAGCTCATGCAGCTCAATATCAAAACAACAAAAAACCCAATCCAAAAATGGGCAGAAGACCTAAATAGACATTTCTCCAAAGATATACAGACTGCCAACAAACACATGAAAGAATGCTCAGCATCACTAATCATTAGAGAAATGCAAATCAAATCTACAGTGAGGTATCACCTCACACCAGTCAGAATGGCCAGCATCAAAAAATCTCCAAGTGTTTACTATGCACAAACTATTCATTTCTGATTGACTTCTGAATTACAGAATATTGAAATTTTTAGGGCTTGAGTCCTTGACCTTTGTACTTTGGAGACACCAAGTATTAGAAATGACTTTACAATACTTTGCATTTTTAAAGATTTTTATAACGATGTAAGCATTACTACTAATAAGGTAACGTTCGCCACTGGCCAGAGTTACAGAGTACTGAGAGGGAGAAAGAGAGGAGTTTCAATTCACAGTGGCTGTCTTCAGTGATGCGCCCACACACACACACACACACACACACACACACACACACACACACACACACACACACACCGCTTTCCCGTCCCCCCTTCCCAACCCAACCAGCACTTTAGCATCTTTGCCAGCTCTGTCACTGCAGTCAGCAGAGAGAGCTTTTCAGTGCTGAGCACCCGTCACTTCGGTTGGAGCTGATTCCGGTTCTTTGCCTACAATCCAAGGATGTGCCATCTATGCTAACCCCCAGGGAAGGCCTTTGTTAAAATTAACAAAGGGTATTTTTTTTCTCCCGCCTCTCCACCTGTGACTATGACGTTCAAATCTCAGGCTTTTACTATGCTTTTGAGATGTTGAGAATTTGGTCTAGGGATCCATTGCATCAAAATTTTTTGTGGCCTTTGGGAAACACAGTTTGCCAGGCACAGCTACAGATCTATTGAGGTAGGATCTCCAGGGGTGAGACAGGTGAGCAGGGTTTTTTTATGTGACCTCCCCGATATTTAAAATATATTTCCATGGGCACCAAAACTCTGAGAAATAACAGGAAAAAGAAGAGTTTGGCTTAACGATTAGCAGAAAGAGTCAGATACTGCATTTCTTTCTGTTTCTTTCATCCACACAAACACGAAAAGCTGTGCTGTGGTTTCTGACACTCGTCAGATCTCACTTTTGGTACAAAGACCTAATTTCCTCTGTGAGTCTGTTTACGCTGATGAGCTGCCCAGGAGTTTCTGCAGAAATACTCAGTAAAAAATCGTGTTAAAATTGTCATGCTTTTCTTAGTTAAGAATCCTTTGAGAATTCAAGCTATTTGTAAAGATGTAAATTCAGCAGATTATGACACATTCTCCTCCCTCTTTTTTTGTGCATTCATGCTGAAAAATAAATCTCAGTATTTAATACTTATGAATAATTCACATACAGTTAAAAAATGCAAAAAGAAAAGAGTGTGCTCTTATTTCCATATGAAATAACCCCATGAGCTCCTGGTTTGAAAGCCCCCAATATCAGCCTTGGAATTCTACAACATCTGGATAGTCATGTCTTTAACTGCAAATAGAGAAAAGATTACCTGTTTATGTAATAAATCTCTCAAATTCATAATGTAATGAAGTTTATGTTTTTCAATTAAATTTGGCTGTTGAATTTAGGATTCATTTTTGTCTAGGAAAATAGAGATTGCTGCAGTTAGTAACTATCACCTGTTTTTGAAAAGAAAAGTATAGCATTAAAACAAAGCATAGCTGCCTTTATCCCTTTTAAATGAATCTATTTTTTTCCAGACCATCTCCAGCTGCAGTTCAAAAGAGAATAGAATGTTCTATTGGGAAAGAAATATTATTAACTGTTAGGTCTGAGAAAAATTGTGAAGCAGGCAAAATTTGGTGCTGGCGTTGTCAGCAGCTCTTTTATAGTAGCTGTTTCTCCCTTCTGAGAAGCCATTACCTGCATGCCAGCCTTCAAGCACTAAATGGTTTCTTTCCTGCCCCAACTGTCTTCCAAAAAAAGGGGGGAGGGAGGGAGGGAGGGAAAGATGGATTTGGTATCATTCATCCATACCTTCAATCCAATTTCATTCAACACTTTGATTTTTTTCTCCAAAGATCACTTATGTTATACTCATGTTGAATTATAAAAACAAAGAAAAGAACATGAAAAAAATATTTAGCAGCCATGCGGCAGGAATCTAAGATAGGAATTAATGGTTTTGTTGGGAGAATCTTCCTGGGGTCATCCTTTGACGGTATGTACTTTCATTTGTGCCTCTTGTGTCTGAACTGTCCAAACCCCTAATGAAAAGAATAGAGTCTACCTGTCCAGGAAGACTGGGCATGGAAACAGAGATTGTTTATGTAAAATTATTGAAATGGTAGTAAGTCTTTCAGTAATTATCTTCCATCTGATTTCAGAGGCCAGCATTTATGAGGTGATATAATGAAGATTCCCTACAATGATTCTATTAAAGAGTTTTAAAAGGCAAATCCTAAGATGAAGCCTTCTTTTTTCCCTCGGGAAAAGCTTGTTTGTTCTTTATTAAAATGAACCAATGGCCTAATGATTCTCTGAGCCTGATATTTAAAGTGCAGTTTTCTTGCTCTTCCTCCTGGCAAATGCAAAAGTGCTGACAGAGATTGTGGCATATTCCTCATCCCTGCTGGCTAGTTAAATATGCAGTTGTCAGAAATCTCAGCCAACCCCTTTCCATTGGCAGGCCTGTATTTTAATCATGCAGATTTAAATAAAGACGAAGCAAGCAAAAGTAGATCATTGTCAAAATGGGTGGACAGTCACCTCTCCTTTCGGGGGCCCCAGCATCTCCACACTTGCCCTACATACCTTGCCCAGGGCTCTCGACCACCAATTCAGAAGAAACCGGACACACATTTTTTTTCCTTTTTAAAAAAGTTCAGTATTATAGCTAGTTATATAAATATTATATAACAAGGAGATGGGCACTCTCTACGGTTTTGTTCATTTTTAAGTGTATTTTTTCCTCAGCATCAGGGAGATATGATTTCACCATATGTATGTTTAAAATCTGCATACATTAGATGTTATGTGAATACAATTTTCAATTTACCATCAGGTACATTCACTTTTCCTAGCCCTAGATATTTATGAAAGAGCTCAAAGATAAAACATCAACCTGACATCTTCAACAGGTCAGGATATTGAGCAAATTCATCACTTAGGGTCTATTCATACTTCTTTTATTCTCAACCAAGGGGACTACTAAAATGATTATAATCAACTGTAGGTTAGTTACCAATAAAATATTTTTTGACTTGAAGCAGATTATTCTAACAGTAAATACATTGGAAAGTGTGAGGTTTTATTTAACAAAACATCTATTAAACATGTATAGCAGTACACTAGCTGTGTAGTTTTGGAACAAGTCATTTCTGTGTTTTTTTCTCATCTGTCAAACAAGATTAGGGTAGGTAATCTCTAAGATCATTTTCAAATCTTATACCCTAATAATGTTAGTGATTATAAACTGGGACTTAGGTATATTTTTTTCAATAAATATTTGTCAACTATATCTGTACCTGGCTTTTCTATAGTAAATAGTGAAGCATTTATAGGCAATATTTAGCCATGACAACAATTCTGTAAATGGGTATTTTATCCCGATATTATCAAGAAGAGAACGGAAGGAAACTGGGTGACTTTTCCAAAATTCCACAGCTCTTGATTGGCCCAAGTGAGATTCAAACCCAAATATGTGTGTGTGTGTGTGTGTGTGTGTGGGTGTGCGCTAAACTTTGAGATCACTTCTTATCAAGTGCTTGTTATGAGCATAATGGTGTCTTAGACTTTATGACAAATATAAATAAGTAAAATACAAGGTCCCTTTTCTCAGGAAATTTGTGTCCTAGTTAATGAGACAAGACCTACAGAATGTTAAATAACATTGACAATAGATAATGCAAGCAGTTTCAAAAGACTGAGAACAAGTGCCAAATGAATTGGAGAGATAATAAATGTCATGGGTTCCTGTGGGTGGGAAGATTAAGGGGAGTTTTGGGAGGACCTAGTCAACCTAAGAGAAGAAAGACTTGCTAAGGGCTTCTGGCTCCTCAGAGAGGATAACAGAGGGATTTCCTCATTCTGGAGGGATGATTCTAGAATTAAAAAAGCCTGTTGGTTGACTATATAATTTCTTTTAAAACAGAGAATGCAAACCTTTTCTCAGAACTTGGAAAATGCCATAAAATACTTCCAATACTTCCAAAGCCGAGGCAATTGGCTTCATCCATTGCAATGCAGGATGCACCACAATTGCTCTCCCTTTAAATACATATTTTGTGGCTCCTCCTTCGCCTTCCTGAAGTGAAATCCATGGAAAATCCATGTCTTTATATGTGTATGTGCTTTTGCTTCTAAACCAAGTAGATAGTAGTGTTACTTCAGAAGGTTGGCATTAAGTTGAATGCTTCTATATAAATTATTCAAGCAATTATTGTTTGAATTGTTAAAATAAGCATGTGTTAGTTTTCTAATTCCAACACCTGGCATTTAAAAAATGTTTCACTGCATCCTGTTGAATCTATGGAATTTCATATTTCTGGACGAATATGAATATGTATCAAAGGAGTTCAGCATCCATTCTTATTTCAGAAAGTTCTAGGTGGCACAAAACGAGTGAGGAGGGACTTGTGTAGAAGATACCCATGGCTGGTTAGCTCAGTTGGTTAGAAAACAGAGTTACTACTGGCCAGGGGATCAGCTTAATCCCTTAGTGGCCTTTTACTTATGATCAGATCCAAGGCTCAAGCTGCCTGCCCATATAAGTCCCAAACAGCCTCTTGACAAAGGCATGTCGTTGTTCGTAATGGGAATCAAGTGACAAAATGTGGATGGTTCGGTGAAATCTCAATCAACTGTGGAGAAAAGAGTCCTCTGCACATTAGGGATGGAAATCAGTAATTGCTTCATGCATGAAGAGAAGCAATATCTTTCTATGGTACAATTTATCTTTGAAATATTCCTCTGATGCATGAAATGACAATCTATTTTTATAAATTATTTTGCTTACCCTTTATTATCAGAAGTATTATTTGAGAAGTCTTTGACCAACCTAATTTTCACAGAATGGATTGTCTAAGGTAGATTTTCAGACTCTCATTCCTAAATCCATCTCCAAACATAGTCAAGATTGGACTAGAGTGGGTCCTATTTTGGCTTCAGTCTGATGGCATTTTTATTAAGTTATGAAAGTCACTGGAAAAACATATTTGACCACAGAATGAAAAATTCACTTTTGTAAAGATGAAGTTTTCCCTATGCTAGTCTATAAATTCAAAGCCCTCCAGTTAAAGTGTCTATAGGAATTTGTTCTGTGGGATTTCATAAAGAAAAATTGTAGCTAAAAGTTTTTGGAAAAATAATCATGCAGAAATATCCAGGGTTGTTCTGAAAATGAGAAGTAATAGGAGCAGGACTCTGTTTTGACTAGACATTAGAGTATTAAAATTGTATATTAATTAAGACATTTGGAAAGAAGAAAGTGAAACAAGTCAATGGAACTGAATAGAGACTTCTGACTGTGATATGAAGATTTTACATATAATGATTATGACATCTTAAATAATTGGTGAAAATTAAAACTAGTTTTATACTTTATACAAGTATATTTATTAAAGTCCTTTAACATAAACTAGAATGTATACATTCATAAGCATCAGAAGTAAATATGAAAGTGTATGTCAAAATGTGAAGTCAAATATTTGCAAGATGCTGGAAAATTGTTCATCCCAACCCTTTATCTATTCTATCAGTATTTATTGCAGTCTTAGAATGTGTTGCTCATTATGCTACACAATAAGCCTTTGCAAAAACAAAGGTTAGCTTTTACTTGTCTCAGTAGTTAATATACATACAAGGGGAACACTCAGATATAGATGGTTTGACACACTGTAAGAAAAAATATTTTATATATGTTTTATATTAAAATATGAGTCTTTAACCTTCTTAAAGGAAGCTCTTGTTCCATCACTAGTGTTGTCAATGGCTATTTATACTTGGGGATTTATTTTTCTGAAAAATTGTAAAGGTAATTCTAATTCTAGGGACATAAATATTACCTGTGTCTTTAGGATAGGGTTGCTTATTTAGAAATCTGTGTGTTGTGTCCTCTCAAATGTCTCATCTTTCATATATTGATCCGTAATGGGTGTATGTAGAATTAAGAAATTGAATTTTTCTGGAAAATTACTTGATACACAAAGGGAGCTCAAACAGGACCCTTTCCTGGCAGTGCTGACCTGTATGAGAAGGGGCCTCAGACCCATGCAGCAGCAGGGCTGTGGTTGGGACTGGGCAGATCAGAAATTATGGAGAAGACCTTGGATGAAGGGGAGAAGTTAGAAGGATGTGAAGTAGAACTGCCTGGAGGGAGGGCCACCCTGTGCTAAATGATTTGGCCCGCCTCCCACAACCTACAAGCCAAATGAGTACATTTATAAGATAACTGAATTTTAGAATTAGGAGCACATTTAGCCTTACTGTTCCTCATTCTGCACAACCCAGAGAGTTTTATGCTTTGATCCTACTCTTAGTAGGAAAAACCATTATGAATTGCTTGCATGACTTCAAACAACATCTAGAAATTTCCTGTCTTCTGCAGGTAAATTTTTGTTTTTGTTTTTGGAAATCGAAAAACAGAAAGGTAAATTTATAGCTATAGCCACAGTTGTCTGGATTTTCTGTTTCTGGTTTGCTTGCTTGTTTGGGTGATTCCAAGGCATTTGGGTTCTATTGATTTAAAACTCTTCAAGGAAAATGAGAAAATAGAATATGTGAGAGAGGAAACAGAGTTACTGTTTATCTTTTCACAGTGGTTACTTTCTCACAGCGAGTGGCAGTTATTTGTCAACCATCCTCAATCCATCTAGGTGTTTCAGTCTGGATGGGGACAGGTGAACAAATTCCCAAGTTGAATAATTGTACCCAGAAAGCTTGAGAGCTTTGAAGAGACAAAGAAAGAAAGTGACAACATTAGTTATCATATCATTCTCCTTCCCCCTAATGGGCCCAACACACTTTTTGTAAAGTCCTCATAAATCTATTTTTATCAAGTTCCTGTCCATGTACTCTTACTGTTCAGGGACATAGTACTTACCATACAGAATGCCAAATAAGCCTAACATATTGGGTGTTCCATAGAATTAAGAACTATGCAAGGCACTGATATTCCTATTGAGCAACTAAATTTTATAAGTAAAAAGCAGAAGAACAATGGGTCCCCTAATCAAGGCTTACCTTCCCATTCTGCCTCCCCTACTGAATTGTATGGAAATGAATAAGCTGTGTGGTAGAATTGTACAAACACCTGGGTATTTTCTCCATCACCAACTCATTAAGTTTGTTTTCCAGATGAGAAATTCAAACTTACCTACTCCAATTATATTTAATTTTGTTTATCCTAGTAATTTTTATCATGGATTGTCAAATAATAAAAGCTGAAACTTTACATAGTTTTAAAATACATACATATATACATATATATACACATACCAAGTGATCAAAGACTTCACTGAGTAGAGGGGTTTTACTTCCAAGTCTGGAACAAGAGTCCAGACTCTGGGGATGAAGTTCAGGTTAGGAGAAATGAGGGAGGTCTTTTTTATTTTTTCTTTGAAATATAGTTGACATACTATATTATGTTAGTTTTAGGTGAACTACATAATGATTTCACATTTGCAGCCATTATGAACTTATCAGCATGGTAAGTCTAATAACCATCAGTTCCCATACTTTATTATTATCACAATTTATTGGACTTAGGCTGCATATTACATCCCTGTGACTTATTATATAACTGGAGGTCTGAACCTCTTAATCCCCGCACCTATTTTGCTCAACCCCCAACCTCCTCCCTTCTGGCAACACCCCATATGTTCTCTGTTTCTGTGAATTTGTTCTCATTATTCTTTGTCTGTTTTGTTTTTTAGATTCCATATATTAGTGAGATAATGGGATATTTGTCTTTCTTTGTCTCACTTATTTCACTTAGCATAACACATCCATCTCTTTTGTCACAAATGGCAAGATTTCTTTTTTTTTTTGACTAACATTGATATATATATCTTTATCCATTCATCTACTGATGGACACTTAGGTTGTTTCCATATCTTAGGGATTGTATACAGTGCTGCCATGAACAAGGGGGTACATATATCTTCTCAAATTAGTGTTTATTCTTTTTTCCGACTAAATACCCAAAGTGAAATTGCTGTATCATATGGTAGTTCTATTTTTAATTGTTTGAAGGAATTCCTTTCTCTTTTTTTTTTTTTTTGGAACTCCCTTCTCTTTTCCATATGTTTGCCTTTACCAATGAGGTTTTCCTTTAGCAATTGTTATGTTTCTAGTTGTTGTCTTTTCTGTTCTGCTTAGAAAAATCCTTGTAACATTTCTTAGAAAGCTGGTTTAGTGGTGTTGAACTCTTTTAGCTTCTGCTTGTCTGTAAAACTCTATCTCTCCTTCAAATCTGAATGATATCCTTGCTAGGTAGAATATTCTTGGTTGTAGTTTTTTTTTTTTTTTTTTTTCCTTTCATTACTTTGTGTATTTTATGCTATTCCCTTCTGGCCCACAGATATCTGCCTAAAATTCAGCTGAATTTCTTAAGGGAGTTATATTGTGTGTAATTAGTTGCTTTTCCTTTTGCTTCTTTTAAGTCTCTATCTTAAATTTTTGCAAATTTAATGAATGTGTCCTGGTGTGAACTTTTTGGGTTCATCTTATTTGGGACTCTGTGCTTTCTGGACCTGAATGTCTGTTTCCTTTCCCAGATTAAGGAGTTTTTCAGCTATTATTTTTTCAAGTAAGTTCTCTGCATGTTTAACTTTCTCTCTTCTCCTTCTGGGACCCCTGTAATGCAAATATTAGTAGACTTGGTGTGGTCACAGAAGTCTCTTAAACTATCCTCATTTGTAACCATTCTTTTTTCTTTTTTTCTGCTTACCTTGGGTGATTTCTACTACTCTATCTTCCAGGTGACCGATCCATTCCTCTGTATCATCTAAGTTACTGTTGATTCCTTCCAGCATATTTTATTTATCAGTCTTATGTTCTTCAACTCTGTTTAGTTCTTATTTATATTTTTTCTTTGTTAAACTTCTTACTGTGTCCATCCATTCTTCTCCATAGTTCATTGGGCAACTTTATGATCATTACTTTGAGCTCTTTACTGGGTAGATTGCCTGTCTCTGTTTAGTTCTTTTTCTGAGGTTTTTTCTTGTTCCTTCTTTTGAAACATATTCCTTTGTCTCGTCATTCTGTATACTTTTCTATATTTATTTCTATGCATTAGTTAGTTCAGTTGCATTTCCCCATCTTTGAGAAGTGACCTATATAGGATATGTCTTATGGACCCAGCAGCACTCTCCTCTTTGGTCATCAAAGCTGTATGCTCTGGAGGTGTGTCTCTATGTGTACTGCTTGGACTCTTCTCTTGTGGTGGGGTCAACTACTGTGGACATGCTGGTAGGTATGATTGGCTCCTGGCCCATTTGGTTGTCAGGACCTGCCTCATGCAGTGGCTACAAGCCCACTGGTGGACAGGTAAACCCCCAGCACTAAAAGGCTAGAGGGAGGAGTACAAATAGGCACTTGCCAGCACCAACGTCCTCATGGTAAAATGAGCTCCTCAACATAGCTGGCGCCAATTACTATGTCCCCAGGGGGAGTCCCAATTGCCTCCTGCTTCCCTGGGAAACTCTACAAGGTCAATAAGTGGGGTGACCCAGGCTCCTTTCAAATTACTGCTTCTGTGCTGGGTCTCAGAGCATGTGAGATTTTGCATGCACCCTCTAGGAGTGGAGTCACTGTTTCCTACAACCTTCCTGTTCTCCCTGCTGACCTTCAAAGTCAGATATTCTTGGGCTTGTCTTCTTAGCGCAGGACCCCTGAGCTAGGGAGTCTGATGTGGGGCTCAGACTCTTCACTCCTTGGCGAGAATCTCTGCAATTGTGATTATCCTCTCATGTGTGGATTGCCTACCCAACAGTGTGGATCTTGACTATACTGTGTCTCCATCCCGCCAAGAGAGGTCTTTTAAAGCCAAAATATCACAAACTTCTTATATTAGGAAAACAGAAATTCTGGGCACTGACAATTAGTTGGCCATCTTTGGGCTGTGGTCAGATAGGCAGTGGCTGGCTGGAGATGCTGTGCTGTAGTCTAGGGGAGCCTTCCTGGGGTTGTGGTGACCAGAAGCCACTGCTGCATTCATATCATGTCTCAGTAAGTGTTATGGGGCCTAGGCAGGTCTGCACTGGTGTCAACAGGCTAGATGCCCTGGTCCAGGTTTGTCAGGGATGATCATGTGCCAGGCACTTCTCTGAGAGCTTTACATATATTTATTGATTTGACCCTCATCAGACCAATGGAATAGCTCTTTTTCTTAAGCTTCATCTCACAAGTGAGAAAATTGACACATAGAAAGTTCAGAAATTTGCCCAACGTCCTGATGCCGGTAGTGGTGGCTGCCTGGATTTAGCCCAGATAATCCGGTTGCAGACTCTGTATTCATATTTGCTATGTTACATAAGAATAATAAATTAGATTTTTAACATTCATATAGCTATTCTTTATTATATAGATGGGAAGAAAAAGAAAAGAATTTTTTAAGGAAAGAAAGCATAGTTTCTTGACACTTGAGTGGGAAATTGTTCTCTCTTTGTCCTCCTTCCCCTCCCCCTCCCCATTCCACTCATCACCTTTTTTTCCCCTAGATTTGTTATCTGGAGAAAATCATGAGAGGTTATTTTAAAATGGTTAACTTTTAGTTTCAGAGAGATAGAACTCTGGTTATATTTTTAATTATTATTGCTTCAGAGATCCTTGTGGGCCATTTAGTCCACTTCATGGCAAAATGAATGAAGAAAGAAAGCAGGTATAATTGCCTGTTAGTGGACAGAGTAGTTTTGAATGTACAGACGCAGCAGAGACCTGGTGACAGATGGAAGTGCTTCAGGCAGCAATCGCCACACACATTCCTCTATCCGTACCTCCATCTGTCAGCACAAGTGTGTTACTATTTTGGGACTCAATTTATACACTGGGAGAATCATTTTCAGGCTTGTTCTTAAGGTTAAAATGAAACCTGTAACTCACCAAGCCTTCCTTTTAGCCACTGAATTCCTTCTCTTTTTCACCAGAAGTAAGAATTATTGGGGTGGGAAGATAAATATACATGGGGGGAAGGGTGTGCTTGGAGGGGATGGTAGGATATTAAAATTTGACATTAATGCAAAATAAAAGTAATTGAAAAGAGGACTGAGTATATCATGCCTTCTGCAAGGAACACACTAACTTGAAAATGTAATCTGAGAATAATCCATGAATAGGAAAGTCCAGACTCAAAACTAAAGGTTTTCACCATATTTATAAAGTCACTGTGAACCTAATTCCTGAATCTTAAAAGGAATATTCAAGGAGTGAATTCTTGGCCCAATGACCTTTTTTTCCCTCACAGCTGAGGAGCCTAGAAGTTAGATCAGCCATGGTTTTGTTTCAGTAAAAAGAGATGAACAAAATAATGTTTTGCCTGCTCCCTGTAACAGTGAAATGTGTGTCTATGAGTGAAGACTCATTCTAAGATTATTTAGAAAAGGGGTTCAAAGAACACTATATTCTGTGCTCCACTCAAGGTAAGAGCTAACAAACATTGCCTCACTTTTGCCTGATAAAAACCCTCAGGTGTGCTTCCTCCTTTGAATTAACAAAGAAAATAAAAATCTGCAATAAATACAAAGGAAGTAAATCTTATATATTTAGAACTTAAGGTGAGCCCATAATGATGTGCTTAGACCAAGATGTCTTGATAGACATCTCAGACACTGGCATCAGGGTTCGCATATCACTTATTATGAAGAATTTTCATTTCTAACTTTCAGCAATGGAACTCCCCAAGGAAGAGGGATCTATCTCCGGTCCTTCAAGGATACCTTATGTTTGCCCCCACCCTTTCTTGTGTTCCTCTTGCCAAGATTGCCCTTTTTTCTGCTGCTTATGTAAATCTTACACAGCCTCTGAATACACATCCGACTTCTTTCTCCTTCCATGAAGTTCTACCTAATTTCTCTATTCTACACTTTTCTCTACTTCTAAACCACATAAAGTCCAGTGGTCGCTCAGGCACTCCTAATATACTGTCTTGTGCCAGTTCAACACGAAGACACTGAGATGGGGTTAGGAATAGAGAGGTTTATTGGGGAGGGGGTGCCTGGGAAAGATCATGAGGAAGGACTCAAGATGGTGCAGGAAAAGCCTTCAGATTGTGATGTAGATCTGACATCTGTGAAAGGAAAGAAGGAAGAAAGCTGAAGTAGACAAGGAAACTCTCAGCTTTGATGCAGGTCTGACAGTCACACTCAGTGGAAAAGGGACTTGAGAGCAAAGATTGCCTATTAGAAGAGTCTTGTGTTGGGCAGAAATGTCTCTAGAAGCTCTAGTAGCCTTGCTGTGCTCAGTCATTGGCTGGAGATCATCCAGGAAGAACCTCACATCTGCTCCAAAGCTGTGGTGGCTACAGAAAGTACTGCAACTAAAGGCTGTCAGCAAAGTGCGCATCTTGCAAGTTCTTTCTTGAAGGGAAATCCTAATGGTATATTCCAGGTTGCCACGCTTTATCACTTGTTGATTGTTGTTTTGAACTATTATTTGTGTCTCTTGTTCAACTTACCAGGTGCAGTAAGCTGAATAATTCCCTCCCCACCAAACAATAGATGTCCATGTCCAAATCTCCAGAACCAGTAAGTGTGTGAATGAGTGAAAGGGACTTGGCAGATGTGAATAAATTAAGGATGTTGAGATGGAGGATTTTCCTGGTTTATCCAGATTATCTCCATTATAATCACAAGGATCTCTATAAGAGGAAGGCTGTAGTGTTAGAGGCAGAGTAGGAAATGTCAAGGTAAAAGCAAACTTGGTGTGATGAGTAGAAGCATTTGTGAGCCAAGGAATGCAGATAGCCTCTGTAAGCCCAAGGAATACAGAAGTTGGAAAAGGCAAGAAAGTGGATTCTCCTCTACAACCTCCAGAACAAACAGTCCTGTTGACCCTTTGATTTTAGGACTTCCAACCTACAGAACTGTAAGACAGTAAAATTGCATTTTGTTAAGCCACTGAATTTTGTTGTAATTTTTTGTAGCATTAACAGGAAACTAATACACAAGGTATTTATGACTTTTTTCCTTGTGCAATACAACCCTCTTATAATAGCCCAAGGAGATGAATGCCTACTAAATTTCTGAGAGATCATGATTATACAGATTTTATTGGCTCAGACAATAGCTCAATACTAGCTGCAAAGCTAAGGCAACCAGCTTTGCCTCACTGTTGGGTTATAAACATCAGTTAATTAAACCATATTCATCAAAACTTTTGCAAGCGATTGGAATTATAGCCCCAGGATCCACTAGTGAAACTGTGTGGATCTCAGAGAGAGAGGAAAAGAGGCCTTTTGCCGAGTGGATGCCAGTCACATTAGAAAATAAAATCCACTAAAAGGAGCAGAAATTGCTACCCCAAAATATGCCCCTTTGGCAAAAGAATTATTTTAAAAGGTTATTTTTTGGAAATGGCAAACACAGGGAAAGCTCTGGAAACCAAGAAGTTACTCTTTTGTAAGAGATATGTACATTTATAAGAGAAATCTCTGTTTGTAAGGGAGTCTTACTCTCTGTACCTGGAAGAGGAGGGTGACCACATCTCTAGAAACTCTTATTACTGGAGAAAGCTTGGATTTAAATCTGCATAATAACCATGTACTTGCTCATTGTGCTTTTCCTGGTTACCTCCCCGAACTGGCCTCTCCCATGCCCATATTTTGTGCTTTTAGCTGGAGACAGTCTTTAAGGTGGTTTGACCCATCTTGGGACTTACTCAGCTATCAGGTGGTGGTTTGACCCAGCTTGGGAGTAACTGAGTATCTATGAAACTGAGTCTTTCTAAAACTGAGTTCTCCTGCCAAGTTTATGAATAACCTCTCTATCCAAAACTGTATTCCTTTTCTTGTCCTTCCCCTGTTCCCCTCAGGATTGAGGAGTATCAATGAAAAGGAGGGATTGAAACTGAGCAGGACCCTGCAGGGTCCTCCCAGGTACAAAAGCCCCTCTGTGTCCCCTGATTCATGTTTATAGAAAAAGCCTTTAGTCTCCTACACCCTCCCTGAGATCCAAAGAGCAAACTCAAGCAGATACTAACTAGAGAAATGAGGGAATGCAGAAACAAAGGAAAGCAGTCAAGTAAGAAAAGTAATAATAGCTTAAACAATAGTTCAACAATAAGACAGAGTCTTAGTTCCTCCTCAAGTGATATACATGACAATCTGACACATATCTTTGAGTTTTTCTGTAGAAACTAAGATACCCCACCCCCGGCCACCCAGGTGAAGGATGGTGGCTACATGCTGACCACAAGCACACAGACCCCAGAGTGGTTGGAAGCAGAAAGCTGATGATTAAGATTCCCAAAACATCACCCTATTACCTCATCACCAACCAGTGAGGAGAAAATCACACACCCTGGAACCCTCACTCTAAATGTTACTTTTAAAAAGCGTTCCCTGAAAGCCATTAGGGAGTTCTGGTTTTTAGCATTAGCTACCCCTTTTTCTTGCTTGGTGCCCTGCAGTAAATGCTGTACTTTCCTTCAGCACAGCTCGGTGTCAGTAGTTCGCCTTTGCTGTGTGTCAGGTGAGCAGACCCAAGTTTGGTTTGGTAACATCTCTCATGTACACAGGAGGTATACATGTTATTAAACTTTTGCTTATTTTTCTTCTGTTGATTTGTCTATTATTACAGGGGTCTCAGTCAAAACACAGAAGGATGGAGAGAAAATGATTTTTCCTCCCCTACACCACAAAGGAACACCAGAATCCAGTGGTCCTATCAGCAGATTTGAGCCAGGTCCCTACCCCAGTTTACACAAGGAAGTGAACAAGCTCCAAAGCAACCACACTCCTTCATGGGTCAGTATCCGGATTTCTTGCCCTAAAGGAGGCCCCTGAAAACGAATGTAAATGCAAATGTACTCCTTTGGTGTGGCTATTGCTGTTATCGTGTACAGCCTGGATAATAAGGTTGCTAGTTTACCCCTGTCCCAGGAGATGTGCTGGAACAAATTCAGCCAGGTGCACAAATGCACCCAGGATAACTGAGCACCAGGTGCTGGCAGGCTCTATCACAAGGGTTTCAGCTAGAGTGCCACCAGGCTTGGATTCTGAACCAGAGCTCACATCCCTTTACATGAAATGATGCCAATGGAAATGATGCTTAAATGAGTCTCTTTCTCCTTACACTATGCCTCAAATTATATCCCAGGTGGAATGGCTCTCCCAATGTAACCAAATCAGACCCATCTGGCTGGCAGATTTGTGTGTAAATAATCTTACTATAATTTTAATAGGACAATCTCAGGATTATAAAGCTGCCATCCACAAAATGTCCTTAACCAATGTGCCCAGAATTTGTATGCATCATGGATAGGGTCCCCACAAAGCTCAGTCAGGGTGCCCAATGCTTCTTTGCAAGGTGAGTCCCTGATGATTCAAAGGAGCTTAATGAATTCGGCTCGAACAGCAGTAAAGCCCCTACTTGCAATTCCATCCCTAGCCAAGCTTCTAGCACAAATCAGAACTTAACACCGGCCTGCTCCTACCCACTTTTCATGAGCCCCTATGTGGGAAGACAAGCCCCCCATCCCCTCTCCTGGGCTGGCCTCTGACACCTTCAAGTACACAAGTGCTTCAGATGTTGTCACTCCAGCCCAAGAGAACAACAAAGGGAGACAACACGCCACAACCTTATTAGACATTGTAATTCCTGCCTTCCCTAGATTGCCTTCTCACCAGGAGGGAAATGACCTGGAGGCCAGCTTGCGACAATGCCCCCAACTGATCCACCCTGAGGACCCCATAGAATACTAGTTTTCTGAAATTGCTAGCTGCTTATCCTGTGAACATTTCCTCTATCAAAATGCTTGCAAAACCCTAAGTTCCCTGCCAACTGCCTGGCAGCACTAGATCTCATTTCACCCTTATGGCAAGTGAAACAATGTATTCTAAACCATACTTGGTATGATAAGGCACTTCCTTATAAGACTGCTAGCTTAATCTGCTTAGCCCCATGGTTGGGGACATTTTGTTGCTGTGTTCAATGCTCAGTGTCCTATATTACAGCTTTTACTTTCCACCTGATGCATCCACAACAGACTTTACTCCCCTAGATAACGGTTCTTACTTGGAGAGCATTTGGAGTCTCAACTGGCAAACCAGGATGTTCACCAAGGTCTCTCCATCTAGTTATATCCAAATTCCTTTAACTTCCCTCATGCTGAGATCTCTGAAATCTATGTTCATCTCTCCAAGCTCCCAGTGACTGTTTCCTGCTAAGTCTTCCAAAGCTTGTCCCTGTACATGCGCAGGTGGGATTCATCCAAGGAACTGAAATAATTTTTTTTTTTTGGCAGATGTTCAGGGCTCATTTTCTGCAGGTCCCTCCTCTGTAGTAATCTGCTCCCAACTGCCTTAGCAACCCAAACTTTAATTTCTGTTTTTTTTTTTTTCCCATCCAGAAAGACTTCTGTTCTCTTTCTGTGTTCTATTTCTTTGCACTATAGTTATGAAGAATATTCTTGAATGGGAAAGCCAGATGAATGTGGGTCACCTGTTGTGCATCTGTTCTCTCAAGGACTTTAGTGTTGATTGCTGTCCAACACTTGGAAGTATTCAAACAGTATTACAAAGCATTCATTCAAATGTATTAGTTATTTGCAGCAGCATGGTAGGTCAGATATTGGCTATTCTATCATGGCCACAAAGTTTTTTCTCATTTGCATAAGTCTATGTACCCATGTTCATGATATCATTATAATGTTATATTCTAGCTGTCTTTTTTCTTAAAGTATTTTTTTTTATGTGGACCACTTTTAAAGTCTTTATTGAATTTTTTACAATATTGCTTCTGTTTTATGTTTTGGTTTTTCGACCGGGAGGCATGTGGGGTCTTACCTCCCTGACCAAAGATTGAACCCTCACCCCCTGCATTGGAAGGTAAAGTCGTAACCACTGGACCACCAGAGAAGTCCCTCTAGCTGTCTTAACTTTTCTAAAAACCACACAAGCATGGCACAGTGGCTTGTACTACAGTAAATAAAGATACTATGTTTCTTTGTATGCAGCTAAAGACTTCAATTTTTAATGTATCTACATCATCTTCTTCTTGACTTTAGCTAAGTTTTGAGTATCTTTTTCACAGGAGTTGCTCTTAAAAAGGATCTTTCCCATTCAGTCCCGTATGATTCACTTTGAATCTTCTTATTTTAGGGCTGTATATATACTACTGTTGAATTTCACCTTATTAATTTTGTACCAAGTTTTCCTAGAATAGGATTTTCTTAAAGCTTAGTCTGCCATGTGCTGAGAGGGAATTTACCAATACTTGACAAATATGACCACTAATTCATATTTCAAACCAAAATACAGTTTGTCAAACTAACATGTGGTTAGTTTAGTCAGTAAGGAGAACTGAAATTTAGCTATCCCCAAAGGGCTATGAAACTGTTTTTAGCACTAAGACTATGCCATCTACAATTCTAGCAAGTGCTATTTCTGTCTAAATGTAAGGTCAAATACCTGATTGATAATGCTAAGGAATGACAGCAGAACAGAGGTAAGGCAATTAGTGAATGAAAACCATTAAAGTAATTTAGTGGCATACATGAAATTAACTCTGTTAATTACTAGAAAATACTAGAATGATTTCGATTTAATACTTCTTTTAGCAGCATAATTCTGTCCCTCATTAGGATCAAGTAAATGGTCACTTAAAGAGTACAATTTTGATGATGATGAACATTATTAATATTTAAAAGTTATTAAATTAGTAAATATTAATGTAATATCTAATGTATACAAACTACTTGCAAGTACTGTTCTACAAAGTGTCATGATGTTGGAAAGCAAGAGGATGTATCAAGACACGTTATCTTATAAGTATATTAGCATTAGTTTGAGAAATACATTGTTACTATCTACATTTTTAAATAAACTTTAAAAATAGAGGTCTGTTCTCTATAGAACCATGAAAACGGTTTCCATAAGGAAACTGCTTTAACAATGTACTTTGAGAGTAGATAAAATGGTGTTCTGTGCATATAACTACTTTCTCACTAAAGATGGTGGAAAACATAATTTTCAAAAAAATATAATAAAAGTTGTAAACAAGAAACATGATGTCATTTACTGCTTGCCAGGATACATTGAAGTAGGTAATACCCACATTTTTCAAAAGGGAAAGCTGTCTTGGGGCAGAGTTGGAATTCAAACCTGATTCTGAATGACTGCAAAACCTGATCCTTAAGCATCGTGCCAATTTTTTTTAGTGATTTATCTGCTTTCTCTAAGATGGCAAGACTTTTCCATTCTCTATTCACTGAGTGAGTTGTTCAACCCATGTAACCTCCTGCCTTTTACAGTCATTTCAGGGCTTAGCTTGTTTCAGGGAACATTGCACAGTAAGAAAATCTAAACTAAGAACTCTTATTGAAATGAAAACCAATAAACTAGTTTTAAAGGAAACTATAGTTCATTGAATACTTAGATAACATTTCCTTTTAACTGCAAATTAATTTGAAAATTATTGTGACATATGTCAAAATCCATACTGGAAAAGTATCATAAAATTTGCTTCCTGCATGAAATTAGTTTACTTTAGAATAAGTACTATTTGTCACAGATTTTATTGAATTCAATCTTTGTTGCTGATTGCATTCACATTTTCAGTGATATAACCTTGCTATTCACTACCAAAAGATGGAGTTTACTTTTCCACCCTCTTGATGTCTAGGCAGACCCAGCAATTCCTCTGAGCAAAAGAATTGAATAAAGTGACACTGTAGTTTCTACGCAGCCCTTAGGAAGGCTTCCTGCCTCTTGGAACACTCCCTCTGTGGAACACTCCCCCTTGGAACCCAACTGCCATGCTCTTAGAAGCTCAAGTTACATAAAGAGACAGTGGGTATGGGCTCTGGTCAACAGCTCCAGCTGAACTCCCAAAAGCCATCCAGCAGAAGTTGACAGCCACATGAGAAAGCCTCCTTGGACATTCAGCCTAACCTAGCTTTCAGATGACTGCAGCCCCATCTGTTATCTGACTGCAATTGTCAGCTTCTCATTTAATGAGAACCACCCTGCTGAGACCAGTCAACCCATAGAAACACGACAGATAATAAATTGTTATATGAACCCACCAAGTTTTAAGATGGTTTATTACGCAGTAATGCATAACGGGAATAGTCATAAAGACTTTTTAGGTTTTTATTTTTCCCTATAGCCCCAAGGAATATTTGAATGGCTCTACATTCAAGTGCTTTGCTTAAGGCTACTTATATAAGAAACCTAATTTTAAAGCAGCAGCATGAAGTGGGTTACTATTTTTATCTTTAGTAGATGTTGAAAATAGATGTAGAAAAGCAATCACTAAACCAAAGTATTGGGCAAATAGTAACTAATTATATGCTAAATTTATATGAGGATTTAAGTAACCTGTAGATTCCTTAGGCTCTGTGACCTCAGGATAGAGCCAAGGTTACCAGGCACTAGAATTGATTCTTAGAGAATCATTTGAGGAATTTGTGCTTCCTATCCTTGCAATTCTAGTCTCTGAAGGTCTAGGAGTCTTAGTCCTCAGGAAAATGTCATGAAGAACCTAGGGGTAAGACGGGAATAAAGACACAGACCTACTAGAGAACGAACTTGAGGAGATGGGGAGGGGGAAGGGTAAGCTGTGACAAAGCAAGAGAGAGGCATGGACATATATACACTACCAAACATAAGGTAGACAGCTAGTGGGAAGCAGCCACATAGCACAGGGAGATCAGCTCTGTGCTTTGTGACCGCCTGGAGAGGTGGGATAGGGAGGGTGGGAGGGAGGGAGATGCAAGAGGGAAGAGATATGGGAACATATGTATATGTGTAACTGATTCACTTTATTATAAAGCAGAAACTAACACACCATTGTAAAGCAATTATACTCCAATAAAGATGTAAAAAAAAAAAAAAGTAATGATTTCATCAGGAAACACAGCAAGGGTTTTATCAGTTGTAAGCTATAGATGACACCTGGTTTATTCCACCTCCTGGAGGAGGTGAAGGAAGCAGTGGATCTGAGTGGTGCAAGTGTTGGACAATAGTGAATGCTGTTCTATTCTATTCAGATTCCCCTTTCAAGTCGGAGTGACTCATTCCCTTAGATGTCAGAAGTGTTGCCTGCTGATAGCTCATAGCTGAGTCCATCAGCTGAACTTGCACATGGTCTAAAGGAACCTCATCCAAATGTTCTCCCTGAGGACAGTCCAAACACAAAGGCTACTCAATGCAGGTGAGATGAGTGAGATAAGGCCTTTTAAAGGTCTACCTCCTTGATTAAATTCAGTGAATCTCTGAAGGGCCATCTTAGCTTCCAAATTCCCCTTGGGATCAGCTGAAGCCTGTGCTAAAACTGCATTGACGTATAACTTCTACGTCTGTGCAATACTGTTCCCCTCACTCCTTCACGGGTGCTACTCCTGAGAACTCTCATCTATAAACTTCATTCAAGCAAATCTCTCTTTTGAGTCATTTTGTGGAAAATCTGACCTAAAACTTACCCTAACTAGACCCATTTTTTATACATCTCTAACCCTCTCAAAATCTTGTGCAACTTACAGACTGCCATTTGTATCATGTATTTATATCTTTAAATGTTTCTCTGAATGTTCCCTTTACCTTATGGCTTTAATTAAAATGTGAGAATTTTCTGAGGACACTGCTGGGCAGGTCTCTCAAGAAATGGCTGTTCCTATCTTCCCCTGTCCCCTATAATACAACTTACAGAGATTCTTGAGATTGGGTAGATATCTTCTTCCTCTTCCTACATTAACAATAAATAAATAAATGCGAAGGTAAAGAAACATTTAAAAAAAACGTAATTCCATTGAAGTAAATGGAATAATACTATCTACACATTATTCTCACTCATGGTGATTGCCTACCAATACCACAATATCTCTCTGGCATCACTGAAGATTGGAACACCTGGTCTCACCATCTTTCTTTTCATTACTAATCTTTTACATTTATATAAGTGAATGAAAAACACCCTACCCTAGATCCAGTTCCAATTTTATATTTGATGCTTTATTGCCACGTCGAAAACCTCTATTTTGACCATCTTACTCTCTTTTACCACACCCGGTCTTTCACTCACTCCATTATCTCTATTTGAACCATCTTTGTTTCACTGTCTCTAATCCACGGACTCTTCAATTTTCCCATTGTCCATAACTCCCCACATATCCTTATTTCATTCCTTAAAAAACTTGGATTCCATTATTCAACATTATTACCAATGTTGTGAAATCACTCTCAACTCCTTTGCCCCTCTCTCTCTTTGTGTTATGAAAGCGGCAAAATCTCCACCCTAAATAACTCAACTCTGACTATTTTGCTTATATTTAAAACACAACAGAACTCTGATAATCTCCACCCTGTAGAAGAAGAGGAGCTAGGCGCAGAAATGGAGAAGAAACTGCCAGAAATGTAGAAGGAAAGCCAGGAGAATGGATGGTTTCAAACAAAGAACTTCCCACAATTTTGTGTATTTAATTGGACATTTCAGGAACCCTATTTCTGGAAAGTTCTTCCTAAACAAAATGGTCGAAGCAAAAGGAGTGATCAATGGTGCCAAATGCTCCTGAAAACTCAAGAAAGATGAGTCATGAAAATTGATCATTTGGTTAGTTCCTTCTCTCTTAGCCAAGTTCTCTCTGTTGCAAAAATTGTGAATGTTTGCCTCGCCGGTCTGGGAAGAATGGCCCTGCCCTTAATCTCATGCCTCTCCTTGTATAACACAGGGTCCTCCTGACAGGTCCAAGATCAACCTTTTGCAGAGTGAAAATAAGGGAGGGTGGGGTCGTAGTGAGGTGCGAGAGCTGGGGGAGTTGCAGGGGTGAGATGATAAGGAGATTCCAGGACCACTTGTGGAGAGGGTGTATGAAATTGGGAAGGGACAAAGGCAAGAAAGACAAGACGGGTTGGAGCAAAAACCAAGAAGGGCAAGTGAAACTGGTGACCAATATCTGAAATAACGATACGGCACCAAGAATAACCTTGGTATTTACCTGTTTTAAATTAGTGTTGTTGCTGCAATACTGGAGAGCTGAAAATTGAAGTTCCCTCCACAGTATTGAAGTGAGACCTAGGCACTCTTAATTTATAGATTGTTCGTTTTATCTAACCAACTTCTCTTTCCAGTATCTAAAGCAAAATAGATGTTACTCTCTACTAGCTTATGACCAGAAAGAATTTGAGTTTCACTTTCATTTTCTTCATGTTTTTCTCCTATCCCTGAGTTACATAATTCAACTAGAATAAGGGATCCTCTGAGCATTGAAATAAGCTGGTTAGTCTCATTTCCTCTACCATGTGAGTCAAGTCTCATGTGACTGGTTAGCTGAGTAGACAAGAGCCAATGAGCTCATGACATAGGGTTTAATGTATCTGGGGATCTGTAATGATTACCAGATTTCTTCGTCAGGGATGACACACCCATTTCTTTCCCCCGTCAACCTTTGGGAATATTAACTCCTGATTATAGTTGCATCCCTCACTGGGAGTTGCCTGCAGCCATAAGAAACTTCCTCAATCAGGGTTATAGTCTCTCTCTGGGGTGACTTGCTGTTGATGAAAAGATACAAAGATGTAGCCACATTTTCTTAATTTGGGGCAATACCAAAGGTCTTTCCCAGCTCCAGAGCTCTGCATAGAATTGGCTAAACCTTCAACTATGACAGCAGTGCAGGTAGGTTTGCCCTTTGCCCAGTCCTCCCTTCCTCACTTCCTTATAGGTATCATCCAAGAATAACCCCTAATCCATCTGCACAGGGTACTTGTCTCAGAGTATGTTTCTGGGAAACAGTGTAAGGCAGGTAACAGGACCTGACGATCATTGACATGGTCACAAACCACACCTGTAAAAACTTGGCTATTTTTCATGAGAAAGCTGGGAGAGATGCAAGCCCATCTTCTGCCATGGACGTATTCTTCCAAAGTCAGGCAGGATATTCAGCATATTTCTCAGATGAGGAGAACAGAAGATAACTTCCACTTGCACCCAAACAATACAGGGGACATTAACAACTAGGGGTATTCTAAATGATTATTACCACGTGGCATTGTTTGCCAGCAAAGAAATGTGGAAAAGTAATCCAAACTCTTGGTGTAGCAAATGTAAATGCAGATTCCAACACCTACTGAAAATTTCCAACATAGAAACTGCAGAAAATAAACTGCTATTTTAGATTTCAATCCATATGTTGGGCAAACTAAGGAAGAAGTTGTGAAGTAGTAAGTTTAATGTGTAGTAGAGATAAAAGAGTGAGAAACTGGGAAGAGGCTAAATTCAACAATCTTTGCTAGCATTCCAGGACTCCATCTTTTACTGACCTATTTATCGTTTTTGTTGTTCTTGTTATTGCCCTTATGAAGTTACTTCTACTTTCTAAATGTTTGCTTCCCATGTGAACAGGTTACACAAAAGAGATATGTTCATCGGGGCAAGAATTGCAGGTTCTCAGGCATGAGGTCACTGCTTTGTGGCTTTGAGGTTTAGCAGGTGAGGTGGGTGTGACATGCACATTGTGATACTGATGAATTCCACCTTATCCACAATCTTGTTGGTTTATCTTCAGGACATTTGCTCATGATTTGATCTCTGTGCAGGTGAACCAGGAGCCCTCCGAAGCCAGGGAAGGAGATAAGATTCTAGATCTAGTTTATTACTGGCAGTACAGTTCCAAGAACCTGAGATGTGTTACTACTTCACAAAGGCTACCTCATTTGAGCCTTATACCACCTCTTCTGAGATAAGCATTGAGTCCAGTTATAGTTAAAGAGTTTGATATTATGTAATGTAATTTGATGGAGGTATTCTAATAAATGTGAACCCAGAATTTGAACCCAGGTCTATCAGACTCCAGAGGTTATTTTATTATGCATACCCACAAAATACAAGTTTTTTCCCTCCCTATAGAGTTTAGTCTTTGTTTTATGAGCAATGAAAGTCCTCAAACTTTTAGAGTAGGAGAGTAAACCAGTCAGTGAGATGATACAGGATTACTTCTCTTCCTAGAGTGGATAGTTGGGTGGGGAGCTGGAAAGAAGTATGGAAGTTATTCACAGGTTCTGATTGCTATGGTACTCACAATGCAGAAGGGGATACAGACATGAGAGGTATTTCAGAGTGAAAATTAATGTCTTAACTGATTGCATAGTGAGAAAGGCAAGGGTGACAGAGCTATGTGGATGGTATTGAGTGAGACAGAAAGGGAATATAATGATCAAAACATTTATTATTCTTTACACATTTTGATTTTGAGATGCTTCATGGACTTCAGGTGGAAAATAATACTAGCCAGTTGGAAATTCAGAGAGTAACAACTGTGTCTCTAAAAATATACTAGACTCTTGCCATTTTGATTAAAAGAATTAGCTTTAAAATATTATAACGACCAATTGACAGTACCTGGTTTAGTTCAATTTAATTACACAGAATATACAAAGCCTGATATGGATCTGGTAAACAACTGAGCAATCATCCGGAGAATTAGATGGCATAGATTTGAAAAATATACAGTGTCATCAAAGGTCTCTGAAGTCTAATATGGAAATATGGAAATCTAGAATCTGGAGTACTAGAGACAAAGTGCCATTTTGTTTCTCTGACAATGGATAAAGGCCTTAAATAAAATCTATTTTTTTGAAATAAAAATGTGATATGATATGTACTGTTCTTAGCTCAAAATCTATATCCAATGTTTAAAAAGTTGAGCATATTTCCTGTATAAAACTCTACAATTCCCCACTCTTTCCACCCCTTAAAAAAAATGGAAATCTGTCTATACTAAGCAATTTTTTTTTTTAACTTAGCTGCACCTGAGTAAAGTACTTTCCTTTAGATGGACGTGGGCTCTCTCTTTTATGACAGTTCTCATCTCTTCCGACCTTCAACATCTGCCTGCTTAATTTTTTTTTTTAACCTTACTAGTACATGCCTATTCCTTGTAGGTGTTTGAAGTTAAGATTCCAGGGCTCCCCTGGTGGCACAGTGGTTGAGAGTCCGCCTGCCGATGCAGGGGACGCGGGTTCGTGCGCCGGTCCGGGAAGATCCCACATGCCGCAGAGCAGCTGGGCCCGTGAGCCATGGCCGCTGAGCCTGCGCGTCCGGAGCCTGTGCTCTGCAACGGGAGAGGCCACAACAGTGAGAGGCCCGCGTACGGCAAAAGAAAAAAAAAAGATTCCAGATTTAGGATAAGGGTAAAACATTCTGGTTGATTAAAAGCCTATAAACTAGATTTACATGAAGATAGATTAAAAATAATTATTTAAGGTCTTGGCTAGTGGAAATACTTTCTTCTATGAATACATTTGAGTGAAGATAGACATAAATGTACATCTCTAACAACTTAACCAAACTAATTACTATAATTTTGGCCATTGAAATATCAAGAAATAAGTAAAGTCTGCAATTATAGTTAGTAGGTCACTAGTGCACAGGAAAAAAAATGTAATTATTTTAACATTTACTGCGTAAGTTATGAAGAGCTATAGCTCTTGTCTGGCTTGATGACGACATGCCTGGATTTAGTTAGAGATCTCTCCTGCTCAGATATTTTTAAGGTCTTAGCGGTTTGCTTCGAAATGGCCAACATTTGGTGCTAATTGTAGTGTGCTGAACCTAGAGTTGCTTTGGGCCCCAGTTTCCGTAGAACAGACAGTTCCAAAGGGACGCTTACCGTTGACCAGGGGTTTCCATTTCCATGATGCTAAAGCTCAGGGCTTCCAAAGAGTAGAGCTGTTACATAGTCATCTGCTGTGTGGGTAGCTCTGATATTGGGTCATCTTAATCTGTTCAAGCAGTGTTGGTTCCTCTTATCCTCTTGTCTTCAAACTTCTCCAGTCTAGTTTGTTTGTTTGTTTTTCCTTCATGGAGATATAGTTCATATCCCTCAAAATTCACGCACTTGTAATGTACAATTCAGTGGTTTTTAGGATATTCACAAAGTTGTACAACCATCACCACTCTCCAATTCCAGAACATTTTATCACCCCAGAAATATTCTCTGTGCCCATTAGCAGTCACACCCCATTCCCTTCTCCCCAAGTCCCTGGCAATCATGAATTTATTTTCTGTTTCCATGGGTTTCTTTATTTTGGATATTTCATATAAAAGGAATCATATAATATATGGCCTTTAGTGTCTGGTTTCTTTCACTGGCATAAAGTTTTCAAGGTTCTTCCATGCTGTAACATGTACCAATACTTCATTTCTTTCTATTGCCAAATACTATTCTATTTTATGGATATACCACATTTTGTTTCTCTATTCATCTGTACATGGACATTTGGGTTGTTTCTACTTTTTTGCTCTTAAGAGTAATTCTGCTATGAACATATGTGTACAAGTTTTTGTGTGGATATATGTTTCCAGTCTCATGGATATGTATCAATACTTAGGAGTAGAATTGCTGGGTCACATGGTAACCCTAACGTTTAACTTTTTGAGGAACTGCCAAACTCTTTTCTACAGTAGCTGCACAATTTTATATTCCTACCAGCAATGCACAAAAGGTCTGATTTCCCCACATCCTCACAAACACTTACTGTATGTCATTTGATTAAAGTGGGTATGAGGTGGTATCTCATTGTAGTTTGTATTTTCCTAAAGACTAATGATGGTAAGCATCTTTTTCTGCCTGTATTAGCCATTTGTATATTTTCTTTGAAGAAATGCCTATTCATACCCTTTGTCCACTTTTTAATTTGATTTTTGTCTTTTTATTATTGAGTTGTAAGTATTCTTTATATATTCTAGATTCAAGTGCTTTATGACATATATGATTTGCAGATGTTACAAATGTCACCCATTGTGTCGGCTGTCTTTTCACTTTCTTGATAATATCTTTTGAAGCACAAAAGATTTAAAGTTTGATGAATTCAACTTTATCCATGTTTTTTCCTTTGACTGCTTGTGCTTTTGGTGTTATTTTAAGAAACTATTGCCTAATCCAAGGCCACAGGTGTTCATGCTATATTTTTATTTAGGTTGTTGATTTATTTTGAGCTAATTTTTGAATGTTATATGAGGTAGGGGTCCAATTTCTTTATTTTTTTTAACTTTTTATTTTATAGTGGAGTAAATTTAATTAACAATGTTGTATTAGTTTCAGGTGTACAGCAAAGTGATTCAGTTATACATATACATGTATCTATTCTTTTTCAAATTATTTTCCCATTTAGGTGGTTACATAATATTGAGCAGAGTTCCCTGTGCTATAAAGTAGGTCCTTGTTGGTTATCCATTTTAAATATAGCAGTGTGTACATGTCAATTTCAAACTCCCAATTTCATTCTTTTGAATATGATTATCCATTTTTCCTCACACTATTTATTGAAAACACTACTCTACCCATTGAGTGATTTTGTCATCCTTGTTGAAAATCACTTCACCATAGATTTATGGGTTGATTTCTGGACACTCAATTCTATTTTTTGATGTGTATGTCTGTCTTTATGCCAGCACCACATTTTGGTATGTTCTTAGAAAATGGATGAAGGAAGTTTGCAATACTTTGAATAGGAGGTCACAGATTTCTGTTTACAAAAGTCAGATAAAAGAATTAGATTATGATGAAAATTAAACAAGAAGGTGAGCTGCTGTAACTCTCTTTGATGGACCTACATTAAATCCTTTTTCTTTTTCTTTTTTTGTAGCAACTATGGAAACAAGGATCAGTGAGGCCATAAGACTCTCTGGATAAAAACTCTGTATTTTACCCCACTTCCTTGCTGAAAATATATGGCTCTTAAGTACATACAGTCAGTGAATTTAAGATGATAACCACAAATTGTCAGGATAGTGATATCAATTCATTTGAAATGATATCAATGTTCACTTAGTGGTTGAGTGAATGTCAAACCAAGGGAAGTACTAGAAGTAACTGTAGTGATTAAAATTTTTTAAATCACAGCATTAATAATTCTATACTAAGTTTAGGAACAATTTGCATATATTTGGCATTTAAAATAGGTAAGATAATGTGGTGTTATAAAATGTTTAACAGATGTGCTTTATAGTTCCAATGTAAATGCTGACAAATTTTAAATTTTTTTTTTTTTTTTTGCTGTACATGGGCCTCTCACTGTTGTGGCCTCTCTGGTTGCGGAGCACAGGCTCCAGACGCGCAGGCTCAGCAGCCATGGCTCACGGGCCCAGCTGCTCCGCGGCATGTGGGATCTTCCTGGACCGGGGCACGAACCCGTGACCCCTGCATCGGCAGGCAGACTCTCAACCACTGCGCCACCAGGGAAGCCCAAATTAAAAATTTTTGACATTTAGTTGAAAGATGTGTAAGAATTGTACTAAATTTTTAAATTATATTGGAACGATAGAAGAATTTTAATTTTACAGTTGATTTAATTTATGAAACAATGTGATTTTTTTAAAGAGTGAACAATTTTGCTTGTAGTGAGGCTTGAGGAATTTTTATAAATTTATAAGTAGAAACAATTAATTAAGGGGATTTGGTTTGATTTGGTAAATATTAAGGATACTGTTGAAATTAATTGTTAAAATTTACTAGATTTATGAATAGAATACTATTTATACAGTATACTTGAGGCTCAAGGAAAATTAAAATTTTGAACTTGTGACATAAATAAGTTGAGTATTCATTTAAATCCTAATGGGTAACGAGTTTCATTTATGCTAAACAAGTAAGTTCTGGATATCTGCTCTGCAATGTATTGCCTGTAGTTAACAATACAATAATTTAAAAATTTGTTAAGAGGATAAATCTCATGTTAAGTATTCTTACAACACACACAAACCACACAAAAAAACAAAGATACCTAAGGAAACTCTGGGAAGGATTAGTTATATCTCTTACCTTGATTGTGGTGATAGTCTCATGGGTGTTTGCATCTGTCCAGACTCATTAAGTAGTACAGATTACATGTATGCAGTTCTTTGTGTATCAATTATACCTCAACAGAGCTGTTAAAAAACATCCTAAGTAGCAAACAGATTTTTCTGTGTATAAATATCACATGTAAACATAAAAACATAGTTGTAAAATTATCCTATATAACTGCATTTATTACCGCTACAGCAAATTTAGGATAGAGACTGAAAATAATTTATACTGCAATTTTTATTATTAACACCACAAAATACTTATTTCTCTGCATTACATATTGCATATTTTTAATGACCAGTGTGTTTCTGTCATTTAAAATGTTTGTTTTTAATATTTTTTATTTTTAGAAATAGAAATATTTCTTTTCAATATTTTTCAATTCATTCCCTCAATAAGCATTTCTCAAATACTTGATAGGTTTATGGATTGAAGACAAAAAGTAAGGCAGTCATCCTCAACAGAATCTTGATTTTGACAGAAGAGTAACCGGAGAATTTGCTGGACACCTTCCTCACCTTTGAGGACACTACCATAATCCAAATACTACAGAGGGGTTGGTGTTTCTTTCAAGGTTACATCATATTGTGACTTCAGCCTACTTCATTTGTTAACATTATTCTCCATCATGTCCAGTAGGGGAGAAAGATTGCTAATATATAAGGGCCTATCATGTTTTAGGAATTTTAAGACGCATCTATGAGAGTCTAGGACAGGAGTCATTATCAAAGTAATTAACCACTGGCTTGGCTTAGACACTGACCGGTGAGAGCAGACCCAGCCTGGCTGCCGGAGCCGTCCTTAGAGGTTCCTTACTGTGTCACATGTTACCTCTTTAGTTACTGGATTGTGGGGAGGTTCTAGAGAAATGGTGGAGTGACTAGGGTGAAAATGAGGCACTTGCAGAGTTATGAGTAGATGTTATTTGCCAACTGTTACAGAAGTTTTACAGTATTTTGGCAAGAAGTTTGATATCATTGCATTCTGGCTGAATAGCAGCTCTGGATTAAGCCATTGTCATCGAGTTCTGACTATATCCTGCATTCTTCTTTGAAGTACCATTGTATTGCAGGAAGGTAAAATGACATAAATTCCTGTTTAGGAAGTAATATTTTTCATATTAATTAGCAAAGTGATGCCCTTACCTTAGAAATAACTGCTATTATGCTGAAGAGTCCTACGTTTCATTCCTCCTCTGACTTTGGCTTTACAGGAGAGCCTCACAAGCTTTGCTTTTAATAGCTCCACTCTCTGATATGTAGAGAGAGATACTAGTGTACATCAAAGTCTTCTACTCTGCTTTTCCCACCAAAAGGAGTTAGAGCCATAGAGGCATATAATCAAGTGTGAGGAATGATATATGGTATTGATAGAATGTTAGTGGGTAAAAGCTGTTGGCTATTATGAAAGGCTAGTATTTTAATGAGTTATTTATTTTTAAAATTTACACACTTGTAAAATTCACATTTTTGGTGCAGAGTTTAACGAATTTTAACAAAAATAGAGTCAAATAGCCACCAACATAATCAAGATATAAAACAGAACTTTCAAATTATCTACCGCTATTCCTTTGTCATCAGATCTTACCCCTGGAAACCATTGATCTGTTCTTTATGCTTAGTTTTTATTTTTCCAGAATGTCATATAAATGAAATCATATAGTATGTAACCTTTGTAGTCTTTGAATCCTTATTCCTCTCTATGTAATGTGTCATGTTTTTGTATGATTTAAGACTTTTCTTTATATTTGATTTTCAGTAGTTCAGTTATGATATAACTGAGATGATTTCTTTGATTTTAATGTATTTCAGGTTTGTTGAGTTTCTTGTATCTGTCGAATTATGTCTTTCAGCAAATTTGGATGCTTTCAGACATTATTTCATCAAAAATTGTTTCCTTACCAATCTCTTTTTCTTCTCCTTCTCAGATTCTAATGGCAACATGCATGCTTTAATATTGTCCCACAAGTCTCTTTCCATCATTTTTCAAACATTTTTTTCTTTCATATTAGTTGATTTTTATTGATCTCTAAATTCACTGACTCCTTCCTCTATCATCATTTTTCTGCTATAGAAGCCCCTCAGTGAATTTTAAAGTTTCCAGCATTGTATCTTTATCAGTTATAAAATTTCATTTTGTTCTTTTCTGTAGTTTCTATTTCTTTCCTGAGAGCTAATATTTTTCCATTTGTATCATGAGTGCTTACCCATACTTCGTGGCCCCTGAGTACAACAGCTGCTTTAAAGTCTTTGTTGGATATTTCTAACATCAGGGCCATTTTGAGTTTGATGTCTTTCTATTGATTGCCATTTCCTGTGAGAGTTATTCCGTGAAATATTTTCTTGGTTCTTTACATGTCAGGTAATGTTTTATTATATCCTGGACATTTTGAAAATCATGTAATAAAACCCTGGTACCTTTGTAATACCCTGGATCATGTTGTTTCCTTCTTTGACATGCACTCAATCTGGTTAGGTTCAGGCTATGAGTCCCAATGCTCATCTGTGCCATTTTAGTTTACAAGGCCCTTTGCAGTGCTGTCCTCAACTGATTCATGTGTGTGCCTTCAGGGCTTCCCTGGGACGTGGACAGTGCTTTACACCCGTGATGATTAACTTTATGTCTCAGCTTGACTGGGCCATGGGGGCCCACGTACTCATCAAACATTCTTGGTGTTTCTGTGAGGGTGTTTTGGATGAGATTAACATTTATACTGGTAGACTGAAAAAAGGAGATTGCCTTCCATAATGTGAGTGGGCCTCATCCAATCAGTTGAAGGCCTGAATAGAACAAAAAGGCTGACTTCCCCAAAGAAGAATTCTTCCTGTCCAAAGGCTTTCAAACTGAGACATTGCTTTTCCTGCCTTTGGACTTGAACTGAAACATGGGCTCTTCCTGTGTCTCGAGTTTTGGACTGGAACTACACTATTGGATCCCCTGGTTGTTAGGCCTTCAAACTCAGCCTGGAACAAAGTCTTAAGAGTTTTAGGAGCCTGTGCAGACACCAATTCCTCCAAACAAGTGCAGTTTCATGCCTGTGTCTTGCCTCAGGACAGATTCAGCAGGGCAAAAATAGAAAAAATGTTAAATAAGGACTTTCTGCACTCTTCTTCCACAGGGGGACCACTCCTTACTCTCTGACCAGAAATAAGAGTTATTTTTTGGAGAACTTTCTGTCCTTCCCACATATGCCGTTCTGGAATTTGGGTTCTTCTAGTCTAGATCAGGAGATAATGGGAAGGGGAAAAAAACAAACAAATAGGAAAGTCATTGTCATATTGACATACTTCGAATTTTGAATTCCTTCCTTAATCTGCTTGCTTTTACTTACTTTTCAAAGTTCTCAGATCTGTCTTATGCAGTGTTTCCAGAATTTTTATTTGTAATCAGTGAAACAGATTGGGTTGACTGTGCTTATTCCATTTTAGCAGATCCAGAAGTCAGTGTTGTTTTATTCTGGCTCTGTCAGATTTATTTGTAGACTTTGCCTCCACGTATAGATGCAAAATCAAGGAACAGGGTACATGACATAGCAGTTGTGCCATGGCTGTTTGGTATTAGGGATATCTTAGTGCAGCCCAAAATATATTGTGTCATATTCTAAAGGAATGTTCACCACATGTATCCTTACCAATTATTAGAAATTAACCTGTTTCTGCATCTACTCCTGCCTCTCAGTAGAGCCTGTTGCTTCTCTGTGTTTTCCCTAAGTCCCTAATTTCAAACCATATCTGAACCTTACTTTCATGAGTTTCATGTTACCCCTGAATCTCACCCCCTTGCTATCTTAGAAACTAATTCTATTTATGATTCTCACTCTTTTGCTGAAACCACCTAATTTTTGAGTCTTAACTCGTCCTAAGCTTCATCTCATTTCTTGTCCCATGTGATCATCTCATTTACTCTTGACTCAAGTGCTCATTCTAGGAAGAAAATTTGTTGTACATATTATGTGGTTACTCAAACAAAGTAATGTTTCTACATTTTTACGCACCTGGGCTAAAAAAAATTCAATAATTTGAAAATTCTGTTAACATAAGAATAAAAAGTCTGTTTACTTTTATTCATCAATTCTTATGCTATTACCATTGCTGAATTATCAGACTGAATACAGTAATGGTAGCATTTTGTGATTAACTTTTTCCTTTTTTTTTTTTTTGAGTTGTAACAACAGGATACTATAATTATGTTTATTATAAAAATTTACTTGAGTCTCTTTCCTTTCTTGTAGGTTAAGTGGTTCACTGAGTTGTTGCTTAAAATAGAACAGTTATTTGGGAGTCTGCCAAGGCACTGACTTCAATTTTCTTCAGCAGTGTTTCATGATATATTAATTTTGCTCGTTTGCAAAAAAAGTGACTTTCCCAATCATTTATTCTTGGTCCCTGTATTAGTTGGCTCTAGGCTACTGTAACAAAATACCATAGTTTCACTGGATTAAATAACACACACTTATTTCTCACAGTTTTGGAGGCTGGAAGTCCCAGATTACAGTGCCAGCCTGGTGCAGTTCTGATGAGCGCCTGCTTCCTGGATTGTGGAGAGTTCCTTCTCGCTGTTTCCCACATGGCCAAGAGAAGGTGCTCTGGTCTTTTTCTCTCATAAGGACACTAATCTCATAGTTGGAGCTCTACTCTCATGACCTCATCTAAACCTAATTAACTCCCAAAGGCTTACCTCCTAATACCATCCCACTGGGGAGTTAGCATTTCAACATATGGATTTTGTGGGGTGGGGACAAAAATGTAGTCCAAAACAGTTGCAGAGTCTAGGAAATGAAGTGAAAGGTGAGGTATAAATGTTCTTAACAGCAGACTCAAGGTAACATAATCTACAAACTGAAATTTTTGACTTACTGTTTACATTAGTTTAACTGCTCAGAATGGTGATCACACACTAAAGGAAAGTTTATTTCTGATGAATTGTAAAATTTACATTTTTTTTTCCTTCTTAGGGAACTTTAAAACAATGTAGGACAAGATTTTAATTAGAAGAATAGAAATACTTGATTAGAAAGGTGGATTTTCTGAAACAACTCTTTTTATCCTTAGTCAACATTTACATAGAAAAAAAATCACTTAACAGAAATATTCAATATATATGATCAATTCTATAATTAACTTTTAGAAAAAGCAGTAAGTCTGTTGGATTTTTTAAAAAATTTGTTTTTGGTAATAAGTTGTATTGAGAAAGTAACTTGGCATTTATTTGTATATTTTGATGGTGTTTTTCACTTTATTTATTTTGCAGATTTTCTTCAAAACAATTGAAGAAGTAAAGCATTACAGATACATTTGAAGTGCACTTTGGTTCCTTTCCAGCATCTACTCCTTCTTCACTAGATGCCACTAATATTATTGATTCGATATTTGTAATTCCAAAATTTTAAAAAATAGTTATTACATAATAAAATATTTATTTCCCTGCTTTTAAAATTTTTACAAATGGTGTTATTGAAAATGTATCATAGTACATCTAGCTTTACGCACTCTGCATTTTATTTTCAAGATGTCCATATTATATATGTCCATAGGTGTCTAATTTATTCATTTTAACTCTACACAATATTCCATTTTGTAAATATGTCATATTTTAATCATTCATTCACCTGCTCAAGCATATTTCAGTTGTTTCCAAATTTTCACTATTGTAACAATGCTGCAGTGAATATATTTTTGTACATATGTAAAACTATCTTAAGTTATTATACTTAGAAGTGGATTCTGGTCTCATTTTGGCAGAATAAATTGTTCTCTCACATGTCTGTGGTTCCTCCTCATTTCCTAGCCTACTTTGCAAGTTGTATTGGTCATATAACTGAGTTCTAGCCAAAGGAATATATGTGGAAGTAATATAGGCCACTTTCATTATGGCTCCTTGAAATTGTTTTGTCATTTTCTTGCATTCTTTTTACTCATTGGTCAACTGAAGAGAGTAGAGTAGAGGAATTTAAAGAAGCCTAAAATAGGAAGCAAGAGAGTGATGATCTTTGATTACTTTTATACACACCCACATGCGTGCGCGCACACACACACAGCCCTAAACTAAACACTTTCCCACATCCTCACTGCTGTATGCCCAATACAAGCCATCACTATCACCCACCTGAACTGTGTAACAGCTACTTGTCCTGCATTGCAGCCTCCATATAGCAGCCCTGATGAACTTACTCTTTCCAAGATCATTTCCCTCCCAGGATAATTCTTTTTCCATTACTTTCTATTTCAAACAGAAAAAAAAATTCAAAACTTCTCATTATGGCACACAAGGCTCAGTGTTTCTCAATAGGGGCAATATTAGTATTTTGCAGTAATCTTTTTATATAAAGGATCTGTCTCACATATTATAGGATGTTTGACCTCAGGCACAATGTACCATTGACCTTTCTCTTCCTCCTCATGATAGTTTATTACATCAATAAAGAAGCCCTGCCACCATCCTCTCTCCCTCTCTATCTCACACACAAACACACACACACACACACACACACACACACACACACACACACACACGCTTCCAGCTCTTGGATGTAAAATGGTTTGGCTCTGCCTACTTTTCTGACCTCAACTTACCTCTATTCTTCCCCTTGTTCACTAAGCTGGAGATACAACAGAGCTCTTTCTACTCATTAAACACGAGGCTTATTCCACGTGTTCAAGCCACATATTCAGGCCTTTGTACTTGTCTGTCCTTCTTCCTAGAAAGCTCTTTAGAAATTTGCTTTTACTACCTCTTCATTATTCAGATATCAAGTATACAAAATAATACCCTCAACATAAAACCACCCTCTATAAAGTGCCAACTCCTAAACCTCTCTTCCACTTCAGCTGTCTTGTATTGTTTATATTGTCTGCTTCCCATACTAGGGTGCATCTTTTTTTATTAAGACTTTATTTTTTAGAACAGTTTTAGTTTTACAACAAAATTGTGGGGAAGGTATAGAGATTTCTTGTGTATCCACTGCCCCCACAAATGGATAACCTCATCCATTATTAACGTCCCCACCAGAATGGTAAATTTTCTACAATTGATGAACCTACTATGACCCATTATAGTCACCCAAAGTCTGTAATTTACACTAGGGGTCACTCTTGGCGTTGCACATTCTATAGTTTTGGACAAATCTGTAATGAATGGCATGTATTGATCATTTGATATATATATATATATATATATATATATATATATATATAGCAGTTAAAAGCATTTAATAATATGCTTATTGTAATGAAGGTAACATTCAGACTTTCAGAAAACCAAAATCTGACTCATAAAAAAGTAGGGAAACAGGAGGTAAAGGATGTGAATGGATGCTGGGGTACATAGGGAACCACAAAGTAAACCCACAAAACAGAAAACTGGCATCTTTTTTTGAGTTTTTTTTTTTTTTTTTTTTTTTTTTATACAGCAGGTTCTTATTCGTTGTCTGTTTTATGCTTATTGGTGTGTATGTGTCAATCCCAATCTCCCGGTGCATCCCACCACCCCCTCTTCCCGCCACTTTCCCTCCTGGGTGTCCATAGGAGAAAACTGGCATCTTGATGGTTTCAAAGGGTTCCTAGTTTCTGGTATCCTCAGATGTTCCTTGGCTGGTAGCTGCCATTCTCCTTCTGTCTTCACATGGTCTTCCCTCTCTAGGCATCCGTCTGTGTGTGTAAATTTCCCCCCTTTATTTTTTACGCGGGCCTCTCACTGCTGTACCTCACTGTACTTTTTATTTTCATTTCTCTAATGATTAGTTATTTTGAGCATTCCTTCATGTGTTTGACTATCTGTATACCTTCTTTGGAGAAATGTCTATTTTGGTCTTCTGCCCATTTTTTTTTTTTTGCGGTACGCGGGCCTCTCACTGCTGTGGCCTCTCCCGCTGCGGAGCACAGGCTCCGGATGCACAGGCTCAGCGGCCATGGCTCACGGGCCCAGCCGATCTGCGGCATGTGGGATCCTCCCGTACTGGGGCACGAACCTGTGTCCCCTGCGTCGGCAGGCGGACTCTCAAGCACTGCGCCACCAGGGAAGCCCTTCTGCCCATTTTTGGATTGGGTTATTTGTTTTTTTGATATTGAGCTGCATGAGCTGCTTATAAAATTTGTAGATTAATCCTTTGTCAGTTGTTTCATTTGCAAATATTTTCTCCCATTCTAAGGGTCCTCTGTTCATCTTGTTTCCTTTGCTGTGCAAAAGCTTTTAAGTTTCATTAGGTCCCATTAGTTTATTTTTGTTTTTATTTCCATTGCTCTAGGAGGTGGGTCAAAAAGAATATTGCTGTGATTTATGTCGTAGCGTGTTCTGCCTGTGTTTTCCTCTGAGAGTTTTATAGTGTCTGGCCTTACATTTAGGTCTTCAATTCATTTTGAGTTTATTTTTGTGTATCGTGTTAGGGAGTGTTCTAATTTCATTCTTTTACATGTAGCTGTCCAGTTTTCCCAGCACCATTTATTGAAGAGGTTGTCTTTTCTCCATTGTACATTCTTGCCTCCTTTATCAAAAATAAGGTGACCATATGTGCATAGGTTTATCTCTGGGCTTTCTATCCTGTTCCATTGATCTATATTTCTGTCTTTCTGCCAGTACCATACTGTGTTGATTACTGTAGCTTTGTAGTATAGTATGAAGTCAGGGAGCCTGATTTCTCCAGCTCTGTTTTTCTTTCTCAAGATTGCTTTGGCTATTCGGGGTCTTTTTTGTTTCCATACAAATTGTGCAATTTTTCGTTTTAGTTCCATGAAAAATGCCATTGGTAGTTTGATAAGGATTGCACTGAATCTGTATATTGCTATGGGTAGTTTAGTCATTTTCACAATGTTGATTCTTCCAATCCAAGGACATGGTATATCTCTCCATCTGTTTGTATCACCTTTAATTTCTTAATCAGTGTCTTAAAATTTTTTGCATACAGGTCTTTTGTCTCTTTAGGTAAGTTTATTCCTAGGTATTTTATTCTTTTTTTTTCAAATGGTAAATGGGAATGTTTCCTTAAATTTTCTTTCAGATTTTTCATCATTAGTGTATAGGAATGCAAGAGACTTTTGTGCACTAACTTTGTATCCTGTTGCTTTACCAAATTCTTTGATTAACTCTAGTAGTTTTCTGGTAGCATCTTTAAGATTCTCTATGTATACTATCATATCTGCAAATGGTGACAGTTTTACTTTTCTTTTCTGATTTTGTTTCCTTTTATTTCTTTTTCTTCTGTGATTGCTGTGGCTAAAACTTCCAAAACTATGTTGAATAATAGTGGTGAGAGTGGACAACCTTGTCCTGTTCCTGATCTTAGAGGAAATGGTTTCAGTTTTTCACCACTGAGAGTGATGTTGTCTGTGGGTTTGTCATATAAGGCCTTTATTATGTTGAGGTAAGTTCCCTCTATGTCTACTTTTTGGAGAGTTTTTATCATAAATGATTGTTGAATTTTGTGGAAAGCTTTTTCTGCATCTCTTGAGATGATCATATGGTTTTTCTCCTTCAATTTCTTAATATGGTGTATCACATTGATTGATTTGTGTATATTGAAGAATCCTTGCACTCCTGGGATAAACCCCACTTGAAGGTTTGTAGGATCCTTTTAATGTGCTGTTGGATTCTGTTTGCTAGGATTTTGGTGAGGATTTTTGCATCTATGTTCATCAGTGATATTGGCCTGTAGTTTTCTTTCTTTGTGACACCTTTGTCTGGTTTTGGTATCAGGGTGATGGTGGCCTTGTAGAATGAGTTTGGGAGTGTTCCTCCCTCTACTATATTTTGGAAGATTTTGAGAAGGATAGATGTCAACTCTTCTCTAAATGTTTGATAGAATTCACCTGTGAAGCCATCTGGTCCTGGGCTTTTGTTTGTTGGAAGATTTTTAATCATAGTCTCAATTTCAGTGCTTGTGATCAGTCTATTTATATTTTCTATTTCTTCGTGGATGACTATAATGGGTCATAGTAGGTTCATCAATTGCAGCAAATGTACCATTCTGGTGGGGACGTTAATAATGGATGAGATTATCCATTTATGGGGGCAGTGGATATACAAGAAATCTCTATACTTTCCCCACAATTTTGTTGTAAAACTAAAACTGTTCTAAAAAATAAAGTCTTAATTTAAAAAAAAATGCACCTTAGTATGGGAAACAGACAGTGTAAACAACACAAGAGAGCTAAAATGGTTTGTAGTTCCCGTTGTTTTTGGTGTCTTCCCCCAGTGGGTAAGTTTGGCTTACTGGGTTGTGTAGGCTTCCTGGTGGAGGGGACTGATGCCTGTGTTCTGGTGTATGAGGCTGGATCTTGTCTTTCTGGTGGTCAGGACTGCATCCGGTGGTATGTTTGGGGGCATCTGTGAACTTATTATTATTTTAGGCAGCCTCTCCTCTAATGGGTGGGGTTGTGTTCCTGTCTTGCTAGTTGTTTGTTATAGGGTGTCCAGCACTGTAGCTTGCTGGTTGTTGAGTGGAGCTGGGTCTTAGCATTGAGATGGAGAGCTCTGCAAGAGTTTTCGCTGTTTGATATTACATGGGGCTGGGACATCTCTGGTGGAGCAATGTCCTGATCTCAGCTATCCCAGCTTAGAGGCTCAGGACTGACACCCAGCCAGAGCACAATACCAGTTCTGAAGGCTAGGAAGTCCAAGTTAAGGTGCTGGCAGATTCAGTGTCTGTTGGGACACAGCACAGGCAGCAGTCTCAGACAGCAGTCTTCTCACTGTAGCCTCACATGTCAGTGACTGAAGTATCAGGGTCAGATGTGAAGTGCTTGAAAGTGATCTGTTGCTGATCAGAGTTAAAATACTGAAGTGGTGATCTATAACCATTTTCACACAAGTGCAGTCTTCCAGTACAGAGCCAGAGCCTATCCTATACAAGGTTTTGGTTAGCTTAGGGATTCAAGCATTGGCGAACATTTATAAGCAGGAGTGTTTAGGGACTGACAGACTTTCAGGGGCGATCCTGTGGTCACTAGAGTAAGGCTCCTATGGACCCACTGACTTCCAGAAGCGTGGCTCCCCTGACAGAGGATCATTTGATATTAGTGTTCTGAAATTTAGTCATTATTTTCCTAAAAAGGTTTCTTCTTTTGTCTATCTAGAATTTTGTTTGGATCATCTTGGATATTCCATAAATATTAACTGTATTGTACTGTTGGATATTCCATAAATATTAAATGTATTAAGAATCATGAATGAACCTAAATCTCTACCTCAGAAAAACCATCCCTGATCAAACTAGCTAGAGTAGCTCCCACTCGTTCTTTATCATATAATCCTGCAGAACATATTGGTATCTAATCCACTGTATTTATTAAAAGAATTTTGATGTCTTTCCCCACTAGAAGGCAAGCTCCTTAGAATAAGGATTAAAGTCTTATAATCACACTAGTTCCAACCCCTAGAAATGTGCATGGATCTTAGAAGATGCTAACAAATATCACTTGACTGAGTAGGCTTTTCCTACTCAATGTGTATTGGTTATAAGCTTGGGTTTTGACATATTATTTATTATTATTTACTTGGAAATACGTATCTTTTTTTAAAAGAATTATGAATTGTATACATATTTTAATAATTACTTAGAGTTGGTTCTATGTTTAAATGATTTTGTTGCTCTCTGATAGCTGTAATATATTACAAACTTCCCATTCTTTAATCCTAAATTTTGGTTCATTTCATGAGTAGTGGAGTAATATTTTAAGTGTTTTATTTTACATTTTACTTTCTATTAGTCTTCTCTGGAGATCATACAAAATATTATCTATTCTGTTCCATTCCATAATTGTGAGGGCAAGGTGTGGGCTAGGACAATAGCTTGAGCAGTTACTGCATTAAGAGCCGCAGATCCCAGAACAGAAACAGCTGTTTCCTAAAATTACCCAGAAGGCAGCCCTAAGACCACAGAGAGGAAAGCGGTTTATTTGAGCAGAGGAAAGAAACTTAGGTGGTTTTGAAAATTCACCTTGTCTTGGGTGCACCCAGGAACAGCGAAGTGATACTAGACCAAAGCAGACTATGTGCAGAGAGACAATAAACCTGACAGCAGTAACCAGTGCAGACTCATACCCAAGAATTGGGGGACCCCTTACTCAACTGAGCAAGATGACAGAACACAACCAAGGCACATCCTCTGGAGATGTAGAGAAGGGGGACGAGGGGAACAAAATGGAGAGGGGAACAAAAAGCCATAGCTTATACAAGTTGTTGGAAGAACTCAGTTCTTTATGGTTGTAGGGCTGAGGCATTTAGATCCTTGACCCACTCCTATTCAGAGACAGTTCACCACGTGACTGGCTGCTTCTCCTTAAAGCCAGAAAGAAGATCTTGTGGACGCTTTACCCTGTTTGAAAGATTTTACCCGATTAGCTCGAGCCCACTGAGGATAATCTCCCTCTTTATTAACACAAAGTCATCTGATTAGGGACCTTGATTACATCTGCACATTCCTGCCATCTTTGCCACATAACTTAATCATAGTGGTGACATCTATCACGTTCACAAATCCTAGTCACACTTAAGGGGAGAAGATTTTACAAGGGTTTGGGCCTTAGAGAGTAATTTTAGAATTCTGTCTACCACACAGTCTGTTCCTTAATTTATTTCTCTCCTCTTCCCGTTTATAATAAGCAGCAAGAAGAAAACAAGTAACTCCTTCAACATTTTACTTGGAAATCTCCTTGCTTAAATCAATGTTTATTAGTCATAGTTCTGATTTCCACATAAGTGCAGATGATGGTGTCAATAAATTTTCTGACACCATATGACATGGATCTTTCTTCCTCCAGTTTTGCATAACATGTTTCTCACTTCCTTTTAAGCTCGCACTGACAATATCCTTAATGTCTATAATTTTACTAATATTCTGTTTAGGACAATTTGGGCTTTCTCTAATATGCCACTCAAAATCTTTTCAACCTCTGTCCACTGCCTGTCCTTCCCATGGGTCCACTTTGTCCACTTCCTGGTTGCTAAGCCAGTGCCAAATATTTACGTATTTGTTACGACATTACCCCAGTCCTATGTTGTAGCAAAATCTATATTAGTTATCTATTGCTGCACAACAAATTAGCCCCCAAATATAGTGGCTCAAAATAACAACATTTATTTTCTCTGTTTCTGTAGGTCAAAAATAGGAGTGTGGCTTAGCTTGGTCTTCTGTGTCAGGGTCTCCCACAGGCTGCAATCAAGATGTCAGCTAGAGGTGTAGTCATAACAACTTAATTGGGGAAGGACCCACTTCTAAGCTCACTCAATTGATTATTGGTGGGATTCATTTCCTCATGGGATCTTGAACTGAGAGCCTTGGTTTATTGCTGACTGTTGGCCAGAGGACATTCTCTGGTCCTTAACACTTGGTCCCCTCTAAAGGTGAGTTTACCACATGACACTTTGCTTTATCATAGCAAGCAAGAAGAGCCAGGGAGAGAAAATATATCAGCAAGATGAAAATCTCAGTCTTCATAACCAAATTTCAAGAGTGACATGCCGTCACTTTTGCTGTATTCATTTGTTAGAAGGAAGTCACTAGGTCCAACTCACACCCAAGTGAGTTATAAGGGTGTGAATGCTAAGAGGCTGGATCATGGGGGCCATTTCAGAAGCTACCTACCACACAGGTAGTAAAGGGCAGATCTAAGATTAGAATTTAGGCAAGTTGACCCTAGAGTTTAGGCCTCAGCCTTTCTAATCCAAATCTGTTCTAAAAAATTACACTATCAAATACACTCCATTAACCATACAGTAGCAATAAGAATAACACACTTTGACTATTATCAATGCACCCTACATTTTTAACATCAAATTTAAAGGTTATCAAAATGCCTTGTATGTTAGCGATGATAATGTGACAAATACATTAAAGACAAATATCTCTTTAGAATATGCATTTTTAATCTCTCTCTTCTATTATATGATGGCGGGCAGGTGTTTCTATCCATTTCTACCACCATGTAACCATTACTCTTAAGTTTTCATCACAGATTTTTGGAAAATCTGATGAAATTATAAACCCTAACTTTAAAAAATAATTGATGTGTCATGCACACTTCATCATAAAACATTATGGGCTTATGAACTTCTTGTTGTCAACCTCTGCAGACATCTCTGCCTCGAGGACTTCACACTCATGCAAATTTGCTCAAATTTTTAGTGAAATTTTTGCTATGGTTCCAGTTTCACAGCCTTAGACCTTATCCATAAGACCCTACATAATAGTTCTCTGTAACCTCAAATTCCATGCAATATTAATCACTTTGTTTACATAGTTTTTAATGTAGCTCAAATGGTAGAGCACACACTATGCTTTGTAATAATTAGCTCTGTAAATATATCTTTTTTCCTGCAGGCCATGGAGATCCCAGAAACTGAGACTTACTGATTATACCCCTAGTTACTGGCACTGATCTTGGCATACCATAGGGGATGGATGATACTAGATGAAAAATAATCAGTGCATGATTAACAAGGAATATTCATGCTTTATGTATATTGAATGGAATATCCTCTTGAGATAATATAAAAGCTGAAGTAAGATATTACTGACTCATCTCAATTGGTTAGACTGCCTATATGAATAATAAGTAGCATAAATTTAGTGTAGTGGCCCTCATGGACAAATAACTGACTAAGAACCACAGAACAAGGCTTAAGCAACCTCAAATCTCACAGTATGAAGGTATAAGAGAGTGAACTATCAGATGACCTCTAAGGTTCCTTTCTGCCTTGAGTTAGATTCACTTATTCAAACTTTTTTTTTCCCTTCAAAGGACCAGATAGTAAATATTTTAGCTTCATATGCCAAGAGGACATATATTCTACCTTTGTAATGAGAAAGCATCCATAGACAATACATATCATGGCTATATTCATGGTCAATAATAAATGGATATCGGGCAGGATTTGGCCCTTGGGCTATAGTTTGCAAACCCTAGATTTATTCACACTAATAGAGAAAATTTCATGAAATAACATTTTGGTGGACACAATGGAATATGAGAGAGAGAAACGAAAGAAAGAAGGAAGGAAAGGAAGAAAGAAAGAAAGAAAGAAAGAAAGAAAGAAAGTAAGAAAGAAAGAAAGAAAGAAAGAAAGAAAGGCTTCCCTGGTGGCACAGTGGTTGAGAATCTGCCTGCCAATGCAAGGGACGTGGGTTCGAGCCCTGGTCTGGGAATATCCCACATGCCGCAGAGCAACTTGGCCCGTGAGCCACAACTACTGAACCTGCATGTCTGGAATGTGTGCTCCACAAAAAGAGAGGCCACGACAGTGAGAGGTCCGCGCACAGCGATGAAGAGTGGCCCCGCTTGCTGCAACTAGAGAAAGCCCTCGCACAGAAACGTAGACCCAACACAGCCAAAAATAAATAAATTAATTAATTAATTTAAAAAAAAAGAAAGAAAGGAAGAAGGAAGGAAGAAAGAAAGAAGGTGCCCAGGTAAGCCAGTCCTGAAAACCTGACCCACAGAAACTAGGACAATATGTTTATTGGTTTTTAAGTCCACTAAATTTGGGGGTGATTTGTTATATAGCGATAGATAACAAATAATTATCTCGAGTATTCTTCAAACTAAAAATACCAAACCTATTTAAATAAGTTTTGTAACTAGAAAAGCTTTGATAGTTTGGAATGGGACAGATAGATACATGTATGCAGTAGTAAAGATTGCAGTTTGCTGGGGATAGTAGTTAAGAGAATAGGCTTTGCCTTTCAAGAAATCTGGAACTAAATTCCTATAATGTCACTTGTTCACTATGTGACCCTGGATGAAATATAAATATTATAATATTAATAGCCAATATAAATGGAGTGTGGATATTCTTTTCAGCTTTTCAGCATTTAATCCTCACAGCAATCCTAGGAAGTAATTGTTACTCTTATCAACGGAAAGATAAGTTGTCTAAAAGGATTGGAAACTTGAAACATGTCAAGCACACTCAGCAAAGCAAGTCTTGACTGATTTGTCCAGTAAAGATATAGTGGTTCAGTCAGTTTATTACTCATGTGAAAGGATGAGCAGCCAAGGGTGTCAGCTCCCAGATGCTACTCCTATATACACAAAAGAATGTCATCAAAGCAACAAGAGCCAGGTGGCAAAGCAACATGAGTTGTGGGACACCTCATTGCTGAGGACCCAATTGTATACTAAGTACAATTGTATAGTTGTATACTACTGCTATAGAGTTTTATAGTCTGCGACAATAGCTTGAGAGGACATGGCAGAAAGTGTCATACTCATCAGAAATGAGAGGCAATAAGAAACTATCGCTTGATAGCATCCCAGGAAGTTAGGAAACAAGAGAGAGGCAGCTTCCGGGAAGCCCCTCACAAACCTCACATCCTTTCATGTTTCCAGAGGGTCACAGATGTCCCACGAAGACTCAGATTAATTTGTGGGGCAAGCCTTTGCTTATGTGGCAAATATGGATATGTACAAGCTCATCAGGGCAACATGGTGGACCCATTTCCCTATAAGATCTTTTGATTTTGGAGCCCACAATCTTAATCACAGCTCCATAAGTTTTAACTATATTATGTAAAATACCTAAAAGAACAATAAAGATACTTCCTACCTCACAAAATTGTATTGAAGACTAAATGAGGTATGTTTTAAATTAATTCAGTGATATCTGATATATAGTTAACATCTAATAATTGTGAGATATTTATTATTTTTCTGTTAAATCAGCTGAAATTTCTAACAATATTTTGGGATATAACAAAGTCAGAAATGTCAGGACTACCTTCTAGGCAAGATATCAAAATGCTTTCTGAATCAAGATGAAAAATAGATGCACAAATTTTAATGATAAATTTCTTGATTATATTATAGTTCTTTTAAAAGATTTTCTTTTTAAGTATAACAATTATGGTACCTGGTAAATAAAACATTTAATATACTCAATTCTTGCCCGTGCTAGATACTTATATGCTTAATGTAAAGATATATTTATTTTGCAGCTTTTCTTTCAAAATACTTTCAATTTTCACTTCAAAAATCGAGTCATTTTATATCACCATCCAGAAATATATTAAATGTTCACCATTTAAAACTGAATTTAAAACAATTTTGAACACACTCTGCCTGACATTGTTTCAGGCAGTTACAGGCATGGTATCTAATCATAGACCATAATCATGGGTATTATATTATGAATGGCTTAATACATTTTTCGAGGAGAAACTTAAAAATAAATTCACTATAATAAAAAATTGAATTTGTTTTAAAAGAGAAAGGAGGTGGTTTCTAAATGAGCCATTAGCTTGGGTCCTGAAACCATAATTTTGAAAGCCTAAGCCTGAGCAGTACTACTGCTTTTGTCAAGAAATGAGTGGGAAAATTATACCAGTGTTACTGCAAAGGGGTTCAGGTGTTATATATTTCTCTGTGCTGTCATGTTTCCATAGAAACGGTGACTGAGAAAAATCAATGTTAATTTTTGCTGCTTCATTGTTTCAGTCTTCACACAACATACATCTGTGTGTTTAAATATATTTGATTATATATGTACATACATATGCATATTATATAGCAATGTGTATATGAAGGCAATAACAATTTATTATTCATAGTAATAATATTAATTTATTATTGTTAAAAATACACTGAAACTCAAATCCTATATATGGGTGTGAGCTGAGAAAGCAGACTAAAAATCTCAGGTCAAAACAAGGTCCCTTTTACATTACTTTATGTTACCTATTCTTCTTTCATTAAATTGATAAAAATGAGTATGGATAGCATCAAGCTCTAGGTAATAGTTTTGTATTTAACTACATGTAAAAATAATATGGAAATTTGTTTTATTTAATCAAAAGTTTGTACTTCACAGATAAGTTAATATTAAAGTATTTAATAGTAATGACTTTTATACTTTATTTCTATTCAATTCTGTTATTATTTGAAAAGAAAGTGCATAAGTTAAACTATCATTATTAAAATATTTATAGGCCATAATTTGGCATATTTAAAGACACTTGACATTTTAAACCTGGAAACTCCTAAAAGAATATGGTGAATATTGTCAGTTCATGTACTAGAAAATTTTGTGTCTTAAATATGGCACATAATGAGAGAGCATTATTGTATTTCTTTGGTTATTTTTCAAATACTGGATTTTAATGGAAAATTACTACATACTTTATATCACTTTTTCTTAATTTTATGTGAGAGTGTAAGCTTCCTCTGGGAAATAATGCATTTAACATTCTGAATATGGAAGTGTTGTAGCAATAATTTGAGCTTATGTGAAAAGTGAAGTCAGGAGGGGTTTAAGCGGAATGTTGCAGGTGCTCTGTTAACTTCTTTCTTAAGTGTTAAGCTGTCAGATAGGAGAGCAATATGAATGAGAGGTCCTTTCCAGTGGATGTGTGCTTGTGATAATATATCTTTACCCTTTATAAGACCATCTAGATTTTCATATCCATAGAGTTGTTGGATGTTTCCTTTTCAGTTAATTAATGATATTTATATTATAAATTGTTACTACTTACTGGGCACTTTGTTCTAGACATCATGCTACATATACTTCACATTTGTCACTTCATTAAAACCTTATAATTCTACAATGCAAGTACTATCATTTTTTTCGGATATCACAGATGGTCTAGAAATCAAATACAGATAGTCTTACCCAAGAGCTTGTCTCTTAACCAGTTTATATACCACCTATTGATAGAACTTGCATTAACTCATAGTATTTCTACTCATTAGGCAAATTGACTATCTGTAGTTTAATCAGTAGTCTGTGGAAAAGAATCAGGTTCTTTAAACCAACTCAACAAAACCCTCTACCCCAAATTACTTATTTTGTGTATAACATTCTACATCTATTCATTAATTGTAAATTTTAATTAAATAATACAACAATTTATCATAAGCATTTATTTTGTACAGGGAAATATTCAGGAACGCACACTTTTCAGTCTTTGAATCTTCTTTAATTTTGCTTTATTTGTTATCTACAAGTGAATGGCTTAAATTTGACATGGAAAATAATATGGGTCCTTTAAATATCCTTCAATAAAGTTTTAGTATTTTTTCTAAAGGCTCGTACATGTCTTTTGTTATATTTTTACCTAGGTAACTTCTAAAAACTGTATAAATTGAATATTTTAAAATTACATTTTATTTTTGTGTTTTGATTTTAATACAGCATGTATTATAACTTTCATTTTTGGTTTTCAATGTAGACTATCTTGCTGTTCAGTCCTTGAATAAAATGTAAAGAAGTTTCAGAATTGCTAACTTATACTCCATTTACCAAGCAGAATACTGTGTACACTCTTATTTTTAATCTTTAACATTCCAATGTCTGGTCAAAGGTTGTTTCACAAAGTTACTTAGGTCAGTTTCTTTCTTTACAAAATTAAAATAGTCATGTCACTCATTTGTAATATAGTTAGGTTCTTCATCACAGTTATACCTCATCTTGAGATCTCTTTCTGTCTTCGTTGACTTTTTAAAATTTGTATAGAGTAAAATCCATTCTTTGTGGTGTACATTTCTATGTGTTTTGAAATACGCATAGAGTTGTGAATCCACCAGCACAGTACCACATAGAACAGTTCTATCATTCAGTCATTGGTTTTAGGATCCTGAATTCTTTGGAACTTTCATTGTAGACAATCATCTTGTCTGCAAATAAAAATGCTTTCATTTTTTCCTCTGGAATCTATATAATTCTAAATTTCTTTTTCTTGTCTTATTGTATCAGCTAGGGCTTCCAGTGTGATATTAAAAATGAATGGTGACAGGAGAAATTATACTTCTTTTTTGGTCTTAAGAAAAAAACATTCCAACCACACATGTTTGATTGTATTTGTGTGTGTTTGAAACTCATTCTTTTTTCAAAATATGTCTAGTTATTACTGCCATTATTTAAGTGTTTAGAAGTGTGTTGCTTGGAGGTTTAGGAGGTTGACATTTTTTTTCCAACTGTGTGAAACTCGATCTAAATTATCATCTTCTTCAGAGTTTCACATTCTGGTATTTTATTTCCTTGTTTTATTAGAAAATTAAGAAAACAAAGTAATACTATAAAAATAAAGGTAGAGTCATGATTGATAGAAACAAAATGCTTGGTTCCTAGGGACGGGATTTTAAATTGTTGTTCTTGGGGGAAAAAAATTGATGATTCACCTGAATTTCAAGTAACCCTGATATTTCAGTGTATGATTAAGAGGAAATAATAGATTTGGGTACACAGCTGTTAAGCAATTAGTGATATATGCAGAGAAAGTCTAGTTCACTGAGAAACTGATAGTAATGTGAACAAATTTCCAAGAATATAATTTTTTATGATTATGAGCATTTACATGATAAAAGACATGGTTGGATAAGTTACTCTGTGTTTTGTTTCACGCTAACTGCATTTTTGTGTATGACTATATAATTCCTTTTTCATTAAGAGTATCTATATAATATCCAACTGTTAATTTAGGTAGTACAGACACTGATGTAAGAATTTCCACCTATGAGGATTATATTCACTAAACTATGGGTTCAACTTTTTACTCTAGTTTATCTAAAATACTGAAAAACAAAATATGAATACTAACAGCTTATAAAGAATTAAAAAGAAGGGCATAGAAAAAATATTAATCACAACAAATTCTTTTTTAAAAAACTGAAAATTTTATTTTCTTCATTTTAATATTTTATATCTCTACATTTTTAGAGAAAGCTACTTTAATACACAGAAATTTAGGATAACTTTGTATTTTTTAAGGTTAGAACCAAAGAACTTTTATTATTAAATAGTAGTTTGGAACATCTTGATTCAAAACCATGTGTTTGAACATACTGGACATGACATAGGACTTTAAATAAGAGCCATTACAGATTCAACTTTCTTAAGATTTTTGTCCTTGTCAAAAAATTACACAAATTTAAATAATTATTCTACTTATGTTCTTAAAAGAAATATATATCCTTTTTTTCTAAAAATAAACGAGCAAAAGCTTGGTCTTTTCTCAAACAATACCTGTAACCACAATCTACAGCCCATGAGGGAAAACTGCAGAGCACATCAAAAGGAAGACTTGCCTTTCCCTTTTAAAGTCTCAGTTTTTAATCCACTGAATTAACAAGCTATACATAGAACAGAAACCTGGATGAAATACAGGTGACACATGATCATGGGTATGCAATTCTCTGGATTTACTGTTTCATTAATTAATTCAACTGTTTTCTTGGTTTTCTTAATCTGTTCTGAAGAGACAGTTTTCTCAGTCAGTGTGTCAAAGTTTCTTACAGTACCCTAATTGTCTAGATACTTTATGATGTCAAAATATCTTGATATACAAACTTTATACCTACCTCCCACTTACACAAAATTCAACCACTATAATGTGTCTATGTATTACAGCATTTCTTCATGAAACAAGCCTCTCTCTCTCTCTCTCTCCCCTCCCCCTTCTCCAATTGTCTCTCCACTTTTATTAACAGTGATTTCTGTCCCAATTACTTTGATTATGTGATTATAAATTACAGCTTGTATGGTATTGTTTTCCATAATTGAGTAAACTTTCTATTTATACTTCATACTTTTTTGGTCAAAGTTCTGCATTTTAGAATGCTGCATAGCAAAGTGTCTTATCTACATTCAAATTATTAATTGCTTCACTAGATACTGAATATAGTTCCCTGTGCTATACAGTAGGTCCTTGTTGCTTCTCTACTTTATATATAGAAGCATTCATTTTTATTAAGCACACTTATTCTTATAAATCTCATGTCAATATTTCATACCCCTTTTTATTAACTCTTTCCAGTACTCACTGTAAAAAAAAAATCTATTTCTTCTATCTTCCGAAAACAACATTTTTCTATGCTTTGCTGTAATGGAAGCCTATCTTTCCCTAGATAACACAACTTCCAACCCATGTCCTGGATATGTTTAGTGAAATTAATCTATATTAGAGAAATTAAGGACCTCCCATACTATTATAAAGATTTGAACACGAATGTCTTAAAGCTGAGTGGACTATCCAGTGAGCCATTATCTATACTTCTAGGTTTGACCCCAACGTTAGTGGAGGACTATACAGTTCTGTGTGGTGTAACATCTGTGTGGCACTCTTGTTTCCCCACCACTACTCAGTTCTCCCTGGTGAGAATGATTATTTGAGTGTTTTCCAGCAAGTTATAGACAGCATTCCCTAAAATACCTTTTCTCCTTTGGGCTGTTCCCCACATGGCTCTTCAGGAATCAGACATATGGGTCTTCATCAATGGTATATTTTTTTCAGTCCATCCTTTCCTAAATCAGCACAAGGATATGGGAGAGAAGGTACAAAACAGCATATGTTACTTTCTTACTTAAAAAGTTTAGACATTCTGTTACGTATAATAAGTAGACATATTGGTAGGTAGATCTATAGATTGAATTACCAGATTTATCAGCTTGGGGGAGATACTATGCCTCTTTTTTTTTTTTAATTCAAATTAGTGTCTCAAGCCACTATCTGTCCAGATGAACAGGCAATCCAATATTTCAATTTTGGGGCCTCCAAGAATTAATCAAGAATTCTGGATGTTTTCTAAAACCTTAGAGGCTTTTACCTCTCTTGCATTGGTATAGATATTTCAGAACTCAGAAGTACTGTTTTATTGAGATTGCAAACCTACAACTGCCTCTGAAACATCTACTTTAGAAGTGGCTGAGGGTATTACAGCTACCAGAAGGAAAGATCTCAGGGACTCTCTTCTCATTGTTAAGGCTGTTTCAGAAGTGTTATCTCTGATGGAAGTAGCTGTACAACTTATGTGACTGGACCTGAGTCGCTGCTCTACTATCACTAGCGTTGGTGTAGATCTCAACCTATTTTCTCAATTTTATGTTCAGTCAAGTTTGTTCCATGCTTGAGCTTATAAGTCTTCAAGTTTAGTTTACACTCATATGCTCTTGATATTGTAGCCAAAGCACATTCTCAGCATCATGTAACTGGGTGTAAATCAGCCACACAATGTGCCAGGATCAGCTCTCCACCAGCAATGAAAAAATAGTTTCACACAGTAAGAAAATATTTAGGTTGTTTCTTAAAGTATGCCAACCAGGTTGCCTTTCCCATCAGCCCTTTCATATATGAGAACACATTTAGAACATAATTTCTATGTTTTTATTAGAAACAACACTGGAATGAACAGGCTTCTACATATATATTTTTTAACTTATCCAATTATATTTTAGAATGAAATTTGAGAACCTCTATAATGGAAGCAAAAATTGATATTTTTAAAGATTTTAGCATATTTCCAAAAGGCTTTTAGATTCATTATACATTTCACCCTTCTACCAATGTTATATGAGACATATTTCATACCAGCTTATCAGTTGCATTTTAGAAACATCTTACACTTTGAAACAAAACAGTTGTACATGCTTTAATGTCCATATCAATCTTACGCGACTGGAAATGATATTCTAGTTTTGCCTATAATAAAAAATGAAGCTTAGGAGATTTAACTGTCATGATTAAGATGAAACAGATAATAATTGGTTGAGGTACTATTTGATTTCAATAATATGGATCATATTTATTTATTGATTCATTCCCTCATTCTGTATGCATTTGTTGAGTACCTATAATGCATCAGGCACTGTGCAGGGAGCTGCATATATCCCCGTTAGCTGGAAGATATGCTCTCTGATACCACAGAGCTTACGATTTAGGAGACAAGCAAACATTTAAAAAATAAATATTTACATATTTATTAATATTGAGATTCTGATGGGTACATATTGGACGTCCCTCGTGCAATGAGAGAATATAATGGGGTGATCGTAATCTAGGGAGGGCAGTAAACAGGGTACAGAAATATGGAACATGGAGGGAACTACAAGAAGGACACTGACCAGAGTTTAGAGAGTGAGAGGACATGTGGAATGAGATAAAGCTGGAGGAGTGCAGGCCAGGATGTGCAGAGCCCACGGGTGCAGCACCTCCTCAATTTTCCGAGGTAAAGAGCCAGTATTTGTTTTGCTTTGTTTCAATTTTCATGGTCTAATAGTTTTATAAAAATAAAATAAATTACCAAAAACATAAAATTTAAAAATAAAAAATGCATAAAAATGCAAGTCCCGCCCCCCATTTATTTTTAACTTCATCAGACAGAAAATTACTCTGAAACACTGTGAAAGTGTTTAAATACTTGCTTTTGGTTTCTGTGCTGATCTCTGCAGGGCAGGAGCAGTCACAGGCACTGGGCTGTAGACAACAAAATCAGGCATCTCTGCTTCAGGCCACAGCTGTCCTTAAGAACATTAGGAAGTGGGTAACACTATCAGGCGTGTTTGGAGCTGATCACTCTGGTTGTAGTGTGCATAGACTAGGGGAGCAGGAAAGACTGGATCCGAGAAGATGAATTAGGAGGTCAATTCTTGGTACAGAGAATGACGATAATAATTTGGGTCAATATTGTAGGAGAATTTCTAAAATGGTTTCCCAAAGATATCACATCCTAATCCCCAGAATCTTTGAATGTGATGAGATATTACACCTTTGATTATGTTCTATGTTGTATGCACAGTTGACTTCAAGAGAGGGAGATTATTCTAGTGGGCCCGATCTGATCACATTAGCCCTTAAACATAGATTTCTCTAGCTAGTTGCAGGAGGAGAAGTCAGAGAGCTTCAAAGTAGAAGAGTCACTGCATCTTTGCTAACTTGGAGTTGGAGGGACTATTGTGATGAGGCATGTGGGGAACCTCCAGAAGCTGAGAGCAGTCCTCTGGTGATAGCCAGCAAAGAATTGGGAACTCTGGTGCTATAACTACAAGAAGCTAAATTCTACCAATAAAATGAATGATTTTGTAAGGGGATCCTGAGCCCTAGGTGACAATGCAGCCAGTTGACATCTTTTCTTTTTAAAAAAAATTTATTTATTTATTTATTTAATTTATTTATTTGGCTACATTGGGTCTTCATTGCTGAGCTTGGGCTTTCTCTAGTTGCTGCGAGCAGGGGTTACTCTTCGTTGCAGTGCATGGGCTTCTCACCGCAGGGGCTTCTCTTATTGCACAGGACGGGCTCTAGGAGCACGGGCTTCAATAGTTGCAGCACGCAGGCTCAGGAGTTGTAGCTTGTGGGTTCTAGAGTGCAGGCTCAGTAGTTGTGGTGCACGGGTTTTGTTGCTCTGCGGCATGTGGGATCTTCCCAGACCAGGGCTCAAACCCATGTCCCCTGCATTGGCAGATGGATTCTTAACCACTGCACCACAAGGGAAGTCCTGCCAGTTGACATCTTGATTTCCTCCTCAACAGAGAACCAAGCCACATACACTGTGGGCTTCTGAACTACAGTACTGTGACCTAATAAATCTAAATCAGTGTTGGTTTAAGATGAGAAATTTGTGCTGATTTGTTACACAACAATAGAAAAACAATACAGACAAAATTGTGGCAGTAGAGATGTAAAGAAGAGGATGGATGGATTTTATCAATATTTAGTAAGTAAAATGGATAGGAGAGAGTGGTAGTTTTCATATAGATGACAGAGAGGGAGAAGGGTCAAAGATGACCCCTAAGTGTATGACTTGTAAAGCCAGGTGGATGCTGGTTCCATTTACTGAGATAGAACATGCTGGAAGAGGATCTAGTCTGGGAGGAAAGGTCATGATTTCATTTTTAGGTCGTATGTGTTTTGAAGTGACCACGATTCATCTGAGAAGAGCTGTCAGGCAAGCAATTGTATTTATAGACCTGGAGCCCAACAAGAAATATGTGCTTGGAATATAAATGTGTGAGTTCTCTGTGTAGAGCTGGTGATGAGAGCCCTGGATGAGGACAATACAGAATAAGAAGAAAGTGCATCTAGGAAGAGCATGAGGATTTAAAGGTTCAGGAGAAGAAGATATGCTTGCAAAGGTGGGACAGCCTGAGGGGTGGGAGGGAAGCCAGGGGACAGTTAGATCAAGGAACTTGTATTAGTTTCCTCTTGCTGCTATATCAAATTACCACAAAATAAGTGGTTTAAAACATCACAAATGTATTATGTTGCAAGTCTCTCAGCTGGAAGTCTGGTGCAGATCTTACTGGGTTTGAATCAAGGCCATAAGTAAGATTACATTCCTTTCTGGAGGCTCTAGATAGGGTATGTTCTCTTGCCTTTACCAGATTCTAGAGGTTGGCTGCATTCCTTGGCTCAAGGCCCCTTCCTCAATCTTCAAAGCCAGCAACATCAATCCAAGTCCTTTTCATACTGCCATCTGGCTCTCTGGTTCTCTCTCTTCTGCCTCCCTTTTCCACTTTTAAGGACCCTCATAATTACATTCAGCCCTCCTGGATAATCCAGGATAATCTATTTTAAGGTCATTTGATTACCAATTATAAATCCCTCTGTTTTCTTAATTCCCCTTTGCCATGTAACATAACATATTCACAGGTCCTGGGAATTCGAATGTGGATGTCTTTTGGGGGCCATTATTCTGCCTGCCACAAAAGTTAAGAACTGATCCACAGGGTGTGTAATATGATGATGATCCTGAAGACAGTTGCTTGGAAGGATGCTAGAGACAGAAGTAATAGTTCAGTAGGTACAGAGTGAAGTAGGTGGTGAGAAATGGAGTGACTCTGGAAAACTATGAGAAGTTTGGTTGTGAGTGAAAAAAAGGAAGTAGCATGTAGCTGTGGGTGGTTTGGGACCTAGGAAGAGTTATTTTATGGGAATTCATGAAAATGTCTAAAAAACAATGTAAAGTATCCGATTGAGAGAGTTGTCTATATGACAGAGAGACATGATACTCAATAGTTTAAGGTTCTTGAGAGAACAGGTAGGGGGAAAACCTTAAGCCCGCCTTTACCCCTATTGTAAACATAAGAAATGAAGTGAAACATACAGGTACATTTATATGTTTATTAGCAGAAATCTGAAAAGTTCACATTTTATGTCCTCTTTTCCATGTTAAATGCCGCTAAGAAAAGTAGAATAGAGTTAGCAAATTAGGGACACGATTATTAAAAATAAACATAGTATATAGCAGTAATATTTCCCCAGTGTATGAAAAGTCCTGCCTGCTAAGTGAAAACTTCCAGCTTACTCTGTACATAAAGGAAGTAACTCCCTGTTGTAGGCATGTTTTACGTCTCATCAAGGTTGATGGCGTACTTTATACTATTTGGGAAACATAACCATTTCCCACTAGTGCCATCATCTTAAAACACTTGGGATTTTTGACTGAATAACTGACTAGGTAGCAGATTGTTAGGCGAATGATGGAACCAAGTGAGTTTTAATGGAGTCTCAGAAGAGTCTGAGAAAAAGAAAATGTGCTGTTAACAGAAACAGACATGGATGTGGGAGGTACCAATGCTTATTTCCACATCTCGGGCACGATTTATTATTAAACTAAGAGTCAAAATGCCCATTAAGGTCCAGAGTCCAAGGCAATCAGTGAATCTGTTCTTTTATAATCAGGAAGCAAGATGCATCGAGAACTGGATGCTACCCTTTCCTGCTTTATAAATATGATGGTTATTCTAAGTGTACCAATTAGAGGAGATACAGCTCAGCAGGATTGTCTGGTCAGGGTTGCCAGATAAAATGCAGGACTCCCAGTTAATTTTGAACTTCAGATAAAGAGCAAAAATTTTTTACCCTAAGTATGCCCCAGATATTGCATCAAAACACTTACACTAATTTTTTGTTTTTTATCTGAAATTCAAATTTAACTGGGTGTTCTTTATTTTTATTTGCTAAATCTGGCAACCACAACCATACTGAAAATCCAGATACCTTCTATTTGCCTAGGGTAAACATATTTTATAGGAAGACAAAACTGGATTCAGAGGCTAAAAAATATTCGAACTGCTTTCAGACTTGAGAAGTCTGAGCATATTGTCTGAAATCCAAAATACTAGCATTTCTGGAATATTTCACTGGTTCATAGCAAACTGTAGGTTTGCAATTGAAATAGGACTAAAACATTTATTCTGGGAAAACACTTGTAGTTGCTACATGTATTGGGGCCATAGGTTTCCTTGAAGTCTTCCCTGATAAACTTTCAGGAATAATTTTCTTTGTTTGTTTGTTTGTTTCAGTGTAATGCATGATACTGTAGAGAGGCAGGTTATATATTTTGTATGTTCATCATCCATCAATGAATTGGCCACATAAAAGTGGATTTATTGTAATCATAATCTTTTCAGAATAGACTACTCTTTCAGACCTGTTTAGAAACCAGTAGCGACAGGGCGGTTGACACCAAGCATTACAATCAGCTTGGATGACAATTCTTAAAATCTACCTTATGAGTACTTACTTACTCATTTATATAGTCCACAAATATTGCTGAATGACTGCCTAGAAAGAAGTGAAGATAAAATGGTGAATAAGATAGACAAGATCTTGTATTGGAGAGACTAATAATGTTAGAGAGAGACCAACATTAGGATGTGCCAATGAAAAAAAGCAACACAGAGAAAAAAATTGGTTGATGTCATGGAGGCACATCATGGCAGGACACTTCTGGTAGTCCAGATTTGGTGATCAGGGATGCTGATCTGAGGGCATGGTTTCTAAACTGAGATTCTGAATTTTATATTGCAAAGGCCATCAGGAAATTGCTTGGTAAGAGAGAAATACAGAGAGGGAGTCAGTGTGGCTGGAGCAGAGTGGGGAGTGTCATAGAAGACAAGGTGAGAGCAGTTGGCTGGCAAGACCATGCAGGACTCTATCAATCAGAGCAAGGAACTTGTTTTATTCTGTCTTTGCTGGGAAGCTTTTAGGATACTTTAAGCAAGAGAATAACGTGATAAGTGCTGAATTTTAAGAAAACAAAGGGAAAATCTTGAGTCTTTTTAAAAGGTAAATTATCATTTACTTATTAAGTACTCTCTGTGTCAAAATAAAATGATTCTAATCTGCCCATAAGGTAAAATATTGAAAAGGCTAAAACAATATTAGTAGATGTAGCTATAAATCAGGGCAAAGAGAAAAATGTGCAAAAAAGTTACAACAACATCAGTTATCATGATAGATGTAAATGAATAAACTTTCTTATTAAAAATCAAAAAGCTCTCATATTAGCTAAAAACAAAGAAATCCAATAAAATGATTACAGATTTGTTGACTCATAAAGAGTTGTACATAGATGTTGCTATTGAGCTGTCATTTTAATTTATTGTTTAAATAAATAAAATTATTATATATTAAAGTCTAACTTTTAAAATTTTAATATAAAATGATTTTCAGATACCCTGTAATAATTAAAATGCTAATTCCCAGGTGTTAATGATATTAGCTAGACTTATTTAGTCTATTTATCACTTTGCAATGTATACAAATATCAAATCATTATATTGCATACGTGAAACTAATAAAAAAATACGAATTCCCTCATACTTGAAAGAAATAAACATTCCCTCATACTTGAAAGAAATAAACATTTTTTTCTGTAATTATCTTGGAAAATATTTGAATGTTCAACTCTTGGACTGACGTCTAATAAGCAGCATATCATTACTAAAGGAGGAATATTTTAGATTGGTAATGAGGAAGAGAAAAAAGAGATTTGTAGGGAAAAATCTATATATAACCCAGATGGTTACACAGAATTGAAATCCTAAAATATACCTGAGTCTGCCAGGATACTGAAAGCTAATTACCACGGTGAGAAAGTACTGACCTAAATAGAAGTGACTTCAATATCCCTCCACCTCCAAGATGCTGCAGATTCAGAGGGGTGTGTGTGTGTGTGTGTGTGTGTGTGTGGTACATCCTGGTAGGGAAAGCTGTGTTAAGACCACAAAGGGGTGATTATTCCAAGTCTTATATTCTTCTTTAGTGAAATAATTCCTGTAGTGAGATAATTGTCTTATCATTTGTTGCTGATTGTACTCAGAAAACATTTTATAAATGAGAAACGCGAGATCCCTAGAGAGGGCTTGCAATTTGAATTAACCTACGTCAAAAAACTAAGTGTGGTTTTAAGAAATGACTTGAGGTTTCGGAGGAAGATTTTTGTGGGGAGGTAGCACACCTGCCTATGTCAATGCTTTTTTAATCCATTCCCTAGAAGACTTCTATGGTATGAGTTTGGACTTCCATTTTATCATTAAGGGGAAAAAATGTATGCAGATTAGTTGGAAAGCTTATTATAAACAGACATTCTGCACTTGGGAATTTCTGTCTAAATTTTATAAACTGAGGTTATAAATGATTGGCTGTCAGTCTTAATATTCGAGTAAGGATGACCCTGAAATAGAAAACTGATCATTTGAATCTAACTTGCCATTACTAACATTTTTAAATGGATCCCCAGCATAAGACAGGTTCCATTTCAAAAATGAAAACTTGTTCCTTTTGTGCCATGTGAATGGCAGTTAACAGTCCTTAAAGCTTTTCACTGGAAACAATTTCCAAAATAACTCAAATATTCACTCCTTCTCAATATTTGCTTCAGTGAAACAGAAACAACTGCAAATTTGGTTGAGTTCCTGATCATCTGGCAAATCAAGACAAAGCACAAAGATATGTTAGTTGCTGAACAAGAGACAATTTATCTCATGAACAAAAAGCAGATTGTGGTCAGAGGACAAATCTTTTTACAGTTACAATCATGCCTAAAGGGATACCATAATTACAATGCAATGTTCCTCAATCAGACCACATCATTGCTCAGGAAAGCAGGTTGCTTGTGAGATTCTAATGACTTTCTTTCTTATCAACTGTGAGTCATCATGTCTTTCCTCTCTGTAATTAAGGACTTGGATATACATGACAGTCAATAGCAACGAGATAATGAAACAAATCAGGCCAAATATGCTGCTGTTAGAGTTAGAAAAGCTACAGCAAACGCTGATCTTCTTTTGCCTCAACTTGTGCGTAGAAAAAATGTATGTTATTCTAGAAATACTCTAGTTTGCACTTGAAGGTGTTGACAAAGTCAAGATATTGCCCATTTTTGAAATATTTCATATTAAATTAATTGAAGGCAATGATTGATTCCTTTATTTGAAGATCTTTGATAACTTCAACATATAAGTTAAATACGCAACAGTATGTACTCTTTGGTCATTTAAAGAGTCTATAGCCTTACTACTTATCTTAACAAGCTGTTGGTTATACTGTATGTAGTTCACATTGAAGTATTTTTCTGGTTTACTTCAATTAGCCATATCTTCCTGTCCAGAGATCAAAGTTAAGGAATCTCGTGCAAGTGTTGTTAAAGCAGAAACATTTGCTTCCAGATGCACTCAGCAAAATTGGTTCATATGTAAAGGTGGTACTTGCCCTGGTCTGTTGTTAAATGCTGGCTATTCAACCGGTATCTATGCAGGAACTGACTTTGTGGGCACAATCAGGTAAATCAGTTTCATAAAAGGAAGAAATGTAGCCTTGCTTGTGATTGATAGCTGTTGCCTCTCATTTTCTCAAAAAATTCTCTTACTGATCACTACCATTTTGATTTAAATAGGCTCACTTAAAAACTGGACTCCAAATGGATGAGTAAATGCAGTGCAATTCTGTGAAGGATACTATATAGTATCAACTAAAACACATCAAACAAATTTTCATTCTTACATATTAGTGCAAAATCAAGTGAAGGCTACAGACGAGTGCATCTTCCTTCTCTACTATTAAATAGTAGTTGAAACGTGTAGTACATCCTTTTTTTTTTTTTTGTAAGGAAAACATGTTTTATAGAACTTGCTGGCATTGACACATATGGTCTAACGTAGGCTCAAGTGACTCGCTTTACATGTGGACCCAAGCTGACACTGGATTTGTCAATTATGTTGGAGAAAGAAATGTTCTCTCTCTTTTTTTTTTTTTTCAGTTTCGAGATTACCCATAGAGGGTAATATTAGTGCAGTACATCTTAAAGCAAGAGGACCTGAACCTGATGACTATGGCTGACACTGCTGTGGGATATATAGGAAAGCTGTTAAGAGAGTTCACTATAAAAGTTCCCATCACAAGGAGAAAACTGTTTCTCTTTTGTCCTTTTTTTTAATTGAATCTCTATGGGAAGATGGATGTTAGCTGAATGTATTGTAATCAGTTCAAAACATATGTAAATCTAACCATCACGCCGTATGCCTTAAACTTATATAGTGATGTATGTCAATTATTTCTCAATAAAACTGGAAAAAAAAGAGGACCTCCCCAAAGGGAAGATTTAAGTGCAGAATGTAGAAGAGAATGTTCCTTTGGCCATATGCTCTGTGGGTGTGCCACTGGCAAAGTGCAGTGTTGGAAAGAAGCTGAACTTCAGTGTGAGACACACTTTGTTTCCTTTGTACTGCAGGGAAAGCAGTAAGTGACAGTGATTATTAATTGATATCATAGAACATAGAATATTTGTTGCAGAAGGAAGATTAGAGTGTGGTAGCAGTTTTTTTAAATTTCTCTTCTTTTAACCATTTTACAATAAATGATACCCTGATGCATGCCATCAGCATACATTTTCCTTCCCCCACCAACCTCATATCTTTTGAAGCAGCAGTATTAATAACCGACATTGAGAAAAATATTTGTTCCTGGCACCTTGCTTAGTTCTTTATAGGCTTTATGTCATTTAATCATAAGTACAGGTTATGTGTTCAGTATAGTAATTTACTGATCAGGAAGCCGAGGCTTAGAGAAGTTTTGTAACTTACTAAGGTGCACTTGACAAAGTGGCAGAACTAGGATTTGAATCAAAGTCTAAATTCATGCCTTAACCACAAGCCACTAAACTTTCTCCAGTAGAAGTTCAAAATCTGCAGTCAATAATTTGTAGAGACCTATGTCCACATATAGGCGGTCCCTGACTTGTGATGGTTCAACTTAATGATTTTTTGACTTTATGATGGTGCAAAAGCGATATGCATTCGGTATAAACTGTACTTCAAATTTTGAATTTTTATCTTTTCCCAGGCTAGCAATATGTGGTCTGATAGTCTCTAGTGATGCTGGACAATGTCAAGGAGTCACAGCTCTCAGTCAGCCAACAATCATGAGGAAAAACAATGAATACTCTTACAACCATCCTGGACTCAGACAACCATACTGTTTTTTACTTTCAGTGCAGTATTCAAAGAAACTATATGAGATATTCAACAGTTTATTATAAAATAGGCTTTTTGTTAGATGATATTGCCCAGCTATAGGCTAAGGTAAGTGTTCTGAGCATGTTAAAGATGTGACACTAAGCTATGATGTTTGGTAGGTTAAGTATATTAAATGCATTTTGGGCTATTTTCAATTTATGATGGGTCTGTCAGGACATAATCCCATCGAAAATAGAGGAATATCTGTACTAATTAGGATGATTTTAAGCTAGTAACAATAAATTCCATCTTGACTGTATGCACAGTGAGTTTTTGGGGGGGAATTAGATGCTATTAAAAATATGAGCTCGAAGTATCAGTCTTTCATGGATAGCTTGAGTGGAAATTGTCTTCACTTCTTGGTGTATGTTTGTGTATTTTTTTTTTCTCCACTGCTAATGTTACATAGTATTTTATTATCATACAAAGACCGATTCATAGAAAAATAAAATGTTTCATAATTTAGAGGTCTATAATTTTCAAATTATTTAGTGATATTATTATTACCATTATGACCTTGATACTTTCCATTCAATTTATAAATAAACTTGCCAATATCCACTATTGGACATTTTTGACCCAACTTTTTAATTTCAGGCAGTATTATATTAGTTTGTAGGAATCAAAAGCTAACTTGTAGATATAATGAAAGAAAGATATTTTTTACCTTTTAATTTGTGCTTAGAGAGATGTTACTCTGTGGTAGAAATAACATACTTTTGAACAAGAGGGTATATTAACTTAATTCATAAATTTATGTTTCAGTTCTTACATTTGCAAAATGATAATAAACAGCTTCAATTTATCTAGCCGTTGTGAGGATTAAACGAGATTAAATGGAGCGTGCCTTATTTAAAAAAATATTTTTCACCCTAAACAAGTAATACATGGCTACAGTCTCATTGTACCAAATTAAAGCAGTTTCCTTGAACATTCAATTAGGAGGAAGCATGCAGAAATATGTAAAAATATCAAGACATATATCCAAGAAACAGTGGATCTAATCCAGGTGGCTTATGAAGGAAAATCAATGCAGTAAAAAAAATGCAAAGTGGGTTTCAATTTAAAAAAGAAAAACTCTCCAAATTAGAGCAGGAGTTTGAAGGGTCTATCATTTAAGCATCAGTTAAGCAAAAAGAAACTAAATACTTGAGGCACAATAGAAATTAACATAGGATGTGCTTCTAAAACCCTTTGGAAGGGCTGGAGGAACAGTATTTCTAAGGTAGCTGTCAAAAAGGAATCTAGAAAAATGGTACAGATGAACCTATTTGCAAAGCAGAAATAGAGACACAGACTTAGAGAACAAACATATGGACACCAAGGGGAGAAAGGTGGTGGTGGGATGAATTGGGAGATTGGGATTGACCTGTATACACTGCTATGTATAATAAAAGAGATAACTAATGAGAACCTACTGTATAGCACAGGGAACTCTACTCAGTGCTCTTTGGTGACCTAAATGGGAAGGAAATCCAAAAAAAAGGGGATATATGTATACGTATAGCTGATTCACTTTGCTGTACAGCACAAACTAACACAATATTGTAAAACAACTCTACTCCAATAAAAATTTTTTAAAAGTCTTAGGAAATCAGCATGTTTCAGGGATCACAATACACTGATGCTGATCATCTCAGCTGCCTACTGTTCTGAAGCAGCTATCCTCAAGAAAATGTCAAAAAGCCACATTACATTGTGATGTAATCCGGACCAGAAGACTGCTGGATGGACGTTTAAGACAGAGATAGTTTCCAGACATCCAGCCTCTGCAGAACAAAAGCAGGTTTAGTAGAGCAGATTGGTGCTGAGTAACAGAAAGAATTCTCAGGAAATGAAGAGAGAAAATAGAAATATGGGAACATTGGAAAAAAAAAAAAAAACCTAAGTTTGTAATAAAAGATAAGAAAGGTGAATCCATTTGAAGCTGGTTACAAGAATATTTTCTTTTGAGTGGGGCGAGATTTGTGAAATTGAGTTCAGGAGGAAAGAAATGTATTGCTCACATTCTACGGGGCTTTAGATCTCCATTTAAAACAATAAATGTTAATTATTGCTTCTAAAACTTAAAATTAACTTAACCTAAGATGTACTGGCAAAATTAGAATATGGTAGGTAGAAGGGGATTAGGGGTGTCAAGGAAAGGTGGACGCAAGAGCATCGGCTAGAGTTATCGCTGGCGACTTTCTGTGGCTTCAGTTAAGGCTAGAAAATCTTCTCTTTGTAATTGGCACTACATTTATGTATGTAACATGGAGAGAACTACAGAGTTGAGATGTTAATTTTTTTATTTTACAAAATGAAAATAGCCTTCTCATTTTATTATCAAAAATAGATCATGCTCAGTTAAAATGTAATTCAAACAATACAGAAAATATATCATGAGGAAAGGAAAATCACCACTATATCTACCACCCAGAGATAATATTCAATATGTTTTGGTGAACATATGTTTAGGCATTTCTTCATGCATTTATATTTATATAAAATCTATAAATATATATAAGGTTTTATTAAAATTAAAAGGGGGCTCATATTCTACATACTGTTTTAAAACATGCCTTGACAATCTGGTGTGGGCATTATTCCACGACACTAAATATTAATTTACATACTTTTCTGAGGTTTTTTTGTTAGTTTTTTATTGAAGTACACACATAGAAAATTATACAACTCATAAGTGTGCAGCTAGAGGAATTTTTTTTTTTTTGCGGTACGTGGGCCTCTCACTGTTGTGGCCTCTCCCGTTGCGGAGCACAGGCTCCGGACGCGCGGGCTCAGCGGCCATGGCTCACGGGCCCAGCCGCTCCGCGGCATGTGGGATCTTCCCAGACCGGGGCACGAACCCGCGTCCCCTTCATCGGCAGGCGGACTCTCAACCACTGCGCCACCAGGGAAGTCCAATATTAGTGGTTTTATTTAATGATTCATTTTCTAGCAAATTTTCAGTATAATGAATGACCAATGACACCTGCTACCAGAAAGTTTCAAATCCCAGAGAAAGGATTGAAAAATTAAACTGGTAACTTTTATAAAATTGGGCATCTGATGGCATCAGACTTCTAAATAGCAACAAATGAGCAAATGATGAAGCAATGTCTTCAAAATGGAAGAAATGATTTCTAACTTAGACTTCTATCCCAATCTAAATGATCAATCAAGTATAAAGGCAGACCAAAGATATTCAGATGTATCTACCCTTCTCAGAAGCTATAGTAAGAATGCTCACTGAAAGAGAAGAATCAATCAAGATAGACAAAGACAGGAAGGTAACATAGGCAGGATCACACGTACGTGCACACATGTGTGTAAGGCTTGAGAATAAACAGACCATCATGAAGCAGAAAGAAAAAAAAGAGAGAAACAATGGACACAGAGTTCACCTGGTATTTCTGGTTATAAGATTTAACGATGATAAAAGAAATTTTAGGCATGAGCTACTTAATTTGTGACTGAATTAATAGTTAATCCATGTATGCATCTATCTTTTCACACACACGAACATATAAATATAAGCATAAGAAATATACATATATGTGCATATGAAATATATATGTATATATAAAGTTAAATAATTTTAAAAGGTAATTGTTACCATCAAAAAAACAATTTAAAAATGCACATTAATTTAGAAATAGTAATTTGTCTTTAAATATAATGTCTATATAATAATGCAATTATTTGATTTAACAAATAATGTGTATTATTATATTGAAGATGGGAGGGGAATATGTGAGTGATTCAAGTAGAGAATAGTGTGCAGAAACCAATAGATACAATCTAAACCTAAACTCGAGATATAGCAGTAGCAGGTTGTTTGGAAACCTAGAGGTAAAGAACAGATGAGACTTGTAAGGGAGTGGAAAGTTTGCCTCTGGGAACAGGAATCCAGAATATGGAGCAGGTGGGAAAGAACTTTGCTTCTTTGTTTCTTACTTTTAAAAAAGTTTTATACTTTGAACATGGAATTAATTTTAAGAAACATAAAAATCAGGTTTTAAAAAGAATAATTTGAGGCCATTAATCATCCCAACTCATGAGATTATTGGACATTTATTCCAGGATTGCATTAAGTGTGATGTGGAGTATGGAGAAGAATAAGCATAGACCCTGCCTAGCTGTCATTCCACTGTAGTTCTCATATAAAGACTCCACTGCTTAGTTGTTACTACAGTAGTTGCATCATGGTCACATTTATACTGAATTTACTTACAGGCTCTATTTCCTAACCAACCATGAGCCCTTTGAAGAAAGTTTCTATATCTTATTCAGATCCTCTTTTCTGTACCTCAGATATAGTAGATGCTCGATAAATGTTGCTTGAAAGTAATTAGCAGTTTACAAATTCAAGGTATAACCTTGAGTAAACCTACATATGCATCAGAGTTGCCTGAGTATCTTATAAAAATATAAAGGTCTTCATATTAATTTGGTATCCTGCAACTTTACCAAATTCATGGATGAGCTCTAGTAGTTTTCTGGTGACATACTTAGGATTTTCTATGCATAGTATCATGCAATCTGTAAACAGTGACAGTTTTGCTACTTCTTTTCCCATCTGGATTCCTTTTATTTCTATTTCTTCTATGATTGCTGTGGGTAGAACTTCCAAAACTATGTTGAATGAAAGTGGCGAGAGTGGGCATTCTCGACTTGTCCCTGATCTTATTTGTTTACCTTTGAGTATGATATTAGCTGTGGGTTTGTCATATATGGTGTTTATTATGTTGAGGTTTGTTCCCTCTGAGCCCAGTGTCTGGAGAGTTTTTATCATAAATGAATGTTGAATTTTGTAAAAGCTTTTTCCATATCTATTGAGATGATCATATGGTTTTTATTCTTCAATTTGTTAATGTGATGTATCACATTGATTGATTTGTGGAAATTGAAAAAATCCTTGCATCCCTGGGATAAATCCCACTTGATCATGGTGTATCACCCTTTTAAAGTATTGTTGGATTTGGTTTGCTAATATTTTCTTGTCTCTACTTTCTAAGAATCGGACTTAGGTGATACACTATGGTTATACTAGGAATGTGTATTGTTTCAAAAGCACAGCACACACAATGGGCAGTCACTAGCCGTTGAAGTGGAGCATATGTGTGTCCTAAGAGGAATACTATGTGCTGTGGGATTCTGAGCAGACAAGAGTCATTTTGGATGGGTGGATTTGGAGGAGCCAGTGTTGGGAGCAGAGGTCCCGTACTGTGTTCCTGTAAAATACATCTTTGTTTTGGTGGCTCTGGACATTGTTGTCAGTGCCTGCTGCTACTTAAAGTGTCATCCTTAGACTTAGGGTTAACCCTGAGGCTTTACTCAAAATATCACGGTTTAATTTTTAAGGGTTTCATAATAGAATATTTTCTCATCATGCTTCTTATTCAGATGGATTGCAGCAGTTTTCTCCCAAGCCTCAAATTATTTCTGTGCTTTTCCTTATACCTTGAGAATTTTTTTCCCTGTAAATATCAGAGAGAACATAGGTTGGTGTTCAAAAATTAATGAGCACTGCTCCTGGCTCTGCCCACCTCTCACTAATGTTATAACCTTAGGCACAAGCCATTAACCATTCCGAGCTTGTGTCTTTATGTATTAAATGAAATAATAATGACTGTTTGTTTTATAGGGTTATTATGAGTATCTAACGAAGTATGGATGGAAAAGCCTGGACTAACTACAAATTTTTATTGATCTCAGGGAATTATGTTATAATTATTGTTTAAATATAGTTCATCTATTTTGTCATCATGCTATCATTTATTCTTTAAACTTGGTTGCCCAGATTTAGTCTGTTGGGAAGAGAACTGCTTGGTGATTCACATAAACATGAATGTAGATGATCAAGGTCAAAGTTGAGAAGGGAGACTGGTAATTTATCCCAGTGAATTTAAATGACTTACTATTTGGGTTGGACACTGTTTTGCTAAAAAAAAAAAAAAAAAAAGGGAAAAGAACGGTAGATGTGTTTTATATTTCTCACCAGCAGGTGAGAAATATAACTTTACATTTGGATACATTTTAACAAAGTTCTGAGAAATAATTTTTGGAATAATGATACAGGAGACTCATATGCCTAGACATAAAGTTCCAGAATATTAGAAAGCTGGAAAGATGTAATCTGGCGGGTCATCTGGTTTAGGAGGGTAAACTTATATCTACTGTTTCCTAATCTTTTTGTACATCTCAAACAAAATGGAAAAATCCTGTTTATTGTCATGAAGAGTTATAAACCTTTTTAAAGACATAACAAAGAAGAATTCATTTCTCTATAACCCAATAGGAAAATATCAGGGAAAACAATTTAAAGTCAAATGGAAGCATTTGTTTAAACTCCCAACTTAAAGACCTATGTCAATTACAAAGTACTAATTTCTGGCTGTCAGAAAAAAAAACATAAAACTCATTGTGAAGCTCTCAAGTCAAAAGAAAGCAAACAATAATGGGCTGCAGCAAATAGGATGATGGTAATTTTTATAACCATCATAAACATGGTATTTGTATCACAGCAAACTTTAGACCAACTATTTTTAAGGAATAATTTAGTTCTGGGATGCAAGAGAAACACTTATCTATGGCATATATATTTCACCCAGGAGGGCTTGTGGATAATATCACCCTATTTTTAAACCAAAAGTTGAATTGTGCTATTTTGATATCACCTGTTGATAGGTACTATACTTCTCTCTCTCCTGGAAAGTCTTTCTTAGGTGCAGGAAAAAGCAAAAAGTAATTTTATTACTATTCAAAATTGCTATCTATAGTACTTTTATAAATGTCAAGAATCAATTACACAATGGAAAGACATTGTGGAAAGTACAGGAGGAAGAAAAAGCATTACTCAGGGCCATAGATGCCATCATCAAAGATGAAAGTCACTTTTCTATTCTTGACTTCTTGGAAAGGATGTCTCCCTACACCATTTCAGGCCACAAAGAGTTGTGCCCTCAAGTACTGGCCTACACAGGAAGGTATTCCTTGGATCACAAAAGTCACTCTTAGAATCTCCAGATAAAATACAGGATGCCCAATTAAACTGGAATTTAAGGTAAATAACTAGTGATATTTTAGCATCAATATAACATGATTCTGAAAAAAGGTATTTTTTGGTCTGAAATTCCAATTTAACTGAGTGTCCTGTATTTCTATTTGCTAAATCAAATTATACTTTGGTTAGCATTGTCTTGGCAGAAATTAGCATTTAGGATATTAAATATTATTTTCTGTGGACTATCTCAACAAGCAAAGTTTTGATTGACACCTCTCGTAAGGTGATTCCCAAATTCCAACCAATATCAATGAAATGTAAGGAAGTAGCCAGAAATCTAGTCGAGTAGATACTCCTAAGAAGAGCAGTAGGAAGGGGGCTTTGTTCCACAATAGTGAGGGGGGCTTGTAATTCAGGGAATGGTTAAGAGGGCTCCTTCCTGAGAGACAGTGGATGCCACCTTCTGTGGGTTGAAGTGTGGACATCTCATGTGGATAGAGAGCACTGACGGATGCCATGAATGAGAAGCTGGGGGCATGGTGTTGATGACAGAGTTTGAGGCAACTTCCGCATGCTGTGATATGCTTCCTGAAGCCTGTCGCCATCTTATTAATGGACCATTGAGCTTTCAAGGCATCTGAATTGACTGCTTTTCCTGTTTTTCTTTCCTCTCTCTTTTTCTTTTACTTTATTATTATTATTATTATTTTACATCTTTATTGGAGTATAATTGCTTTACAATGGTGTGCTAGTTTCTGCTTTATAACAAAGTGAGTCAGTTATACATATACATATGTTCCCATATCTCTTCCCTCTTGCGTCTCCCTCCCTCCCACCCTCCCTATCCCACCCCTCTAGGTGGTCACAAAGCACCGAGCTGATCTATCTCCCTGTGCTATGAGGCTGCTTCCCACTAGCTATCTACCTTACGTTTGGTAGTGTATATATGTCCATGCCACTCTCTCACTTTGTCACAGCTTACCCTTCCCCCTCCCCATATCCTCAAGTCCATTCTCTAGTAGGTCTGTGTCTTTATTCTTGTCTTACCTCTAGGTTCTTCATGACCTTTTTTTTTTTTCTTAGATCCCATACATATATGTGTTAGCATATGGTATTTGTTTTTCTCTTTCTGACTTACTTCACTCTGTATGACAGTCTCTAGGTCCATCCACCTCATTACAAATAGCTCAATTTCATTTATTTTTATGGTTGAGTAATATTCCATTGTATATATGTGCCACATCTTCTTTATCCATTCATCTGATGATGGACACTTAGGTTGTTTCCATCTCTGGGCTATTGTAAATAGAGCTGCAGTGAACATTTTGGTACATGACTCTTTTTGAATTATGGTTTTCTCAGGGTATATGCCCAGTAGTGGGATTGCTGGGTCATATGGTAGTTCTATTTGTAGTTTTTTAAGAAACCTCCATACTGTTCTCCATACTGGCTGTACCAATTCACATTCCCACCAGCAGTGCAAGAGTGTTCCCTTTTCTCCACACCCTCTCCAGCATTTATTGTTTCTAGATTTTTTGATGATGGCCATTCTGACTGGTGTGAGATGATACCTCATTGTAGTTTTGATTTGCATTTCTCTAATGATTAATGATGTTGGGCATCCTTTCATGTGTTTGTTGGCAGTCTGTATATCTTCTTTGGAGAAATGTCTATTTAGGTCTTCTGCCCATTTTTGGATTGGGTTGTTTTTGGTTATTGAGCTGCATGAGCTGCTTGTAAATTTTGGAGATGAATCGTTTGTCAGTTGCTTCATTTGCAAATATTTTCTCCCATTCTGAGGGCTGTCTTTAATGTGACACCAAGTACAGCTAGACCACCAGGGAGAAGCCTACTTTGGAAACAAAAAGAGCAACATTCTACCTCAGACAGTTTAACTATTGACAGCATGACGGCAAAGGATGAAGATGGGCCAGACCTCTGCTTGCCGTGCTCTTAAACAACTACCAGAAAGCGGAAGAGATTCCGTAATGACAAGCGCTGTGAGCATATAAGGTTTGTTGTGAAGGATTCTAAGCAGATGATTTGATTTAAGCAGGAACATGCGACTGTGCTAAATGAATCTGAAAACCTGCTACTAAAATAAGCAAAATTAAATCGTCAGTTAACTCAGCATCTAGAGCTATCCAATTTCTTAAGAAATTGAAATCCTTTTATGAGGTGGAATAGCCATTGGTGGCAGACATGTCCAGACACATTCAAGGCGTTTGCTTATTCCAGCGCGTAAGATCTGACGTGGGTCTCGGCTGCTGCTATAGAGAAATTAGTTCAGGCTTTGTTTTCAATTACACGTTTTACTTTCAAATAATTTTAGGTTTACAGAGAGGTCGTAAAGAGAGCACAAAGATTTCCATATACCCTCCCCCTAGTTCTCCCTATTCTTACATATCTATGGTGCATCACTACTATTGGTACATTAAAATCAAATTTATTTGGGTTTCAGAATTTATTTGGGTTTCACCAGTTTTTCCACTAAGGTCCTTTTTCTGTGCCAGAATCCAATCCCATCTGGGCTATTACACTGCATTTGTTCAGGCTTTTGCTACCAAATGCCGGAGAAATTCGGGGTGCACTGTGCCAGGGGCAGAAAAAGAACTTTGAGCCATTGTGACTATTCCATACAGTAGCGTAAAGTACAGCTAGATTCCCATTTTGACTCATAACCACTTCTGAACAAGTGAGGAGAAGTTGTTTTGCCTAATGATTCTCAAGTGAGGCTGCATCCTGAAATCACCTAAGGGGAGTTAAACCATGCTGATGCTTGGGTTTCACCCCAAGTATGCTGATTTAATTGGTATGGGGTGCAACCCGGTGCATCCTGAGCTTTCAAAAGCTTCCCAGGTGCAACAAAGCTTAAGAAGCTTTCTGCTGTGTAGCCAAATGGAGAACCACTGGTTTTAGCCTCAGAGCTAGGAACAGAGAAGTCACTGAGCCAGCGTCCGCCAGGGGGGGATGGAGAGCATCTTAATGTACTCTACACTCCTGGGTCAGACTGTAGGAGGAAAATCCTGAAGGAACCTCAGAATTTCTGGTCTTCATGAAGCTTTTCAGGAAAAAAGAATACAGCTCTGGTGCACTCAGTCAAGAAGACCAAATAGAGCCATGGTCTGTGGGTCTGCAATAGCAATTAAACTTGGTGTATTTATTTCCTAATTATTACAAATGCAGTGACCTGACACAAATTTATTATCTCATCATTCTGGAGGTCAGAAGTCTGAAATGGGTCTTTCTAGACTAAAATCAAGATGTCAAAAGGGCTGAATTTCTTCTGGAGGCTTTACAGTGGAATCTATTCCCTTGCATTTCCCATCCTTTGAAGGCCACCTGCATCCTTGGCCCGTGGCCCCTTTTTCCTGTCACTCAAGCTTCTGCTTCCATCAATACATCTCCTTCTCTGACCCTGACTCTTCTTCCTCTTCCTTTCACTTATGAGGACCCTCGTGATTACATTGGGTTTTCCAGGATAATCCAGAATGATCTTCCTACCTCAAGACCCTTAACTTAATCAAAACTGAAAATTCCCTTTTGTCATGTAAAGTGACTCACACACAGGTTTCAGGGAATAAGACTTGGGCATTTTTGGGACGCATTGTTTTGTCCACCGCATTTGGAGAGTCAGAAATGAGGCAGGAGCTCACAACTAGGTTTTTATATGCTAACCAGGCCAAGACCAGGCCGAGAAGAGGCACTGGTTTTATGAATCTTACATATATGCTAGTGACTCCTGAGATGCATTGAGAAGCTGTCTTTGCCCAACACAAAAGCTTGGAGACTGTATTTATCATAACTATTAAGAACTCAAATTAACATACTGAGAGCCAGTGTCAGTGGAAAATAGGTAAATATATGAGGTCATTAGCATCCTAACTGTACCTGTAAGTAAAAGAAAAACTGAATCAAAATGACCTAAGTGATGATATTATTTTCATACATAATCAGTTCAGAGGAAGAGTGGGCATCAAGTTTTTGGTTTTTTTTCATTTGGTTGTTTGTCCATTTTCTGTCAATGTTATCATTATAGTCAGTTTTGTCTAAAACTGGTTCCTCTTGCTGTCACAATAAACCTTCAGTGGCAATCAGGGGTGAGTGGCATATAATGGCTAACCTGCTAACTTAGGTTAAGCAGCTATTCCTGGACCAAAAATAGTTACCAGGGAAATAATGGTGGGGTTGGTTTAAACTAATTAGAGGCTTCCTCTGGAGCTGGGTTGGAGCCATGTTCCTCTGAATCACAGCAGCAAAATTGGGGTTCTGTAAAAACAACAAAAATTGGAAGGGAATCAGCAGTGTCTACGAGTAAAAGCTAAACTATCCTCGTGTTTCTCAGATGCTTGAGAAAGGTGAAAAACTTATTTAAATCCAGCTGCTGCCACCGTAGATCAATCAAATGCTAGTCTAAATATTTGACTATTAGTTGCAATTTAGAATAAGTAGAGTTTATAGAACACATATTATTTTATGTTAAATGTATTTACGTCAGATTTGCCATATTTCAACTGGAAACAACAGCTGCATTTTACGTGACTCTTTTCACTTGGTAGGAATGCAAACAGCAGTTCAAAGTATATTCTCTCCTATCCAAGTGAGAGCAGCTGGCCAATCTCAGTGTTATTTCATACTTCATTTAAACTTGCTAAGTGATTTCATAGTGCCAGTGTGCTTGGAGAAACAAGCTATAACTAAATGAAAAAAAAATATTAACCACTACCAAAATTCAAAGCCTTGTGTTTTTTTTCCTTTCTAGTATTGAAATCAAGACTCCTTCAGGAACCTTGTCTTTCAGAGGTTGTCACCTGATCTCTTAATCCTAGGGAAATACAAAAAATATAAATTTACCAGCTAGGACAAAATCAAACTGGCCTGAAGTCTGAACTACCTGACCTCTTTAAATACTTCTGAAAAATCAAAATTGAATGAACCTATCCATCCTTCTCACTGCCTTTTTTTACACTGTGAAATTTTTTTCTGCAGCTTGCTCTGGGAGTAGAGTGTATTAGTTTTCCATTGCTGCTGTGACAAGTTACCGCAAATTCAGTGGCTTACAACAACACAGGTTTATAATCTTAGCTTTCTGGAGGTCAGAAATTTGAAAGGGGTCATAGTGGGCTAAAAGAGAGATACTGGCAGGGCTGTGTTCCTTTGGGAGGCCCTAGAGCAGGATCTGTCCCCTTGGCTTTTCCAGCTTCTCTAGGCCTCCTGAATTCCTTGGACCCTGGCTGCTTCCTCTACCGTCAAAGGCAGTAGTGGTTGGTCAAGGTTTTGTCAAGCTGCTTCACTCTGACACTGACTCTCTTGCCTCCCTCTTCCATTTATAACGAGCCTTGTGATTACATCGGACCCACCTGAACAATTCAGGCTAAACTCCCCATCCCCCAATTCTTAATTTAATCACACCTTCAAAGTCTCTTTTACCAGACAAGATAGAATATTTACAGGTTCTAGGAATTTAGACGTGGATATCTTTTGGGACCATTATTCTGCCTGCCACATAAGATGGGTCAAACATTTTTGTACCTATGTACACATATTCTGACTTTTTCATTCCACCAACACTCAAGAAACTACAGTGTGCTAGGGACCTAATATATGCCCACATTTTTTCTGTTATTAAGATTGCAGATTTTTGCCTATATACTATCTGGTGTCATATAGGTCTAGGTAGGATTTCTTGATTTTTGTGGTTTACCTGTAGTTAAAGTCAAGCTAAAGCCCAACAAGCAGTGGTTTTCCACCTTCCAGTTTTCCATGTACTTTTGGTTTTAAGAATGGTCACACTCCCTTCTCCCCCATGAACTCACTTACTGAAGTTCATGTAAACTTTAGGGCTCAACTCAATTTTCATCCCCTCTGGGAAAACTTTGCTGAGGTTTTCCTCTGTAAAAGTTAACTTCTTCCTCCTTTTTGCTCTCATCCCACTGCCAACCCTTGTCAAATTGCCACAGCTATCGTTTTTTTGGTTTGTTTTTTTTTTTTAGTACACAGGCCTCTCACTGTTGTGGCCTCTCCCGTTGCGGAGCACAGGCTCCGGACGTGCAGGCTCAGCAGCCATGGCTCACGGGCCCAGCCGCTCCGCGGCATGTGGGATCTTCCCGGACCGGGGCACGAACCCGTGTCCCCTGCATCGGCAGGTGGACTCTCAACCACTGCGCCACCAGGGAAGCCCACAGCTATCTTTCTTAATATCTGCCTTCCCCTTAGCCGGTGAGAACTTGCAGAACAGAGTCTGTGACTTAACTTTTATATTCACTATTTTGTATGTGCTGAACAAATATTGGTTTAATTCCTCAAAGAATAAATTATACATTTATCTTAAGATTACCCAAAATATCTTAAAAAATAAATGTTTGTGCTAGTGTCTATCTCCAGCATTCCAGTTCTTGTCTCTAGTACACTTTGTTTTTAAACTACAGGTTACAGCGTATCTTCTCTACATTGGAATTTGAAGTCCAGATGAATAGAATAATATTGGAATGTAAATTATGGACTCAGGACATGTATTACGTTGGGTTCACACTGTTATTTTGAGCACACAGCACAAAGCTTGATACATTAGAGTTCAACAACTATATGTTACAAGAAGAAATATTGTGTTTCTATGAAAGAAGTCTTTTATGATAGGATATGCTTTGATATTTTAGTTTTTTTCTTTTTGTATTTAAAATATAAGTAAATATAATTAAATCATAAATATTTTAAAGTTTCAGAGCAGAAATTTTTACAATACTTTTTATGTCATCTGCCATGAAAATACTTACGATACATTTGTACTTTCACTCATTGACCATTGATTGATTGAGGCCACACGTTTCCCTAAGTGGCAAGCGCTTCAGACCCAGGTAAGCCTCCGTAAAGCCTTACCTGCCTGGTAAGGTCACAGCTTGGTGAGTGGTTCTGCTTAATTTGTTTGGCCTCTCTGTCTACCAGAATCTAAAGTAAGTAGACCAGAACATGTTCCATAAATTTATTAATAACTCTCAAGAAGACATTTTCCAACACGAGTTGACTAAAGACAGCAGAATTTTTCATTTGTTTGTTTTGCCTATTTTAGAATGAGTGAACCCATACTTAAGCAGATATTTGGTATAATTTACTGTTTCAATCCAACTGGAAATATTTATAGTACTAGCATGAAAATTCTAGATAACTTAGCGATCATCCATGATTTTAAAAATCTTTATCAAAATATGCCTATTTCATCTATCTCTGTGGGCTACCTTCCCTGAATTACCCTAATTATCTTTTTTTATGTCATTAAAGCTATGTTTAGAACAAGGGGTCCGTCTTCCAAATGAGCAATTACAAAAATGTGGTGGAGAGGAAATGCTTCTCTTGGTAGGACCTAAAAGCATAAGGTAATATTCTGAGGACATTACTCTCATTCAACATTTTCATTTTTTGATCTTCTACTCTGGCATCATTTGCCTTTTATACCAACACACAATGTAGAGCAGATTCCAAGAGTCTGCATTATTTATCAGTTTCATTACGGTTTTGGAGGAAGAAATTTCCCTCTACCTTTCTGAATTCTTCTGGATGATCCACGAATTAAATTGGCATGAGGCATATTAACAGGAGAAAAATCAAACAAAAGTTTAATAACATGTATATATGGGAGAGACCCAGGAAAACTGTGTAACTCCTCAGAATGGCTGAAAACCTCACCTTTTAACACCATCTTCAGCAAAAGACAAAAGAGGATGTAGGGGATGGTGGTTTGGGACTACAAAGAGGAGGAAGGCAATTCACATGGAGACGAAAAAGCAAATGTTTGATAAACAAATATTTGCTGGGTCAGGGGACACAACAGCGGGACACAAAGTGGACTCTGATCTCTAGAGCCTGCTGACTTTGTTTCCCTAACCACCCTTAGCTCATGTTCTTTGCAGATATCTCTGGTGATTGCTCTATTCTGAGAACAGGTCCTTTATCAAATTTCTTTTAGGCAGTTAAGGGAGAAGTAACAAGACAAACTTCTGAATTTTGTTTCTTAAAAATAATCAGCCTAAATTAATCCTCATGCCAAAGAGATACATTTTGGGGTGGCAATTTTGCTCCATCGTTGAGCTAAATTCCGGCAAAATGAAAGAAAGTAGATGGAATTTGGGCATTTTTGAAAAATCTACAACTCATTCAAACTTTTCATTCTTCTTTATTCATAACCTGGCCTCTATTTTCTTATTACATGTTTATTCCTAACTCAGGGAAAGTCTAGGTTTCCCAACTCTAATCAATTTTTATATTTGTAGATCTCATGAAGAATTCTTGTATATATGGAAGGGTTCTTTTTTAGTGATTTAATACAAAAGTTCACAATAGCTGTACAACCAGTTAACAGTAATGAAATCCTTGATATCTAAAATGATATTCTTCCATTACCAACAAAAAGGATAAAATACAATGGAATATTACTCAGCCATAGAAAGGAACGAAATTAGGTCATTTGTAGAGACGTAGATGGACCTAGAGTCTGTCATATAGAGTGAAGTAAGCCTTAAAGAGGAAAACAAATATCGTATATTAACACATATATATGGAATCTAGAAAAATGGTGCAGATGAACCTATTTGCAGGGCAGGAATAGAGACGCAGACGTGGAGATTGGACATGTGGACACAGTGGAGGAAGGAGAGGGTGGGATGAATTGGGAGATTAGGACTGATATATTTATACTACCATGCGTAAAATAGATAGCTAGTGGGAACCTGCTGTATAGCATGGGGAGCTCAGCTCAGTGCTCTGTGATGACCTAGATGGGTGGGATGGGGGTGGGGGAGGGAGGTCCAAGAGGGAGGGGATATATGTATACACACAGTTGATTCACTTCATTGTACAGCAGAAACTAACACAACATTGTAAAGCAATTATACTCCAATTAAAAAGAAATAAAATTTTTAAAAATTAAAAAAATAAATAAAACAATATTCTTAATCAAGAGGACACAGATACAAGTACATCGTAAGTTTACTGTGACTCCTGATGCAGGTCAGGTATTTAAGGCATACAAAGTAAATAAATGAATTTCTCACCCAGTTTTATATATTATTTTTGTACATATAAAAGTGTATTGGGATTAATTAGAGTATTTTTATGTGAATGGAAAAGGTGAGGATAGAGATTTGTGTTTTATTTTTTAGATAGAAACTTTCCAGAACAGAGGGAGAACAGTAACTGGAAGTTAGAAAGTTTTCCCAAGGATATAAAAACCTCAGCTCTTGCTAACAATGAATGCAGTTGAATTTTCATTCAGTATTTACTCAGTTGCAAAACTCTAGGAACCTCAACAAAGCCTCTGATGTTGCCAAAGGCTTTTAAATTAGAGACAGTCCTTGAGTTATTCCCAGTTGTTTATTTAAAGCCGAAAGAATGCCAACAACGGATGTGTCACTGGGTGCCAACTTGATTAAATCACTTGACAGTAAATAACTTGGCAATAATAGTCTAACGGCAGAAAATGTATTTGATCACTGTTTTGAGCATTTACAACTGCAGGGACTTAGAGATTCCATAATGACAGAGTAACGTGTCAAAGCAACCCTTCTGCTGTCAAAAATGGCAAGCTTTAGACAAAATCTAAAAAGCAATGATAAGAAGGTACTGAAGAGGGATGAAAGGAAGTCAGAAATCAGAGGGGTTGCAAACCTTGAAAGAAGGGAAAACCAGGGGATGAGATTCACATTTAAATAGATTTCTCCCCTGAGGGCCCTTCCCAGTCCACTCCCCAGTAAGTGGAATAGAGTTCAGACTCAAAGCAGCAAACTCAATAGGCTGAGAAGTTAGCACAGTTCAGGGGCTGCAAGTATAGTAAGAAAAGTAAGGGGAGAAACCCCAGACATTTTTGGTGTTTCTTTTCCTAGATTTGATTAACTCCCTCTCATGTATGTGCCAATCTGTTCTCAGACCCCAAGCACCTTCTGCAGATCTCCTAAGCTTCCTCTCTGTGCAGCTCCCTCCTCTCCAGGGTTTTGCCCTGTGAAGAGTACCCACCCGGTGGTCTCCGGCACTCCAGATCTGTGCTGTGGTCTTGAAACTCCTCCAGCAGACAGAAAACTGGGCCAGTAGGAGTGCTCACATCATTTGCTTCCCTTATCTCAGGATCAAAGATCTTCACTGTTAACTATCTAATTTCTAGTGCCTTATTCTCTCTCTTTTCTGCTCGTAGGACACCAATTACCCATATGTTACACCATTACTCATTGTTCTACAACCTTTAGATGCCTTCTTTTTTTACTGCCTTGTGTGTGTGTATGTGGGAATGTGTGTGTGTTTTAATTTAGAAAATTTCTATTAATATATCTTCAAGTCCACTGATTATTTCTTCAGCTGTGTCAAATCTATTATGAGCCATTGAAGGAATTCATTTTTCTCCATTCACTCATCATTTTTATCCCTCTGCTGAAATTCTCAAACTGTTTGTGCATGATATCCACTTTTTCCACTAAATCTTTAACGTAGTAATCACAGTTACTTTAAATTCCCTCTCTGATAGTTCTAACAGCTGGGTGATCCTAAGTCTGGTTTTGTTGATGGCCAAATATCTTGACAGTGAATTGTTTTTCCTCACATTTCTGTACACCTCATAAGTTTTGATGGAATCCCAGACACTGTGTGTAGTATAGTGAGGACTGAGGTAAATAGCATTTACGCTCAGAAAGGGGGTTTCCTGTTCTTCTGCCAGGTTATTTGTGCAGGGTGTTGAGTAGTCAAGAGTTGTGCTGAGTTTGGATCTTGCTGTTGCCGCGGTAAATTTCAGCCACACAAGCTTCAGATTCCTCTAGGGTTGCCTTGTGCTTAGGCTGGGGGCTGAGTTGCCCGTGTTTGTGCTGGACCCTCACTGAATGACTATGTAACCAAAAGTGGAGTCTGGCTGCTTGTAGCTCAAAAGCCAATGAGGAGGCAAGGTTGGTGGAAAGGAAAGTTTGCTTTATTTCACATGCTGGCAACCGGGGCCGGGGGACAGGGGAGAGGGTGGACTCCAACTCCCCCCGACTACTGACAATCAGTGGGCAAGAGATTTATAGACAGAGGGAGGGGGCTACACGCAGAGCAGCACAGTCGGCTCTGACCGTCATCCTGAAATTGGCCACGCAGTGACCTGACCAGCCTCATCTTGATTGTTTTAGGCACAGTTAGTCTTCAGTTCCAGGGTTGGCTTATTTCCATTTCTTTGAGGCAAATTCTCAGAATTGTGGCAGCTTATGTCATGGCTACAGTCTGGTCATCATGTAGTTACCTTCTTCCACCTGCTGTGGCTTTCTGCACATATTGGGTATAAGACAGCTTAGAGGATACGACTCAGAATATTATCTGTAGCCCTTGAGGAGGACTTGACTTTGCTTAATGACTAAACTATTATTATTTGGTCTAGTTTGACTGTTTTCCTTTGCTTCTGTATTTTCTCACTTCTCTGATTAAACTTATTCTTTGGCTAAAGTTTTTCCCCAGACAAAAGGCAGGCTGAGGACATGGGGGGCAGGAGGGAAGGACCACAGGGTCCTGCTCTTTTTCATCTATACCTCAGAGAGAATCTGTGTCCATATTTTTGTCTCCCCAGGGCTCCTTAGGCTGATGGTGTGCAGCGTGGGGCTGTTCTCTGTTGTCCTGGTTTATCCTCCAACTTAGGTCGACCCTGTGTGCCTGGGCTTTGCAGATGAGGTCATCTAAACCTTCCCGCTTTCCCTCTTCATGCCAGGCATGCTCCAATTCGTACCTGTCGAATTTCTTATGCAGGAGAGATGCTCCTGCTTCTTCCCCAGATGCAGGAGATCACTAGTGATATTGGGCCCAGGATGCTTTTCTGCCCTTCACCTAGAGTTATGGGAATTTTTTTTCCTTCTAACGTTGCCTTAGTAGCAATGAGTTAGCTGATTCCTTTTTACCTCCCTCTTTTATGATGGCCACACCTCTTCCTCCTGGGCCTGCCAAATGTGAGCCAGTCCCACCTCCCCTTTCCTTTGGGGGAAACCTGTACCTCAGTGGAATCCATGCTACTTACCGTGTGATCTCAGTTCCATGAAGGCTTCCAGAAGGTTGTGACTTTGTAATTTATCTGGCTTTTTCTTACTGTTAGGTTGGGACAGCCAGCCTTTCTAGCTTTCTACATGTTGGACAAAGTGGAGCTCTTTCATTAGATGTATTCTTAGATATTTAATTTTTTTTGGATGTTCCTTAAAGTGTAATGTTTCGAATCTTTTACTGGTTATTTGTTGCTGGTATATAAAAATACAAATGATGTTTATGTATTGATATTAGATCTATTGCTAAGTTCACATATTAACTTTAATAGATTATTCTTTTGATTTTCTAAGTACTCAATTACTAGTCTTCAAATTATTTATTTCTTTCCAATAGCCATAAGTTTTATTTCTTTTTCTGGTCTTATACCACTGCAAAGACCTTTAATATGATGTTAAATACAAGTGGTGGCAAGGTAACATTTTAAGCCTCATGGAAAAACTTTCAATACATCATCATTAAGTATGATTTTTGCTATAGAATTTCCTAGATGTTTTTTATAAGATTAGAAAGTTGTCTTTTATTCCTAGTGTGTTAAGAGCTTTTCTGATGAATATAAATGCCTTTTCCATACCTTTTCAGATGATTGCAAGGCTTTTCTTTTTATTGAGTTAATGTGAAGAATAACATTAGATTTTAAAATGTTAAGGTGGTTTTGCATTTTATGAATAAGCTCCACTTTGTCGAGATGTATTATTCTTTTATACATTGCTAGATTCAGTTTACTCTGTTCTTATGGCATAATTTTGAATTTCAGAATCAATTTCTGTTTCATATATAAAGGTTTATTTATATTTTTATTTACTTTAGGTCAGTACTGCTATTATCTTTTTCTGGAAATTTAAACATTTTATCAAAAATTTTAAAAATATTGACATATTGTTAATATTATACTCAAATGTTTTATATCATGTATACCCATACGTAGGTAGGTATATCTTCTTTAATACTTCTTTTTTTTTTTTTTTCGTTATGCGGGCCTCTCACTGTTGTGGCCTCTCCCATTGCGGAGCACAGGCTCCGGACGCGCAGGCTCAGTGGCCATGGCTCACGGGCCCAGCCGCTCCACGGCATGTGGGATCTTCCCGGACCGGGGCACGAACCCGTGTCCCCTGCATTGGCAGGCAGACTCTCAACCCCTGCGCCACCAGGGAAGCCCTTCTTTAATATTTCTAATGCTGATAATCGAGCTCTTTCTCTCTCTCCATCCATCCACTCTCTCTTCTCCCTTTTTTCCTCTATCTTCTCTCCTCTCTCTTCTTTTTTTTTAGATTAGCCTTGCCAGAGGCTTATGAAATTTATTAGTGTTTTTAAAATATAATATTTTGGATTTGTTGACCTTTCTCCATTGTGTATTTGTTTCTTACTCCCTGGTTTCTGCTCTTACCTTTATTAT